>NC_052631.1:42940025-43244401 GCF_016161935.1 Mauremys reevesii | reverse complement strand
TGTATTTGTAATTGATTTTGCTGGACATCAGCATAGACAATCAACCGGAAAGGTAACAGTGGCTGGAGAAACGGCTGTGCAAAAAGCCTTGTGTAGATGTTGCGGGTGGGGGGGAACATTCTTAACTGGGGCACCACTAACAGCTTCATTGTTGCTCCAGACATTTTGGCTAATAGCCAACCAGGGAGATGTGCCACAAAGAAAGATAAATCGTCTCTATGAACTGAATACCAAAGGTAGGAAGCCTACTGCTCCCACCCTCCCATCACCTAACTACTTTATTCAGTTACAAACGGCTTGTCAGCTACTGGCCAGAAATAAGTTTGATTACTCTGATTTATTTCTGTTAGGACCTGGTCAGAATGGGCAGTGTGCTTGTCATCTGACAGGAGCCCCCAGGTAATTCCAGCAAACGAGGCACTTCTTGTAAAGAGTTGGTCAAAAAGTCACCCACTTCTTGGGCTTCATTTTACTGATGAAAAAGGGCAATTCCACATGAGTAAACATGAATCCTGGCCTGGGTCTTGTGTCCAGGTGTGCTACTCTGAAGGTTCTTTTCTCCATGCCTGGCTGCTCCTAAGAGCTTGCAGCATAATCTTTTCCCTCGTGCTTGGTTGTTCCTAGGGTTCCTTTCTCTATGGACGTATCTGTCCCAGAGCCCTCTCTCAAGAAGGCTACTCCCACTTCCCTTATATTCAGGGTCAAGTCTGAGGAGCCACATCTGCTCCTGTGAGTTAGCAATAATCAATCGGAAGCTCTCTGCGGAGTTCTAACACCTGCTAGCTGGGGAATCCTGTCCTCTCTCTGCCAATCCCTGATCTGTCCCAGGACTGTACAGACACACAGAAAAGTGTAGCCCCTGAGCAGAATAAAGTACAATCTAGAAGACACATTTCTACAAAGGGTGGGGAACAGGATTCAACACACAAGCAGAATGATCAGGGCGATGACTGCCATTTGTTAGTCCCATATTTCAGTTGTTTGGGGTAATCATCTTTATCATTTTGATTTGCTTTCTATGTATGATCTATCTCCAATGTATCTTCTAATTACCCCCAAATGATGGTGGCAGTGGTGTTATTTTTATTATTATTAATTATTTGTATTACAATAGCACAGAGAGGGGCTCAGCTGAGGGACCCATTGGGCTAGCCATTGCATTCACATACAATACAGAAGATAGTCCCCTGCACCAAAGTGCTTACAATCTAAAGATATGATTAGATGCAACATGTGGAGTATAACAAACAAGGAAACGGGACAACAAGGTAGAACTGAAGGGATCATGTTTGGTACTATAGCCGGCAGTCATGGCTACTCATGAATAATGTTCCCTGCTGTTTTGCATCTCTAAGAAGTACCACAAAGATAAGATAACAAAAACACAGGTGGGTAAATAAATCTCATTGTGAGGCGGGGAGGTCGTTATTACATGGGATATTTAAATAGAATGAAAAAAAAACTATAAAAAGCCGTATATCTTCCTCTTTTCCCCTTGAGTCAGCCTGTGTCCTTTATAATTAAGAGAAAAGCATTTATGAAGTTTTATATATAAACACAGCAATTTCTCTCTAGAGAAACTCACACAAAGACTTTTCTGCCTCCACAGTGTAGACACACTTGAACAGCCTTCCCTCCAGTAGCAACTAAGCGTTCACTTTGAAGTTCAGTCCTGCTCTAGCTACACACAAACATGCATGTCTATCGGGACATACCCACAGCTGTTATCCCTCCCTAAATAAAGAGTTACTAAGAAGATAAAAGCCCATTATTACACCTTTTAAATAGAGGCAGAAGGACAAACTCATTAGGGGCTCACACAGTTGCAACTCTATGTAAGTCATCAAAACTTGGTTTCCTCCAGTGAAGTTGTATCACAGACCCCCGACAAAGTTAAATCAGTCTGCCAGTCAAACCCAAAGAATCTTACACAAGGGCAACTGTAACCCCTTCTCCTCGATTCACCTCCTCCCACCCATGACACCTTCCCCAGAGTTTGCCAGCTACATGAGAGCTGAGAACTCCCACCGTGGCAGGGGTGTTCTCAGATGGGCAGTCAGGACCAGATTCAAGCCCCTTTTCACCACCTGTGCAATGCAAAGTAGGGGGAGGGGAGAATCTGTTGTGCAATCTTGAAGTACGATGGAATTCAGCATATCCACATAATTACCGTGAATCAAATATTTCAAATCAGTTCGTTGGAGACATTGGCTTAATTCCATAAAACTGAAAATAAAAACATATTTTGCATTTTCTCACCCCTTTAACATCAGAGTTTAGGTTTTCATTGGGAATCCATATGGTACTTTAAGTAGCTATATTGAAATGTTTGCCTTTCAAACTGAGTGGTTCCAGAACAAAACAGATCTGTTTTTTTTTAAATCAATCAAAAAAGGTCAGTAAAAGTACACAGTGGATACTCAAAGTTAAAACAAGATGTTTGTACAGCAGTAGTTTACTGAGGTTGTAGAATGAACAACATATAGCTTAAGTTTCTTATACTGATGTTTAATGTACTTGCTAATCCAGCATTGTGTCACCCCTGCCTTCTAGTGGATGGAATGTCAGACCCACTTATCTGTGTGTGGGTGCGTCATCTTATAATGGCTGAGCTATAGAGGATATGAACCTGAATACTATGACAGCTAACAGAAATTGTCCTTTAGCGCAAGTAAAAGAGGACTGTGTATTTGGAATGGAATAGCCTGGATTCTATCCCTGATGTTGCAAATGTTCAATTTAGCTCATGACTATGGTGGGCAACCACAGATTCATTTTAGTAAGCAAAAATACATGCATCTGCCCACAACTGTGCTGTGAAATAATTGCTCAGTGCCATCAATGTAACCACTTTGCTAAATTACCACTAGGATTCAAATAACATCTACGCCTCTTGAACCTTTCACCTCACAGGATTCAAAGTTGACAACAGAAAATGAATGAAAAAAAATGCTTTACTCTTCCATGGTTCAGTCTCACATATAGTGATGCTGAGTTTTGTCAATGACGTCAATCAAAGCAAGCTTTTCATTTAAAGCCATTGCCATGGCATGAAAATGAAGATAAACTTACAGAGGGAACAAAGCAGCAAAATGAGAAAAAAAACCCTATGTTTTGGCCCTCTAGATTGGAAAGTATGAGACAGATTTCCAGCCTACCCTGGAAACTACAATACCTGATGAACAAATCGAAGCAGTGTGAATGCCTGATGAAGCTTTATAATGGGTATACTTTACAGCAAAATAATATTCTCTCTATCAGATTTCTGAGGCAGTAGGACTTGGGTCCTACTGACTGAGGATATTTGAATGTCAAGAGGCCTCTTTCTAATCATTTTGATCACAATTCAGCAATCTACTTATGCACATATGATCCAGGGACTTCTTAGTGCCAACTGACAGAGGGCACAGGGGGCATATAGAGTTTTACAGGGGATCCCCTGGGTCAGATATGTACATAATAGTTCACCAAAGGATGGCATGTGAGGTCTCAATCAAAAGCCAGTAGCCTACTGGCCATCATAATCATTTCAAAATGTATGTATGTCTAATATTCAAGGAGCTATATATCCATCTATCCTGGAAATCATGTTCCCAAAGTCTTGGAGTTAAGGCAGGTCACCAGGAGGTGACATATCCTAGACTGGTTTCTTTCAAGCAGAAGGTAACAGATGCTTATTTCTGTCTGTTCATGTTTGTATTGGGAATGATATGTCTCACAATGTATGCCTGTTTGCATACTGAGCCTGATACCAGTCGAAAGATTGTGAAATCGCCAAGAGACAAAATGTACAGGTAGAAATGAACAGCAAGAGGGGATTCTTTTTATAAGTAAAGATCCGGGATTGCAAAGGTATATCTGAGGGTGCAGAGATATACCCTGTATCCTTCACCTAGCAGAGGTGCTGACAATATACCTTGTCTCCTTGGCTGGAAAGCACTGGACATGAGAGTATATTGTTTGCAGTGCTGTTGTAGCCATATTGGTCCCAGGATCCGAGATAGACAAGATGGGTGAGGTAATATATTTTATTGGACCAACTTCTGTTGGTGGAAGAGACGAGCTTTCAAGCTTCACAGAACTCTTTTTCAGGTCTAGTAAAGGTAACCAGAGTGTAACAGCTAAATACCAGATGGGATACATTGTTGCTAGGCTCTAGATTTTATATGTTGCTCCCATTTGTATCCAATACTTCTACTTGCTATCACTGGAATCTCTATTCTTCCTTAAATAAACTTTTACTTGCTTTCACCTTATCTATGTGTGGTGTATTGAGCAGAGTGGTGATCTGAGGGAGAACTGGTAAACTGGTATTTACCATTTCTTTGGAAGCAGTGAATCTATAAATAAGGTGAGTGCCCAGTGGAATAGGGGTTGAATGTTCCAGGATATGCTTGGAGAGCTCAGGGGTTGCAGGGTGCTACTGGCTGGCCTGTAGAGAAAAAGTGGGGTCCACATAGGCCTAGTGGTCGAGATGAGGAGCTGACCTAGGGCTAGGGTGACCAGATGTCCCAATTTTATAGGTACAGTCCCGCTATTTGGGGCTTTTTCTTATATAGGCACCTATAACCCCCCCATTCCCTGTCCTGATTTTTCACACTTGCTATCTGGTCACCCTACCCAAGGCAGGCACAGAGAAGGCTTCCTCATTGTAAAGGCAGGTGGTAGCCATGTGGCTCACCGTCTAGGGTACCCCTAGGAAGAGTCACTGGATGTGCCTAACTTCAGGGCACATGAGTTCTACTGACTTCAGGGTGATTACTCGTGTTATTAAAGTCAGGCACATGCTCAAGGAGGTTGTTGAATCAGTCTTAAATAGCAAGTGGCACATGTTGCTTTATACTGTGTGTTTTGGAGGAGATTGAATGGAAACCACCATGCTGTGACACACGTGGAACTGACTACCTGAGCCGAGCACCAAGATGGGACTGTCAAAAACACAATTACAATTCATAAAACCAATGGAAATGTTTTAGGTAGCATTTGCTGGCTTAGTGATTAGTGAGAGTACTGGAATTTCTATTAACATGACTTTATTTCCGCATTTATAAATACTCATATTTAATTTGCATTGAAATGAAACTTGGCCCAACAGGTTTTCTCTTGGATAATATCTTTCCTTATTTTGAAAAATGTCAAACTGATTATCTTTGATTTTACTTGGCAGGTCATACTAAAATGTTGCCTGGATGCTCTCTAAGGACCGGACCCAAAGCCCAATGAACACCTTTTCATTGACCTGAATGGGCTAAGGCCCAGACCCTCAAAAGTACTGGGAGTTAGGTGGCTACATACTTCTAGGATCTGGGCCCAGATGTTTTTCCATCAAACTTTTGAAAAAGAGAGAGCGTGAGCACACTCTTCCAAGAACTTAGTTCCTTCTATGAAATGGCACTTGTATACTTGCTGCTTTTGTTTTTAAAACCTGGCTTAAGAGACAGCTTCTTTCTCTTACTTACTTCTTTCTCTCTCTCACTTAGTGATTTTTTCTCATTGTCTTAATACCTCCCATTGCTACAGCAAAACTTTAATAAACATCCCCTGGTTTTCCTTCCTTCCAAGTAACTTTTCCCAACTGTGGCAAACCCAAGTATAATATTATAGGCAAGTACATATTCAATTCTGTTTTTACACACATAGAGATTCAGCTAAATTGCTTTAGTTTAGGTGATCTCTTGATGCAAAGCTGAAAATATAAAAGGTCACCCTAATCAGACTAGAACAAAGATGTGGCTTTCCAAGAAAGGGAACCCATCTGAAAGTTATTTAACATTCCTCGTCCTACATCCTACATTCACTCTTCCAATATTTGTTCCTAGCAGATGTGTGCATAAAACTGGAAATTCCATTCCCCTGTGTAGGCAGATACCAGTTACTTCTGCCATCAGAGCCTCTTCAAAGGTACAGGCGCACCTAACACCATTCTGGGTCATCAGTTGGGAATATCACACTCTCTTGAGAATCTGATGGAATTTCACCCCAAGGTAGTATGGCTGGTAACACAGGTTGCATCTCTGGGCATAGTATCCAGCTATCACCTGAAGAGGTTGTGTCAAATTTGCATTGTTTACCCAGGATTCTAATTCATGGATTCTTCGCTTAGAACATAATCATCATAAGAATGATTCTAAAGTTTCTGGAGATATTCCTGCCATTTCAATTGCATGATAAAATCATGTGACTGATTCATCTGCATGTTCCAGCTGCTTTGGACCTTTCAGGTGATGCAGATCAGCAGTAAGCCCATTTTAATTGGCAAACTGGAGCAGACTGGTGAATTAGGTATGAGAATTGGGTAGAATATTAAACCTTATTTTAATATGCTTGTTTAACTTGACTGATATGCTGTAGATTTTATGAGTTTTCAACTCCACAGCCCTGGATTAAAGTAAGATTTGCCTTTTCTTGTTGATGCCACCATATGCACCATAGCTATTGCAAATAAATGAAAATAAAATTAAATCTCCTGGCTGGAAAAGCCATTGATTAAGAAAGCAAATATACTAGGCAGCCTCAGAAATCAAATAATGCTCTCCCTTTCCATGCACCTTTCTAATGGAAATTTGACTTTGCCCTTTCTAATGGGAATGAGTGGAAAGTCATTATGTTGGATTAAGAGCAAGAAAATAAACTTTAGCTTGAATGTTTTCCACTGAAAAATAAAATGTTGATTTTAGCCATGCCTATGTTGTTTTTCTTAGAGGAGTTTCAATCACTGGAACATTGCTATATTATTACTGCATTATTTTAATTGGGAAGTTTCATTTTTCTGACAAAACAAGGGCTGTTCTTTATTTCTTCTGAGCAAAAGAATGTGTAGGAAAAATGTTATATAAAATAAAAACAAACCTGCTAGTCATTCCTCTTCACCACCCTTCAGTAGAGATGGCCCTGCAGTTGCCAGAACAAAATATATCACACAGCGATATCAAAATAACACCTATTACAGTTGCATCTATATTATATTCCTGCACTGCAGCTATGTACAGGATTGTACAGCAAGACTTATTCTGTCATACCTTCTGTTCAGGATGGACCTGACCCACACAACACTGAAATCAATGGGAGCCATTCTATTGACTTAGTGGATTTGGGATTTGCCAATATAGGTTTACTTTTCTCCACACTGTTTTCAAACCCAGTCCCATGGCTTAGTGAATCCTCACAACTTGATAGAAATGGCAAGCACTGATGTATTAAAAAAATGTCTTAAGGAGGCCTTTGCTACTTGAACCATGATTCGGAGTTAGGAGAAAGAACACACATCACAATTATTGATTTGTGCCATCAGCATATACTATGTAGGCATCTCATGATAGTAATATTCATAAAGCAGGATGAAAGCTTTCTACAGTACTACATGAATGATAGATGTGTTTCCTGCTGTCAACAGCTAGATCATTTTTAGTCAAAGAATGGAGCACTCCTTAATAGTGGATTTTTTCAACTGTCCATACATATCACCCCCAACTAATGTGCAAGGATGGATTTCATTATTTTACATCGCATTGTGCAGTGTAAGCTACATCACTCTCTTAAATCTTAAAGTGGCGGATGAGAAAGACCCATTGGTAGGATTATTAAACCTTGGGAGGAGGCTGCCCAACTGCCTGCAGAAGATGAGATCCAAGTGGCTGCCAAGCCATTCCTTCAGGTGACCCAATACCGGACTGAGGAGTGCAGCGGTTGGTCACCTGTGCAGGCATCATGCACATAATGAATGGAGCAGCAGACAACCTACTCCCAAGGCAACAACCTACTCCCTTGCACTTTCTTGTGGCCTGATCCTGCAAATATTTGTGCCCACAAGTAATTCTGCTCACCTCACCTCAGAGGCACTATTCAGTTGGGTAAAGTTAATGATGTGGTTAAGTGTTTGCAGAATCAAACATTTGGTACTCCGTTTGCAAACCTTCTGAATTACACATCATGTGAACTGCATCCTCTCCTGCTAGTGCCACCTTACACCTGGCATAGGGTAATTAAGCATTTCACTCCTTCTCTCTGCTAGCTCATCTCTCTCAAGTACTGGCAAGAAATTCTGGTTAAAAAAATAAAAATCCCTTTCACAGAAGATAATTCTATTCTATGTACAGTTTCCAGCCTTGCAACCCCTCAGATTTCCCTCCCCAGTTCATTACTAAACAAAGGAAAGAATCAGCTAGTCCAAAACTATAACAAATAGTCCTGTTTTAACTTTGCTGATCATTCTTCTTGAATGTACAATAGTGCCCTCCTCTAGGTTTGACTTTGGGGCACAGCTTGTTCCCAGCCAAGAACAAAACAATGAAAGCCGTGTAGGTAGACTAGCACACTGGCTCAATGCACCCTTGTGCTAGAATGTCAAGCCTTTGCTTTCACTTCAGTTCACTTCACTTCGTTAGCTCAAGTCCCAGCAGGCAGTAAATGACAATGTTATCACAGTAAGTTTCTGGATCTCAATTGCAATGACCATGCTCATGAAAACTGTTGCCTCTGTGAGAAGAGGAAACTAGATCTCAAGTAATCTTATGCATGCCCGTGGCCAGGAGCACATACTGTGAACCTGTACACTCTTTTGATCAGGAGCAGATGTTGGCTAGGAAGGAGTTATAGGGAGTCTGTAGCTATAGATGTCTGGATGAAGCACATTTCTTGGAAGAATAACATTCTTCAAAGAGAACCTGCTTTCTTCAACTCACAAGTTTGAACAAAATGATAAATGCTCCTTAAATGTCTAATGCTGTCTCTACTTGGATTGAAAGTTGGTTACATCTTGAAGCTTCTGATTACTTGTATGCAGTTCATAGAAACTTCTTTTTCTGAAGCCTTGAGGGTTAAAAGGTAAAGTTCCTTGGGTCAGTTTCAAACCACACCCAACACAGATCAGGGGACAGGGCACAAAGCCGAGGTAAAGCCCCCCCACCTCCTTTTGCCCTCCCCTGATCCTGAGGCTGTTGCATGTAGAGCTGACTGCATCCACACTGTAAGGTAGTGCAGGCTAAGGGCTACTCTGGATGATGGTGTCTGCTAACATTCCAACAAGCCAATACTGTTGTTATCCCTCTTTCTCCCCGCCAGGAGAAATGACGTGCTCTGCAATGCCCCATCTGGCCATTCACTTATGCCCAGTGCAAGTTGGGCGATAGTGACATAGGCACCTCTATGCTGGCTTTGTGTCCACTTGTACTGGAATGATCTTACCAGGGCTAGAGGTGCCGGCTTTAGGGACAGAAGCAGAATGTGGTTGTGTTTGATGCAAAGCAGCTGCTTTTCAGCCGAGGATCTGGCTGCAAATGTCTCTCTCACTCCCACAGTGAACCTCTGTGGCACTCTCAGTATTATAAATATGTTAAACAGCAAATAAACAAATGAAATAAAATAATGCTAAAGATGAAGGAAAAGAGATTTTAAATGAAACACCAGAGACAAATACAGCGCATGATTTAGATACACATTCTTTCCAATAAGGGACAGATTTTTAACAGAGCTCAGGACTAGATTTGCAAAAGTGAGTACTGAGCAACTCCTACTGCAACCCAATGGGTTGAGCTCTTCTGAAAATCTGGCCCCAATTGTGGGTGCACATTGGAACATCTGGTCTTAAATATAAATCAGAACTTCAAAAGCAGAACTCAAAAGAAATGAGTACAGATCTTAGGGCATATTTTTCTGGAGTATTCTTGCCAATGTCTGCAACATCTTTTTGTATTAATTCATACTGACATAACTCCCCACCCTAATCCCTTTCCTTCATATATTTATCTAGTCTTAAGATACCAGCCTGAAATAATATTTGCAAGCCTGATCTAGCCAAAAGGAGTTGCTCTGGTTGTTAATTAGACTTGCACAAAACTCAACGGCTTATGATTATCAAGGGTTTCATTTAAGCATTTTTTCTGCTTGGGTGCTTACAGAGTTATGTCCCCCAAGTTTTCTTATGATTTGGAGTTCAAATGAACCTAAACTCTTGTAGCAAAACTCAGCTGTCAAATGTCAAAACCATACAACATTTCTTATCATAGTTACACGTGGTTTTATTCATTTTAAAGGCTTTTAACTATAGGCAACAGAGCAATCAAAACACAGTTGAAGTGAGGATCTGTAGTAATCAAAGCAGGCAGTGCATCCACCAATAGGTGGGCCTGTATCTTTATCTAGTGTTAAGTGATTGCTTTGTTTTGATACTGTGTTGTTGTCTTGGTTGGGGGGAGGCTAGGAAAAAAATTGAGTCCTTCCTGTGTACTGGAGTTGTTACTTACAGTGTCCTAATAAATCTATTTATTTCTATAAGCAAATATCACAGATCCCTACCTTGACACAAAGCTCAAAAGACCAGAGACCTTTCACCTTACATAGTTGTCCAAAGGTCAGTATAATTCTCTGGGAGATTTCAAACCCCATTTCTCAGGATACTCTCTTTTAAGCATAAGTACCTAAATCCTTCAGTTTACATCAGTCTATTGTATTTGTCTTTCTGAGCTTGTGGAAAGGATGACAGCTTTGGAGTCAGTACATGGATTTTTAATAACTTGTATGTTGAATGTGGTTTGTTAGTTGAAGTCATTGTGCTTTCTTTTTATAAGAAAGACTTTATTTACTATAGGTGCTCTATATAAACATCCTCTGCTAATTGATTGTTTTCTTTATATGTTTGTAAGTGAAACAGATAGGAACAGTTTCTTTTTTTGTGATTTTAAAATAACATTTTGGACCATATTTTCTGTTCCTAACCTGAAGCTGCAACATGCCTTTCTATTAAATCCTGTTTTGGTTTGGACTTGGCACATTCTATTGTCCTGGAAAAAAGTACAGACACATATATCACATTGTCCACATATCTATTTCCTAGTGTTGATACAATTATTTGGAAATGTTATATTTTAAATGAGTGCTGACTTTGTAAGTATCTTCTTTTAAAAGGAGATGCAAATTAAAACAGCGCTCTGTGACGGCAGTATTTATACCACATGTATTTTAATGAAAGTACTGTAGTTTATTAATCCAAAGTAAGGAATAGGACTAATCCCATACTGTGCATAAAGCTCTGGGTTAAAAATGTAATTGTCCCTTTCTGGCATCAATGAAGTCTCTTGCCTTGTAAAAATGGAGTATAATGCAGGCTTCTACTTTTTCCAGTGCATCTGACAGTTATTAAGTAATTCAACTATGCACTGAAACTTGGTAGCTTGCTGGTAGCATGATCTTCAAAAGCTTAAAGGTCACCAGAAAATATACATCATTTTAAAGCATGCCATTTCGGAATAATTTGCCAAATGCCCCACATAACGAGGGTAAGAGGGACATTCAACATATCCTTAATTTAACCCTGGCCATCTTGTCAAAATGGTCCTAAACTCCCCAAGCTGGATTTCTGATCTCAGTTACACCAGTGTAAATCCATAGTAACTTCACTGGAGTAACTGTGGATTTACCCCCAGTGTAACTGACATCAGAATTTGGCCCAGATGAGCTGGCTCCCAGTATATGGTATCTCAGCATACACTGCTCAAGACTACCTCAAAACCCACCTTAATGGTTGGTTTTCACCAATAGCTTCCGTCCCTATACTGATTCCCAGTTCTTCTTGCCTTATCTCAGTCTCCATGTGCACATATCACAACTCAGGAGGTTTCTTCCCTCTGTAATATGACACATTCTTTATATTTGTTTTAAAACTTTCTTCTCAACCCTGTTCCTTTCTCTGTTTTCTTCACTTTGTAGGGTCTTGTCTTCATGGGAAAGTTTGCTGGTATAGCCTTAGGTGTGAATTTAAACCCGTTTAGATAAAGCGATGCAAACCCCTGTGTGGATGCTCTTCTTTCAGTTTATGAGTGGGGTTTTCCAACATAGCTTAAGTCAATTGAGAACAGGTTTAAACTAAACTGAAAAACAAAGCCTCTCAAACTGGAATAATACTGTCTACGCAGTGGTTTGCCCTGGTTTCATAACATTGATTTAAAAACCAATTCAAGTTAAACTGGTGCAACTTTCCTATGTATCTGGCTAATTTGGGATCAGACTCTCCCTTGCTCTTATGCAGATGCACAGGGGAAAGGCCACAAGGAGCTTTCCACTACTACCTTTAGTGCACCCCAAGCAAGGACCAGGGGCAATTGCAGTCCTTGTGCTTGCTCCATGTGGCCTTAAGGACACGCATCACTGCAGGGCGTAGAGGGCCAAACAGATTGAACTATAGTGCAGACAGTACATTCCCACACATACACTTGCCTGAAAACTTGGGCGGGACAATCTTTAGGACCCGGCTCTTAATTTTTAAAGTTATATTTTGACAACAAATAGGCCACCTGAAAGCTCCAGTATTTTTTACAAAGAAATTCTCATTCAAATTGATAAGAATTATTTATTTTTATTATGATGATGATTAATTATTTGCATTGTGGTAGCATCCAGCAGCCCCAGTGATGGAGCAGGACCACATTGTGCTAGGTGCTGTACAACCACAAACAAATATTAACACTTAAAACCAGAAAATACAATCAAATAATAAGTGAAAGCCTGTATTCCTTCATTACTCATGCAGAGAAAGAAAGAACAGGGCCCTGTGTTGTCTTTTGCTATTTAAATGATCCACTGCAGTGATCAGTGAAAAAATCAGTTCAGGCAGAAGAGAAAGCAGTATTCTCTAGATACTTAAGTGACCCTGACAATTCTAATATGCCTCCGCTGACAAGCTGCCCTTCAGAGCCAAGACACAGCATCTGATTCCTTATTCCAAAAGATCTGCTTTGCCAAGAGCAAATTATCACATTCTCTCTTCAAAACAATATAAGTGCCCATGACTAAAAACTTCTTTATATACATATACATTTCATATTTAAAACACAGTCAAGGAAGATTAATTTTTAACAGTGTGTGTGTGTGGGGGGGAAGGTGCGGGGGACAGGGTCCAATTCAGATCTGGCATTAGCGGGTTTGACTTCACTGGAGTACTTCTCACTAGCATCAGGTCTGAATTTGGCCTGCCCGAAGAGAATGCAAAGCTATATTTAATAAACTGTAATAAGTCAGAAGTTGTCACGTAAACTGTATTAATTATTCAGCATAACCTAACTGGGACTGACTGTACATTTTAAAGGGTATAATCATACATAAAGGGCTAGATTGTAACTGTATCATCTGCCCTGATTCAGGGGCAGCGCACAGTTCCACTGCCCCAGGAGCAGGCCAGAGAACAAACTGTAATTCAGTAATAGTTCCTGCCCTCGTCCCAGCCTTGCTCTGCACCATACTGGTTAACGACACGCAAAGTAGCACAAAATACTATTAGCCATTCTCTTCAGTTTCTTTGGAATTTCAGTGCCAGATCCTCAGTTAGTGTAAACCGGTTCCGGCCCACTGAAGCCCATGGAAGTCCACTGATTTACACCAGTTGAGGATTTGCCTCTTAAAACCAATAAAGGCTGATAAAATGGGAGGGGGACTGTGATGTCCCCTAACTACCTTGAAAATGTGGTTAAACCACGGTATACTGTAGCTCCAATCCAATTTTGGCTATTTAAAATAAAGTGCATACATTTTCTCCAGCTCCTTGTTTATCTCTATGGAAGGATTAGTATAAAGGTTGCACAGCATTCTGTCCAAGGAATATTGGAATTACACAGCTCTGCATCATTCTCTCAATCAGATTAGGCAAATGTATTCCTCAGTGTCCATTTCCAACACAGGCCGTACGATAGGTTTTTTTCTGCTACACAAGGTAGCAACATTATAAAGTTTGGGTTGTTTCCTATAAATAAAGTATTTTGCAGCTTCCACCAATAGGTAATCACCAGAAATTGCTAGCATTGAAGAGCAGAACAGGCTTAACACATTTTAAATATTGTGATGCTACGGAGGCTTAAAAGGATTTTGTCTCCCTTTTCTCTATGCAGGCAACTGCTTGCTAGTGCCTTAGAAAAATTACAGGAGGGACCAGGCAAGTTCTAAGATCACAAAAAAAATCACAGCATTTTTAAAAGCAGAATCTTTGAAAAGAAAGTCACCCTGATTTGTCAGTTCCTTCTCTAGCATGCATCATGCCCTCTTCCCCTGCAAGGGTTCTAATGACCCATGCAATGATCCATAGACAGCTGTAATCAGGAAAACCTCAAGGGCTCCATGACATACAAAATTCCAAAGAGATGTACTAAAGTGAGGGGAGAGAGTATGTGAAAAGGAAAGAGAGATCAGAAGCCATCATGATGGTATATTGCTTCCCCCCATTTATCACCAGTGACTGGGTAGCAAGGCTGTTTTTCTGTGAATTTTTATCCCAGTAGTTACATCTGGAGCACATTGAAGGTGGGTCTACTCTGAAAAATGGCTATATAGAAATAGCCTCTTTTCTGCCTACAAATCAGAGGTATTAAGAGTCAAAACTGCTGCCTGAAGTGACAAATACATTTTTACGACTTTTCACTCCTGATTGCACTACAGGGCTAATATAGAGATGGAAGAGTGAGAAGCAGGACACTAACCTGGCTTGTACATTGTTAACTAAGTTCCAGTGACAGGGTCACTACATCACTGAAGGCAGTAGGGTTGCACAGGTGTAACTAAGAGCATTTCTACACTACCAGGGCTGCAGCTACACTGCTGTAGTGTAGACACTTGTTACAGTGACGGAGGGGGTTTCTCAGTTGCTGTAGCAAAACCACCACCTCAAGAAGTAGTAGCTAGGTTGACAGATTAATTCTTCCATCTACCTCACAGTGTTTATACTGGGTCTTAGGTTGGCATAAGTATGTCTCTCAGGGGTGTGATTTTTTCACACCCCGGAGAGACATAGTGGCATTGATATATGTTTTAAGTCAACACAGAATTTGGCCTGCAGAATCTCTATGACTGGTAATGATGCATAATTTTGTAAAAGCTCAATTTAACTTTTAGATTCCAGGCTGAGTGTGCATGGGCTTGGCTGTTAGAAAAGACATCACTTAAACTATGAACTTGGAAAATTTCACCTTGAAATTATTGAGAGGCAACAAATGTGGATTTCCCCCACCCCTAAGCCATTATTCAATAATCACTTTTCTGAGTAGAGACAAACTTTAAACTCCTGATTTAGCTATTTAAACAGATGCTTCAACTTGAAACTTCTGTTGAGCCTGTTAGATGAAAGGAGCCTGGAGAAATAAACAGAAAAACAACCAAAAAATATATAAGCTTTAAGCATTTTTACAACAGTTATTTATACTTTAGGCACATTACCTAGCTCTGTAGCATATACATGAACTGATCTCAGGATAAAAATAGTAATGAAGCTAGTTGTTCCTGGTGGATTTAACTGGAAATGGGCAACTCAAAAATCACGTCTGAAAGGATTTTACCTGCTATTGTTATGAGTAGCACCTAAGATCCCTAGAACAGAAAGAGATTACCAGGGGATGGGGCGAGAGGTGGGGGGGGCACCCACATTTTCTTCATTTTTTCATTTGGTTCGCTTTGTGTATTTGACCACCCTTTGCATATAATCAGTTTCACTGTTTGTCTTGCTGGTGCCTGTCTTTCACACAGCAACAGGGGAGAGAATTAAAAAAAATTAGGAAAATATGATTGGCAAGGAGACTGCAGGGCAGGCGGGTGCAGTACCTAGAATATAGTATGCTTTAAACACTCTTTTTAATTGACTACATGTCAAGTTGACAGTGTCCCTTTAAATTAGAGATAGACTGCAGAAGGTTCACTCACTAGCTAGTGTGCCCTCCCATGGCTAGGCATAGTGTAGCAGCCCTTCTGTGTCTGTCGCCCCTGCTGGCAGCTACTCTGTTCCTTCTTACCACTGACAGCCCTCTGGAGTGGGTGTTTAGAGCCTCATCCCCTCCACGGTAGCAAAAACTCCAAACAGAGCAGGATATCTTAGTGACCAGGCAACGGGACTTCAGCCCTGATCTGGTCTCCAGAGCCCTTGTCCCCTTACTCCAGAGGCTTATACCACCCTCATCATTAGGAGGGTCATAAGAGGAACCCAGGCCTGCCTTCTCCTCAGGTTCCAGCCTGAAGCCCTTGTGATAAGCAAGTAGAGTCTGTTTCTTATGATCCTTCCCATGGCTGTTTCTTACTTTCTGCCTGTAGTCACCATCTGTCATGGAGCTGTGCTCTCCTGCCCCCCTCCCTGTAGTTTTGTCTTTCTGTGCCCCTTTTCTCACTTTGTGGCTGAGGAGCTTTCTCAGGGTGGCTCTGGCCCATTGGGCCACCACTTGGAACCAGTATGAACTTATATTGCAAGCTCTCTCTGCTCTCAGTCCTCCCTTATTGGGCCTGCAATACTTCCTTTGTACCAACCACCCAGTCTGTTTCTCCCCAGCTGGGTCTAATCCTTAATTACTTGTCTTCCTCCCCTCCAGGTGCCTTCAGAGAATAGCTCTCTGGCTCCCCCTTACCCTGTCACTTCCAGGGTGGGGTTCATACACCCATGATGTGGGCAAACTGGTTCAAATTGGCCTAAGTTTTGTCCAAAATCAAACCATGTGTAAAGTTGATATAAAGAAACTCATTAAAAAACAAAACAAAAACACAAAACAAAACCCCTCTGCACTCCCTTGTCTTCTCTTGACCTAGAGGCAGACACATGAAAATATCGAAAGACGATTCTCTGGGTATTTCTGACATTGTTGAAACTTGGAAGCCCTGAAAAATCTTGAGTGAACCTGTTTTTTTCCAACCCGATTTCCAGACTTAAAAAAAAGAGGCAAATTGAATCAAGTTGCTGGGATCTTTTGAGTTTCATTCCTCACTAATTTAAGCAAGATCTGACATCATCAGAAGGGTACAACAAGCTAAACAGCAAATTTTCCTAAATGACGGCCATGCCTACTCCTATTGAAATTAATGGGAGTTTTGCCATGATTCAGAGGTAGCAGGACTTTATATCCCAAGCTGGATTATGGCCCTGATCCTGCAGTTGGAGCCACTAGCACAGAATGCAGGCAGATACCTGCTCTGCCTTAGTGGAAACAATCGCAGGATCCAGGATCATAATTACTCTTAATCTTTAACTAAGAACATAAACTTTAGTAAAGCCAAAAAATTCCCTTTTCATTTGCTTGAGACTTTTGCAAAATGTCAAAGTGTCTTGCTTACAACACTCCTGTTAATACATCTCAGAATGACGTTTGCTTTTGTTGCAACGGTGTTATACTGTTCACTCATATTTAACTTGAGATCCACTATGAGCCCCAGATCCCTTTCCGCAGTACTCCTTCCTAGGCAGTCATTTCCCATTTTGTGCGTGTGCAACTGATGGTTCCTTCCTAAGTGGAATACTTTGCATTTGTCCTTATTGAATTTCATCCTATTTACTTCGGACTATTTCTCCATTTTCTTCAGATCATTTGAACTTTAATCATATACACCTTAACAGTCATGACTCTCCTACTGGGACATTAGTTTATAAGTGGGTTTGACACAGAAATACCACATCACTTTGATCAGTAAAGGCCATACAAAACGACTCTACATCATGCCCATGATTATGGATTTTCTCCTTCTGAGGAACAATTCCCTGTAGAACTTTAAAGCTTTCATTTCTACTACCCAGACCTATCTGAAGGTTGACTATTTTCAAATAAGCTTATGTAACTGAAAAAGTAGCTTCAAAAGCAACCACAGAGGTAGTCTAGATCTGGGTTACCACCTGCAGCCATGCCAATACATGCTGTGATCCCACTAGAGCTCACAAATTGAGCAGTATCAAGATGCATCAGTACTGGGATGGGAGATTTCCGAGGAGTACTTAGGGGCTGCCGGGAGGGCTGTCCATGATGCTTGCTGTCTCAGAGGCAGAGTGCCATGGAACCATTGCACAAGCATGGCGTTAGGGGGCACTGTGCTGCTGGAGTTCTACCAGGGTATAATACGAACTAATTTACACCGCATCTGCTACAGGATTTCTGTATGCCTGGCAAACACTAATTATACCTTCACAACACCCTTGTGAGATCTATATTATCTGAAGCATGAAGCAATTAAAGCTAAAATTTTCAAATTTGGGTGCCCAAGTTAGGGATTTAAAGGCATATTTAGGCACCTAAATACAAGTGGCCCAATTTTCAGAAGTGCTGAGTATCTGCAGCTGCCATTGAAGCCAATTACATTAGTTTTTTTTCCTACTCCTGTTTTCTTTCTGCATAGGAACAATAACACTGTTCTTTAGCTTATTGCAATGTCAGTATAAGAAAATGGTAATTATGTGGTGGGTTTTTTAATTGTAAAAGCAGCCACAAGGACTTGTTCAGTAAAAGCTGGAGATCCAATATGTCAGCGGTAATTTCACAGTTCTCATTGGTTCCTGTCAAATCCTGCATTTGAATCCACGAGACTGCAATATTTAAGTAATAACAATGCATATCCACAGTGTATTAATCAGTTTAGATCAGTTGTGAAAAGGAGGGAGGTTGTGTCCTCCTCGGAGCAATTCATCACTTCAAAGACATGGCATGATTAGTTACAACACTGCATGATTCATTATTCTAGATAGGTCTGGCTCTAGAATCAGAGACATTTTGAGGCCCGCTGGCATAGCGACATGGGGAAATGTGCATACCACCTGTCTGTATTATGCTTGGCTCAGTCAGCTGCATTCGTACCTCACTTTAATGAACACCAAATTTATTCACAATTGTTCAAATGCTCTAGATTTAGATTAATTGTGTTTGATTAATATTTATTACTGCTTCATCAATGGAAACTGCACACACATTGCTAAAATGACTTGTAGCCCAGTGGGCTAGCTTGTCTTCATTATTCTTACTGCTTTGCATTATATTCAGCGGTAATGCAAGAAACTTATGGGCCTGTATCCTGTAAGACATTAGCGTCAGCAAGTTAGCATACATATGTCTGGGGTCTTTCACCTAGATAAATGGAGCTAAAGCATAAGGTCCATGTATGACTGTGACCTGTAACATAGAGGATGCATTAAAGCAGATTGGCATAGGGGCTTTCCTAAGTTCATACCCTTTTAAACTTAACAGGTACACCACAATTTAGAACTTGGAAAGAACCGAAATAACCAGTTAGGACAGAAATAACAAATGTGATATCTAACCACAAAAGGGCCATGGTAACGAATTGATGTATATAATAAATTGAGATAATTGAAATACTAACCTATAGGAAAAAGACACTCCAACATTAGAGAGGTGAGGAAATACAAATAAGGAGAAGGGAAAAATCCCCTACTGAATATGCATTGAACATAATGGCATCAGTGTAACATATTATAAAAGTGGCATCCCAGCCTAGGGGCGGTAGGAGAGAGAGATGTAGTCCTTGGGAGATTCCAGAATGGTGGCCACTGGTGATGATGGGGAAGGTGATGAGGAAGATGATGGCTAACATTTCAGGTTGTTCTACAAGGGATGGTGTGAGTATATGGGTGGGTGGGTGGATGTATGTTCTGTAGTATCTCTGTCTATCTTACTAAGTTGGGGTCTTTGTGTCTGTGCTAAATGTATTAATAAACTATATTTGTAAATATAAAAGAGCTCCTACATTGTGAGGGTTGCAACTGTGCACATCAGGGTTCCCAACTATATAATAATTTAAATAATACTGGGCCTGATCTTGGGGCAAGAACCTGTCAACTCTCAAAGTGATAACTGGAGATTCTTAAGTAATCAATATAATTAACACATAATCTAAGATCAGGTTACAGACTGTCTAATTTCAGTGTAGTGTACCTATTCTAAGTACCTGTACATCTCCTGCTAAAATGCTGAATTCCTCAGGGAGTATCACCAGAGAATCTCTACAGTGCACCTGGACCAAGAATGTACCAGCTAGACTACTTTTCCTTTCTCCATCCACAGAAAAAGGACTGCATCAGAAAAGATTGTTCTACTATGTATCAAGGCCATAGGAACCTAGGTTTTCTCTTGGGATCTGATCCAAATACCACTGGGGTCAATGGAAAACCTCCCACTGAGTCTTTGGATAAGGCCCTTAGGGACCTACGTAAGTACAATTTTCATAACAGATGAGCACATGGTAGTTCCCTGTGAATGCCCATGGACTCAAGAGCTGAACTTTAGGCACCCAGTGCTGAAAATCATCGCCCAAGTTTCTGATCCCCTCTCTTCACTAACAATAACAAGGCCTATACACACAGCCTGATAATCTACGCCCTCAGCTCCCAAGGAAGCCAGCCCCTTGCAGGACTGGGCCTTTATAGTCCACTTCAAAATGTATTGAGACTTTTTACCCTGCTGGTTGGTAAGTGGGGCAAGGAGAAGCAGACTCCTCTAGTGATTGATGAGAGGCCATACCTAAAAGGAACAAAGGGATTGTGTTTCATACAACAGCAACAAAGAAGTATTTGCAAATCACAGAATGTTCCTCCTAGAGGTGTTGTGAGGTACTACACTAAGGGTCAGGGGGCATACAAATACCCTATGATTATTATAGACAGACTTTTTTTCCCACAAGGTTTCATGAACTAATAGTGAAACTTTCCTTCCCACAAGAAACACCTCTATTCACAGGCAGGATAGTGTTAGTGGCAAGTGGGGGCAAGAAAGCTTATTCCCACTGCTTATTCCCATTCTATAGCCTGTGAAGGCCCTAGTGCATCGGTTTGGAGGTCATTGGTGGGGCTGTCTTTTGTTGCTCATCTGAACGGCATTCCCTTGCTAGTCACAAATCTGCACAAAACACTCAGTTTCAAACATTTTTTCTTCATAAAAATTCATAGAAAAAATATTGACACAACATTTTACATTGCCGTCGTATTACATCATGGTATGGTCATTTCAAGTCTCAGACATGATTTAGAAAGCTACAATAGAATGAGACATTACAGTGTGAATGTTGACACCAGATCATTTGGCAGAACTTAACAATCAGCTATATCTGCTGACTGATGTACAGTACAAGCCCATTTTTGAAGACTGTCTCGTGGTGTTTTACGTTGTATTTGTGTGCTATAAATAATGTAAGCATTGTATTTGTTTTTCTTAAAGAGCCTGAATGTCAATTAGTGTATGCCATAAATAAATATTGCTCAGTTTCCAGATATCCATATAAAATACAAGAAGGGACAAGGAAATAAAAACTGGGATGGCTGCCAGTTTCATAGGCTGAGTAACCTCAAGCTAAGGTTCACAAGAGATCCCACCATATTAATACTGGAGTTCTATTTTCTGATACAGCAGTAAGTCTATATTTTCGTATTGGTGCTATTTATTATCGAAGAAATCTTACCCTGGGAGTTCTGGTGTACTGGGAAGGGAGAAAGAGCATTAGAGAAATGAATCTTCAGGCAAGTAGCAAGGCAATATTTCTACTCATGGCTGAAAAGGGCACGAGGAGGAAGAACTGGCTACTATGCCAGCCTGTTAAACAGGTTATCAAAGAAGCTGTATTTGCCAGCAAGGGGGCACATCAACCCCGCAATCAGCTATTACATGTAGCATTGCCAGCAGCACACATTGTCAGCAGCACAGGGCTGGTTGAAAAACACATTTTTTTCCTGCCAAAAATTTTGAATGAACAATTTTCATTTGAAATTTTTCCATTTTGGGGTGGACATTTTAGATATGAATCAAAATTTCTATTGTACTTGGGCTTTTGAAAAGGAAATGTGTTCAATATTTCAGATTTTTCTTTTCCCCTTTTGACCCCCACTTATTCCTCTTTTCACCCCCTCTCTTTCAACTTTTCAAAATTTACAGAGTGGCAAGTGGAAAAATGAATCACTGCAACTTTACACCATATAACTTTTCCAAATGTTCTTATCTTCCAGTATTTGGAACCTTTGGGGGGGTTATCAAAAACCAAAGGAAAAATTTCAGATTTGAAATCAAACAAAACAATTAATTTATTTTAGAAGCCCTCCACTAAAAATTGAAAAAAAAATTAATTGAATACAAAGTTTTCCTGTAACAATTTTCTATGAGGCCTCACTTTGGGGGCAGAAAATTATTTTGTTTGAAAAATTTTGACAGGCACTTAATGTGCAACCTGCAGTATGCCTCGTGCACAGGGGCGGCTCTAGGCACCAGCAAACCAAGCTGTTGCCTAGGGCGGCCAAATCTAGGGGCCGCAGGCATGACCGCAGGCATGACTGCGGCAGCTCCGGCTCGGTGGGCTCCGGTGGACCTGCAGCGGGAGCTCAAGAGGGGACCGAGGAACGCTGCCTGGGGCAGCCTATTTTCTAGAGCCGCCCCTGCTCGTGCACTGCAGGATCTTGGAGCAGCAGCACTGGCCAGAATCACAGATGGATAGACTGTCTTGAGTTGTTGACTTCTTGAGTTCTCTTCCACCCCTACATTTCTGTTTCTATAACCCTACCAGTGCTAATCAGTGAAGAGCATGACTCCTTTTATATCACTATAAACTACTGTTTAGAATACTACACTGTTGCTGACATCTCCAAAATTAGCCTGCATGCAATCATTTGTCATACACAGAGCTCCTTAAATATTAAATTTCCAGGTTATCTCCAGATACCATAGTTTTTTATTCAATTACGTTGAAGCTATTTACACATAGTGTTATAAATAGAGCTGTTGAGGACCTGGAATGTCTGTTTTATGGGAAACATGGTGATTTCAAATTTTGCTTTTGTTCCAGATTGGACCAAAAATATCTCATTTTGAAATTTCCAAAGAAATGAAATGTCCACAGAAAAAAATTGTTTCAGATCAACTGAATTGTATTGTTTTGATAAAACATTTTGAAACAATATATCACTGTAATCTATGATATAATGTAAAATAAAACACAGATCAAAACATAATTTTGTCAAAATCTTCACATTCCCACTGAATGTTTTGATTTCAGTGGATTGGCATTTTCCAATGGAAGAAACATTCATCTGGAAAATTTTCGATCTGCATTTCGATAATGCACTGGAACACATTTTGTCAATAACAGTATTGGACACAGCTAGACTCTAAGGCCTGGTCTACACTAAGAGGGGGTTCGAATTAGGGTACGCAAATTCAGCTACGTGAATAGCGTAGCTGAATTCGAAGTACCCTAGTTTGACCTACTCACCCGTCCAGACGCGGCGGGGTCGAACTCCGCGGCTCCCCCGTCGACTCCGCCAACTCCTTCTGCCGAGGTGGAGTACCGGAGTCGACCGCGGCGCTTCTGGAGTTCGAACTATCGCGTCTAGATCAGACGCGATAGTTCGAACTCCAAAAAGTCGAACTCTCCGCGTCGAACCGGCAGGTAAGTGTAGACGTACCCTAAGACCCTCTTCTGTCCCTAGAGTAGACGTTATCTTATACTGTAAAATCTTCATACACAGAGTACCAGAAATGACATTGGAGTTTTGGAGTCAAAACAGGAGTATGTCAGGGGTGTCTCATGTCGGCAATCCTCTTCAACATTACCATCAACTGGGTTATGCGGCGTACAACAGAAGACATGCCAAGAGGCATTAAATGGACACTTTTCTCATCCCTTGAAGACCTGGACTTCGCAGATGGTGTTTTGGAGTCAAAACAGGAGTATGTCAGGGGTGTCTCATGTCGGCAATCCTCTTCAACATTACCATCAACTGGGTTATGCGGCGTACAACAGAAGACATGCCAAGAGGCATTAAATGGACACTTTTCTCATCCCTTGAAGACCTGGACTTCGCAGATGGTGTCACTCTCCTATCACATACCCAACACCATATACAAGAAAAAACAACTCGACTCAATGCATTCAGCCAGCAAATTGGACTGAAAATCAATCACAATAAGTCAGATATCATGTCCCTTAATATTGCCTCACCATCACCAGTATGGATAGAGGATTATGTTCTCACCAATGGAGAAAGATTCACATACTTGGGCAGCACCATTAGCCAGGATGGTGGAACAAGTCAGGACATCCGGAACAAAATCAGTAAAGCCAGGAACACCTTCAAAAGCTTAAATACAGTCTGTAAATAATCGAAATACACCGTCAAAAACAAACTGAAGATTTATCAGAGCTGCATATTTTCAACACTACATTATAGTGCAGAATGCTGGGGAATGAGAAAGTATGACATGTTTAAACTGTCTTCATTCCATACAACCTGCCTCAGAAAAATCCTCCATATCTTTTGGCCCAGAACAATCTCAAACCAAGATCTATTGACACAGTGCAGCCAAGAGGATATGAGCACCATCATTGCCAAGAGGCATTGCAGATGGATCAGTCATGTGCTTCGGATGGAAACTGATTCCATCACCAGATTAGCAATAAGATGGACACCCGAAGGCAAGCAAAAACGAGGCCGCCTGAAAACAACATGACGAAGAGCTGTGGAAGCTGACCTGAAAAACCTGGGGCACAGCTGGGGAGCCATTGAAAGACTTTCCAGAAACAGACAGAAGTGGAGGAGCTTTGTCGCAGCCCTAAATGCCAGAGGTGTAATAGGAACATGATGATGATTATTTACTTTCTCCAGACCAGTTATGATTTTATAGACCTCTGTCATATTCCCCCTTAATCGTCTCTTTTCCAAGCTGAAAAGTCCCAGTCCTATTAATCTCTCTTCATACGGAAGCCATTTCATACCCCTAATCATTTTTATTGTCCTTTTCTGAACATTTTCCAATTCCAATCTTTTTTGAGATGTGGCGACCACATCTGCATGCAGTATTTAACTAAATCTCCAACTCTGAATTTAAGTACAAAGACTGGTTCATATTACCTGAGGAACAAATGAAGAACTACAAATTCCTAATCAGGGCCAGCTCTACCATTTTTGCTACCCCAAGCAAAAAAAAAAAAAGGCGCTCGGACCGCTGCCCAAACTGCCGAAGCAAAAAAAAAAAAAAAAAAAGGCAAGAAAACATGTCTTTAAGGTGCCGCATATCAACATGCTGAATTTGTGTGTGAACAGAAATGCCATCAGAGCGCAGCACAGAAAAGTGCTTTACAACTATAGCAAGTCATTTTTCAGTGTGAGGTGCTTGTTAGATTTCTATAACTGAATTTGTCACATTTGTCATATTGCGGGTTGGACCACTCATATTTCAGATTAAAACCAAACCATGTCATGCAATGTCAAATACTCCAAAGAAAGAAATAGTCCATCTTCATTAGTCTTCCTGTCCCCTGATAGTAGCTGGTGATACCAGTATCTCAGCTTCATCTGAAACATAGCATGGCCTCATCTTACTGTAGTTCCGCAGTTGCTCACAGAGTACCCAAAATGAAACTGGTTTTATGCTTTCAATCACCCAAACTCTGTAATGCTCAGGTTATTTGCTTTCATTGGTTTGGGAGTTTTTTCACTAAATGTGAGGGCAAGTTTACACCCAGCCCTGCATGGACTGAGAAGAGCAGGAAGAAAATGGCGCACAGGACCTCTGCTTTGTGCACACACGCAGGAACAGGCAAAGTATGGTCCTTTCACACTCCTGACCTCAATTACTACACAGAGCTAGAGCCAGTCCGGAGTAAGCCCCCTTACACACACACACACACACACACACACACACACACACACACACACACACACACACACACACACACACACAAGTAGCACTAGCCAAGCACAAAGAGGGCCAGACACTGCACTCTCTTCATGGGTGACGAAGCAGCTGCTCTTCCCTCTGCATTCCCTGGAAGCTCCAGTTAACACTGACTGCTTCAGGCACAGTAAGTCTTTGAGCTGCATCTCGCCTGGAGCTGCACTGCCTCCCCAGCACAGTGGCAAAATAGAGCCTGTGAACCCCTATCCTGCAGTGTGAAGCACATGGATGAATTGACTTTTATGATCGGCTTCAACATGGTCTGCAGGGGTGCAGCAATCTGACTAGGTGCAACATATTGCAGGGTTGGGGCTTCCATCTGGACCCTCATTAGCTCTAAAACTGTTTATGTCCTCTCTGTAGTGTGAACAAAAGTCTTGGATCCACCATTTCCTAGAAGCCAGTGCAGACTTCAGCAATTATTGTGCCAAGGAAATTAATATTGTTGTCTGCTGACAAGGCTTTTGTTTTGTTTTGTTTTACACAAACTCATGGGGCCATAGTATTTCAGAGGTCAAACCAGCACATACTTAGTCACCAGAAAGGGGCAGATTGGGCATGAAAGGATCCAAGGTGAGAAATAGAGCATCCAACTGAAAGTTCCATTCCTACCCTATCAACGTCATTAAACTCTAGGGGTCTGTCTACACTGCAATGAAACACCCACAGCTGGCCCATGTCAGTGGACTTTGGGCTGTGGGGCTATAAAATGGTGGTGTAGACGTTCTGGAACCTTGGGATCCTATGAGGGCAGAGGGTCTCAGAACTCAGGCTCCACCCCAAGCCTGAATGTTTACACTGCAATTTTACAGCCCTGCAGCCTGAGCCCTGTGAGTCTGAGATACCTGACCTGAGCCAGTTCCAAGTGTTTTATTGCCATGTAAACATACTTTGGGAGTCTAATTAACAATTGCGGTACATGCTCTTTGCCCTCCCATTTTGCTTATAAAACAAATGAGTCTGCACACTCAGAACGACCTACATACCATAGCTGCTCCATTGCCTCCTTTCAAAACGCAAAGCAACCAACTTAACCTCACTGAAAAACTTTACTGGTATGCAGGTTAAAAAAAGATCAAGACAGTATGATCTGGTATTTCTGGACCTAGAGTGTCCCCACCTTACTGTTAAAAGCATGACCCTTGTTTTCCCAGCAAGGAGGATCTGCGACTGGGTCAGCAAGTTACTGTAGGGCTTCAGTGTGCGAAAAGTGGGCCCAAAATTAGTGTTACTTAGTCTTCTTTGGAAAGTGTTTCAGTTCACTGTATAATTCATTATAATTCAAAATGCTTTTTTTCCTCATAGAGATTATACAACACTACTTGAAGACCCCATTATCGCAATCTCATGTGTTTAAAAATGATCAGATATTTAAGGATCATGAAGGTCATTAAACTGTTTATAGAACATAAAGTAATATGACATTTCAAGACAATGCATCATATCTAATACAACATATTTTAAAGCACCAGGAGAATCTGGAAAGCCAGTTTTGTGTACCCAAATATGTCCATGTTCAGTACAAAATTTGACTCTCACAATTACCTTTCCACAACATCCTCTCCATTCCAGCAAGTCGAGCTGTCCCGCATCACCAGGTCCCCATCACACAGCCTTTCTGCTATAGAGGCATAAAAGGTTCGGGATCGTTTCATGTAGCTGATGAACTCTCTACAAATTAGGAAGAGAAGAAATTAACAGCAGAGCAGTGAATTCCTGGGGTGAGTTAAATCTTTGGTTCATGGTTCTGTAAAATTAAAAGTTTGCATCCCTTTCAAAAAGAAAAAATCTAGCAAAGTTAATTTGCTCTTGTTTAAAGTGTATTTCTGTTGATGATGTATCCTCTGTTCCTATTCACCACAGCATTAATAGATTAAATTGTGTTTAAAAGGTAGTGTTAACAAACAGCATTAGTGCATCCCACACAGATTGAAAAATTCTTCATTTAAAGCTTTTATTCAACAGAGAAAATATTATTTGGGGGTTCTACTGTTAAATGGATGTGTTCTGTCTATAACTAAAAGTCAATATTTTTACCTCCCCCCTCCCCAAGCCAGGGGGAGATTAATTAAGATGCTGTCAGTGCTATTACTGGATGGAAAAGGCGACCTATAACCAATCATGCAATCCTCCATTCAGTGACTAAAGCATACAATTCGAGCGTAGAAAAGCCAACCTCCTTGAGTTGTGAGGGGGTTAGCACCACCCCACCATCGCCATCCATGTCAGGTTTGTCTTAAATAGGATGCACCCTCTCATCAAGTCTGGCACCCTGCCTGTAGTAATGGCCCGTGCTTCATGTTTTGGAGGGAAAACAAAAAGTCTGGACAGCGCAAATAGCCTGTTGTCTGATGTTGCATGGAGGGAAAAATTCCTACCCAGGGGCAACCAGCTGATGTCCTAATACATGATTACACCAGTTTTACTGAGGTGACCATATAAAATAAATAATTACCAACATGATAATAGCTTTACCTCAGATACCAGAGTACTTCTCTGTATTTAGAATACCAAGGAGTGAGATTATGGGGAGTATTTCTGTAACCTTAGGTACTCCTAACTGGTACCCATGATGTCTATGGGCTTGTCTACACTGGCAATAAACAGCGCTGCAACTTTCTCGCTCAGGGGGGGTGAAAAACACCCCCCTGAGCGCAGGAAGTTGCAGCGCTGTAAAGCACCAGTGTAAAAAGTGCCCCAGTGCTGGAGCTATACTCCCAGCACTGGAGCCATACTCCCAGCACTGGGAGCTACGCCTCTTTTGGGGGTGGTGTTTTTTTTTTTAGAGCACTGAGAGCTCTCTCCCAGCACTGCTCCACGACCACACAAGGCACGTTAAAGCACTACCGCGGCAGCACTTTGGCGTTGCCAGTGTAGACTAGCCCTAAGCCTTGGTGCTATGAAGATACTATTCTGGACATGAAGCAAAGCCATGCACAAAGACTGAAACTAGAGCTCTAAAAAAGTCAGTTGTTGCTATTCCTGCTCTCCCATGCCATCAACACTGCAGTATGGAAAGGCAATGCAACCATTCTGGTTCAATTGCTTCCAGGGTGCAGGCTGTATAGGAGGACATTCCATGGAGGAGGGGTTTGGTGATACGGTGGGGAGTGCTGCAGGGGAGTTGTCAATGTATTTGTTACTATGTTGGGGACAAAGGGAGCCCTTAGCAATACTCATCTCCCCAGGATGTAGCAAACACAGGAAAGCAGCTAGACACCCACTCCTGCCAAACCATGGGTTTGGGGGATGGATTCCTTTTCCTCTAGCCCTTCTTAGGCCTTGTTTTCATTAGGTAATAAGGGGTTTTACCACCAAGTTTTAGCTACTATGTGGTAATAAACACATGGTTAAATCCTAGTTTGGACACAGCTGTTGTAGTTTTAACATGAGGGCCATCCTAAGGAAGGTGTGAATTGGCCCTATTCATGTCATTTTAGCAGAACTGTGCAGTCACTCTGTGTTCACAAGCATGGAATGAGCACAATTGTCTCTCTCTTTCCTCCTTCTCCCAAATTTTCTCTCTGCTTGGTGCAGTAATTAATTAAGTAGTAAACCTATGATTTATACATCACTACCTGCCCCCACGGGATCGCCTTATGGGCTATCCATTCTATGAAGGTTGCAGAGATGCCTAGCTTTAAGGCTGGTCAGTCTACCAAACATACTGTTCTCTCAAAGTGCACTCTTCTAAGAGTGTGCTTCTCATCTTACCCTGTTTTCCCAAAGCTGTAAAGTCCCTTGGTATTCTTGAAAGATTTCAGTTATGTACGTACACACATAAATACAAAGTCTCAAAATAATATCTTAGCAAATGTAAAATGATGTGTTGATTTCTGCTGTTTTCATTTCTTACAAAGGCACACTATTTAAATTTTAATAGGAAAAATGTATTTTCCAATAATAAACCATTATTGATTTCTAAAGTAGCTTTATTCAAACGTCTGTCTTTCCTAGATCAGAGTTGGTAATGGAACCAAGAGCCTTATAATTTGGATGAGCTACACAAAGAGACAACAAAATATGTCACCTTGTTTTCATTCTTACCGAGAGATTTTTTTCAAACTTCTGGATTTGTCATTCTTTGAAGCTTTCAGAGGCAGAGAACTGGAATAGGCCGGGGAGAATAAACATCAATCAGAAGAGGTTGGGGGTGGGGGAAAAGCAGGAATTCAGGCAAATGAGGGAAAGAAATGAGAAACAAAGAAAAAAGTAAAAATTATTTGAAAGAAAAGGTCACCAAGCACATGCATAGGATTATCTCAGAAAACAAATGAGGAAAACTATCATGAGATTTTCCAAAGTATAAATACAATAAAAAATATGTCAATGCATTACTGAAAAACATCACAGGTTGGTGGTTGAAGAGCTTTTTCCTAAGATAGCTTCAAACAAAAATTACAATTACAAATGCAGCAAATACAACAACATACTAAAAATAAATTCTATGGACTTGAAATCTACCATATCCATATACAGAATGAATGAGTTGTGAATACAGGTCAGCTGCCATGTATATGAGAAAATAATAGGAAAAATGGCTTTGAATGTGCACCACACAAAAGAGAGTACAAGTGGAAAGTCTTTGTTTTTCAGGGTAATGAGCAATTTGTTTAATCTCTTCATGGTTATGCAAGTACAGATTTTTGTGCTGTTCAGTTCTGGGACTCAACAACTGATAGCATTGAATGAGACAGGTTCATGTGCATAAGAACCACCTTCCAAAGTAGAAAAGCCAGATCACAGGGTCATGCCAGAGGAAACAGCTCAAATAGATCACTCTAGGAAAGCCCTCATTTCCACAAGATAATGGCTCTTTTAGCAGTCCAGATTCAAGCATACATATGTGTTTTGTGGTTCTGCCATCCTGAGCTGTATAGAAACATTTGGCTTAAATATATCTCGTATGGTGAGGAGCATTATTACGCTCTCATTTACACCAGAATAAATCAGGAGTAGTCAACGTGAGAGCAGTCTCTGGATGGCTAATCTCCCCTCAATACTTCTGCATAATGCAATGGCTTCGTTAGGAGCTATAAATGCATGTAAAAGGCAACACAGACCCTCGTGCACCTTACATACCTAGTGAAGCTTTACTGAAGAAAATGGACTATATTTTCAACAGCACTGAGCAGCACAAAGCAGAAGTCAGAGAGTTGGGGGAAAAGATGGCAGAGGAAGGCTGCTCTAAATTACTAAGGCTGCTAATGGCCCCAAAAAGCTATGGATTGTCAGCATGCGGAGATGCCCTGATCACTTCCTCTTTAACCCACCATGCCCCCATACTGACCACATGGAGGGATGGGGTCATGGGAGTGCTGCGAGTGATGCTCCTAGCGGGCCAGCTAAACACAAAACAGACCTTATGCTGGGGAACAACAATGGCCAATGGGGACTATGTGCATGGTCAGACTACCAACACTTGGTCTGAAATGTTTTAATCTTCTCCATAGCCATTTGCTTTGCAGTTGGCATTAACAATGTGTTTTGTACTTCCTCTTTGATTAAATTCGAGCACCTACAGTTGGATCCAACAGATACATTTAATTCAAATCAAATAGGTGGAATTGATTTCATACATTTCTTAAGAAACTCAAAATTAGTTATTTTAATAAGAATAAAAGATCCTCAGGTCACAAAACAACAATGAAACCCTAACATAGTAAGATTTCAATTGCTGCCTTCTCTAATCAGAGACCAAATGCCGTGTTTTATTTCTTTGCTAAGCAGAATATATTTCTATATTTGTAGGTAGATCTGTATCCAGTTTGTTTAGTGGAGTGAAAAATATATTACAGAACAGATATTAAAGGAGGGTATTTTGGCTTTGCCAAGTGTTCTGATCCAAGCCCGAAGAGTGTTTTGTGCTGAAATCAGCAATAAAATCCCTATTTACTGATTGAGATATATGCTGTTTGCATTCCTACATCATCATGGAGCTTCACTTTTCCTGACATTCCTGCTATACATCACAGTAACCTCCAGGTTAAAAATGACTACAACAGCAATGTTGCCAGTTTCAGTTAATCTCTGAAGAGTGTTGTGCAATTAAAAAAAAGGTAATTAAATCTATAAATCTTCTTCATGCTGTATTGTTGTAAATACATTCAGAGTTAGAAATTTACTAAGACCATGCAGTATTTGTACAAATTTCAGTTATCGTGCATTGTCCCAAAGGAGACAGATTTAGCAGAATTAAGAAAAAAAGGTGCAGGAACTGAATTTAGATGAATTAGGGAATCTATTTTAGTGAGAGATAAAGTTTAGCAAAACATGTTATATCAGGAGAGCACTTAGAACATGAGCTTAATTTTAAGTACATGAGTAGTCCCAGAGCTGAGCATGTGATTAAAGATTTAATTCAGCAGTCCATCTCTATTCAGCATAGGATTTAGATGTGTGCTTAACTCAAAACACATCTTTAAATCCATTGCACTCAAAGGGATTAAAGCACGTGTTTACAGTAAGACACCTGCTGAAGTCCTGTGCTTAACTTAAGTATGTACTTGAGTAGGTTGCCAGATCAGGAATAGAGTATCAGCATTTTGAATTAGTTCACTGAGTAACATTTACTCTATTTTACAGTATACTGGCATCCCTCAGTAGATTAATGGCACTGTCGCTCTTTACAGAGCATGGTGTATGCGCTAACGAGTTCTCTGATGACTGCTGAGTCCGATGCGTGACTGACAGTGAAGTCCACAGGTAGGGCACACCTATGCGCTAGCAATGATCTGAATCCAAGCAACAGATTCTTTCCTCTTCTGTCCTTGGTCATCACAAAAGCTTGATCCAGTCTGCCTTGCTCCATCTACAAACTGACTCCAGCAAACAGAGCAGCATTCTGCATTCCTTTTCCAATCATCCACAGATACTAAGGGTACGTCTACACTATGGGATTATTCCGATTTTACATAAACCGGTTTAGTAAAACAGATTGTATAAAGTCGAGTGCACGCGGCCACACTAAGCACATTAATTCGGTGGTGTGCGTCCATGGTCCGAGGCTAGCATCAATTTCTGGAGCGTTGCACTGTGGGTAGCTATTCCGTAGCTATCCCATAGTTCCCGCAGTCTCCCCTGCCCCTTGGAATTCTGGGTTGAGATCCCAGTGCCTGATGGGGCAAAAATCATTGTCGCAGGTGGTTCTGGGTAAATGTTGTCAGTCATTCCTTCCTCTGGGAAAGCAACGACAGACAATTATTTTGCGCCCTTTTTCCCTGGATTGTCCTGGCAGACGCCATAGCATGGCTACCATGGAGCCTGTTTTGCCTTTTGTCACTGTCACCATATGTGTACTGGATGCCGCTGACAGAGGCGATACAGCAGCGCTACACAGCAGCATTCATTTGCTTTTGCATGATAGCAGAGACGGTTATCAGTCCTTCTGTACTGTACTGTCTGCTGCTGTCATGGGTGCCCCTGGCTGAGGTCGGCCGGGGGCACAAAAGACAAAAATGGGAATGACTCCCCGAGTCAATCCCTCCTTTATGGTATCTAAAAATAGAATCAGTCCTGCCTAGAATACGGGGCAAGTGTACTAGAGAACCAGTGAATCAGAGAACCAGAGAGCACAGCCGCTCCGTGTCAGATCCCGCAGAAATGATGAGCTGCATGCCATTCACAGGGGGTGCCCCTGCATCAACCCCACCTGTTGCTTCCCTCCTCCCCCAGGCTTCCTGGGCTACTGTCCCCCCATTTGTGTGATGAAGTAATAAAGAATGCAGGAATAAGAAACAGTGACTTGTTAGTGAGATAAAATGAGGGGAAGGCAGCCTCCAGCTGCTATGATAGTACAGACAAGACATTAAGCAGTGTGGGGGAGAGGAGCCCAGCATCCCGCTGCTATGATAGTCCAGGAAGTACAGAATCTTTTCTTTACACATGAAGGGCAGAGGCTGATGGAGCTCAGCCCCCTGTTGCTATGATGAAGACGGTTACCAGCCGTTCTGTACCATCTACTGGGAATGACCAGGAGACCATCATGGGCTGATGATGAGGACGGATACCAGTTCTTATGTACTGTACCGTTTGCCACCAGGCTGATGATGACGATGGATAGCAGTCATATTGTACCATCTGCCACCAGGGATGGGGGGAGAGGATGCTACAGTTCACTGCCGCAGCATCGCGTCTACCAGCAGCATTCAGTACACATAGGGTGACATTTAAAAGAATCAAGAGACGATTTTTTTCCCTTTTCCTTCTGGGGGTGGGGTGGGGGGTTAAATTGACGAGCTATGCCCTGAACCACCCCGGACAATGTGTTTGACCCTACAGGCATTGGGAGCTCAGCCAAGAATGCAAATGCTTTTCAGAGACTGCAGGAACTGTGGGATAGCTTGAGTCCTCATTCCCCCCTCCCTCCATGAGCGTCCATTTGATTCTTTGGCTTTCCGTTACGCTTGTCACGCAGCAGTGTGCTGAGTCCTCTGTGGCCTCTGTCTGGAGATTTTTTTAAAATGCTTTGGAATTTCGTCTTCTGTAACGGAGCTCTGACAGAACAGATTTGTCTGCCCATACAGCGATCACATCCGTATGGTCCATGCTGGAGCTCTTTTTGGATTTGGGACTGCATCGCCACCTGTGCTGATTGGAGCTTCACGCTGGGCAAACAGGAAATTATATTCAAAAGTTCACGGGGCTTTTCCTGTCTACCTGGCCACTGCATCCGAGTTCTGATTGCTGTCCAGAGCGGTCATAGTGGTGCACTGTGGGATACAGCCCGGAGGCCAATACCGTCGATTTGTGGCCACACTAACCCTAATCCGATATGGTAATACCGATATTAGCGCTACTCCTCTCGTTGGGGAGGAGTACAGAAACCAGTTTAAAGAGCCCTTTATATCGATATAAAGGGCCTCTTAGTGTGGACGGGTGCAGCGTTAAATCGGTTTAACGCTCCTAAAATCAGTTTAAACGCGTAGTGTAGACCAGGCCTAAGTGATCTTTGCAAGCATCCCAAAATCTGTGCAGTAGTCTGGGTCTCTTTCTAGTCTCTTTGCAAGCTTCAGAGTACAGCACACTCTGTGGGATCCAGTAATCCAGCATTCACTTGACATGTCCAAGCCTCCTTAGTCTTTTCTTACAAATGAAATGTTCCCACGAATGACATACCAGCCCAAATTAACATTTCCACATTTGTCACCCTTCTTATTCAAAGAATTTTATGCAAGCATCTATATGAAAGCTGATTAGTCTTATGGCATATTTGGTGTCAGTCATAAATACTGATTTTCACTTTAGTTGACAATTTGTTATTGTTCTAGGCTCTGTCTTGCGAAAGATCAAAGTTCTTGGATGCTTTGCTGATTCTGCTAGTGAGCTCAGTATCAAGATCTACACTGCTGGTAACAGTCGAGCCAAAGTAGCAAAACTGGTAAATAACATCCAGATGAATACCATCTAAGGCAGGGGTTAGCAACCTTTCAGAAGTGGTGTGCCGAATCTTCATTTATTCACTCTAATTTAAGGTTTCATGTGCCAGTAATACATTTTAATGTTTTTAGAAGGTCTCCTTCTATAAGTCTATAATATATAACTAAACTATTGTTGTATGTAAAGTAAATAAGGCTTTTAAAATGTTTAAGAAGCTTCATTTAAAATTAAATTAAAATGCAGAGTTCCCCAGACAGATGGCCAGGACCCAGGCAGCATGAGTGCGACTGAAAATCAGCTCGCGTGCCTCCTTCAGCACCCGTGCCATAGGTTGCCTACCCCTGATCTAAGGTGATATCTAGAACTGGTTCTGAAGAGCCTTGGTGCATGATATGGTTCTTCAAGCTTATTGATAGCTCAAAGATTTTGCATGACTCAGAGAACTTGGTAATAAGATGTTGTGGGGCATATAAACACTCTGAGCCACAAGGGTGGCATCATCTGCAAACAGGTCCCTTATGATGATCTCCTTCACCTTCATCTTAGCTCTGATCCTTGCAATGTTAAACAAACCTCGATCATGTCTGGTGCTAAGATAGACACCCTCTTGAACATCACAGAATGCATGTGGAAGCAGGAAAGAAAAGTAAATATTAAGCTATGTAGAAGCCTGTATGCTACCCTGCTTCACTCCACTATTGATGTTAAATGAGTCAGACTTTTGGTTTTCATACATTACAGTTGCCTTCATGCCATTGTGTAAGGATTTCATTATGTAAGCTTCTTCAGAACACTGTAAAGCCCTGACCAACTAACCCTGTCAAAGGCTTTTGTTAAATCTATAAAAGCCATGTACAGTGGAATAGACTTCCCTCTGCACTTTTCTTGCAGTTGTCTTACAGAGGAGACCATGTCTATGGTGGACCTGCCCAAACTGAAGCCACACTGGCTCTCAGGAGAGATTCTCTCAGCTAAAGTTTGAAGTCTAGATAAACGAATACAGCTTAAGATTTTTCCCACAATGTTAAGAAGAGATATACCTCTGTGGTTATTACAATCACTTCTGGCTCCTTTAATTTTATAGAGTTGGATGAAACAAGCATCCTTAAAATCTTGCAGAACAGTTTCTTCCTTCCAATAGAGTAGCAGTACCTTGTGCAATCTTTGCAGAAAGTCTTTGTTTGCACATTTATAGATTTCAGCAGGTAAACAGTCAGGTCCTGAAGCTTTGTGGTTGAGAATCTTTTTGATGCTTTATTCAAGTTCCTCTAGAGTAGGTTTGGCATCCAGCAAAGTCATAACTTCAAACCCAGGCAATTCCGCTCACACACGTTGGTCTACTACAGACTCCCTTGAGTATATCATTCCATAATGCTCAATCCACCTCTCCAGTTGCTTCCCCTTATCAGCTATGATATTGCCATCCAGATCTTTCAGCAGAGCTGTCTTGTTCTTTATCGGACTAATGGCCTTTCTGATGCCCTCATATAACCATCTACTGTCACCTGTGTCAGCCGCCCGTTGGATGCTGTCACAGAGACCCAGCCAAAATTCTTGAGCACACCTCCTGGAAACTGTTTGAACAACCTTATGAGCTTCTTTTAGGTTGTTGTGCGAATCAGTAGTAGGAGTATACTTGTAGGTGATCAGGGCAGATCTTTTCCTCTCAACAGTATCTCCAAATGATCTATGAACTAGTTAACTTTTTTTTAGTATTCTTTCTAAAGCTCTTGATTGCCACATTGTACATATTTGTCTTCAGAACTTTCCATGCATCTGAAGCAGCTTCAGTAGATACTCTATTGGAAAACCTCTCTTTGGACCACTAAGTCAAATCCGTATCAATAAAACTTGCTATTTTCACTTTGACGTAGTATAAGTGGTGTGGCCCTGTTAAAAGGTACTGTTTAGCCAGAGGTCTCATACTGTGGCATGTGATGTAATGTAGTTTGCTTTACTGGTCATAGGGAAATCCCAAGGAAGAGGAAGAGGCTGTGGGTGCGCCTGCCTGCTGAGGCTTGGGTCATGGTGGAATTTAAAGCAAAAGAATCAATACAGAGGATGTGTGCAGGTTACAGGCTACACAGAATTGGTCCCTGTGGGAGGGAGAGAGAAGGAACAGGCGCTAGGCTGGGGTGGAGAGAGGAAAGAATCATGGAACACCATGTGTTTGCATCAAGAGAGCCACGGCAGCGCAGAATCCCCACTGACCCTCTTCTCTCAACATGAACAAGTTATGGGGACAACCAATAAGCAACCTGTCATGGCTGATGAGCTGGGTAACTCACTATTCTGCTTCTAGCTCTGTAGAGCATGAGAAGGGAGGAGCTAGAGACCAAACAAAGCAGAGAGAGTCACTCCCTGAACAAACAAAAGAAGATCGGGCACACAAAAACAAAAGAGAAGTTTATGGGGAAAGGTGGGGGGGAATATCCAGAGCTGGGGAAAGGGAACTTAAATTTAAGTGGTCACAGATTCTTTAAACAGCGTAGCAAGGGATTTCACTGGCACACAAGAGGGCCATTCGGTGATCATAAAGCAGCAAGGAGCGGACAGCCTGGGAGTTCCATGAAAAGGAATGTTGAACTGAGAAGGTCCTGTTCCCAACCAGATCCTACCAGAATGAGAATGGAAAGGCAGAGCAGCTAGGCTGATAAGTAACTGTCTCAGAGGAACAGAGGGGGAAAAAGGTTCACTCAATCCACTAGTCATTCATCATTTTATGGCCTGATTTTCAAAGGTGCTGAGCACCCTCAGCTCCCACTGAAGTGAGTGTGCGGTGCAGCATCTTTTGAAAATCGTGATTCTGTATATGGCTCTGCATAGATAGACCCCTGTGGAGCTTACTACAGAATGGTGGGCTAGGCAAACAACTGCTAGACACTCACTCTCTATATTTTTTTTAAATACAGGCTATCTGATTAGGAGCTGTACCAGAGATCACTGTGATTCCCCCAGTGTGTTGGGAAAAGAAACGTGATAAACTACACTAATTCTTCTCTTTGAACTCGGGATCATTCTGCAAAGTTTCTGGGCCTGATCCACAGCTGATGTACACTGGTGGATTCAGGATGAGTAGGAAGGATAGTCTCATTTGCTGAGCAATAGACTGGGACTTGGGAGACCTGGATCCTGTTCCTGGCTCAGCGAATCACTGTATCTACCCAGTTCTTCAGTTTCCTTTCTGTAAAGTGGGGCTAATACTTCTCTACCTCCCAGAGTCTTGATAAAATCCACTAGTTACTGTGGTCTGCTATGAGGACCATGTTAGTACCTAAATACAAAACTGAAAATCTTGCTGCTTATATTCTAAATTCCCAGAAGTCATGGCACCACATAGCATTATAATTAATTAATCCCATAATCTAGATTCTCCATAACAGTTAAGATATCTGCCTGTCTAAATATATTTTAACATAATTCACTGCACTTAGGATTTTATACATCAGTTATAAAATTTTATATTAGCTAAAATTGCTTTTTATTGATAACATATGCGATTAAATGACATATGAAGAATAGTAAGTCCATCACCGTATATTTCTTGATATTTATAGCTCTCCAGTTATCTCCAAAAGCAAAGCACAAATTTTACGCAACCGTTTTCCCACAGGTCTTGGAAAGATGAAGTCCATCCCCCACGTATTTACCAACGCCAGCTCACACATTAATTCCTAGTATGCTGGTTCTTCATCACACCTTTCTCACTACATTTCCATAAAACATCATACTAACCAGTGAAATGTAAGGATGTGCTCTGCTCAGTTGATGTTATGATGCATACACCAGCTTTTGGCAACATTTTATAATTAGTGGAATATTAGTTTTATTATATTTTCTTTGGTATCTATACTAACTAAACATCAAACAACTGCTCTCTGGTTAATTAAAAGTCTCAGGGCCAGATCCTCAGCTGGATAAATTGGTGTGACTCCATTGCTCATTTACACCAGCTCAGGATCTGGCTCATAGGTCAATTCTGCTAAAATGCAATTCTGAGTGAAGATAGTGATATAGATCTCATTGGGGACAGAACCGGACCCGTACATTTAAAAAACAAATTCTGTTAACTGTATTTCAGTTTATACTTCAGATTATTACCACTGAATTTTTAAAATCTAATTTACTTTTTACCAGCCATGCTGCTTGCTTTTTTATATCTCATGCAGTTTATACAATGAAAATCAATTAGCCCCAAACACCAGCACAAATTGTTGTGCTTTGGTTTCAAACTGCAGAAGAATGTGATAGATAAGTACACTGTGGTCCCAACTTTTTTTTTTTAAACAGTGTATTTGGTTTTCAGAATGTATGTAGAATTGGACAAAAATCAAAATAGATGTGAGTGCAAATCTTACAGCCTGAACTCATCTGGGCAGGCACCCAGGTGGAATAAAGCCAAACTCTGCTCTCAGTCACACCAGTATAAATCCAGAGCCATCTCCACTAACTTCAGCAAAGTTATTCCAGATTTATACTGATGTAGCAGGATTTAACTTTGCCAGTAATAAGCAATAGGAATTCTATTGTTCACTGACAATGAAATTCACTTAAACGTACCCTGGGTAGGATCAGCTTCCCTAAGGCACACATGGAAGAGACACTCCACAGAGAGACGCGCCCCCTTCTGTGGCACATCCTCCTTCCCCACCCAAACCGTAATCTAAGGTCCATGTGGAGGAGGGGGTGAAGACCAGGCAACTTGGGGGCAGGAGTGCATAGGCCGAGAGGGGCCAGAGAGGATGCACATCACAAAATTCCCTCTCCCCACCACATAATTTAGGCACAAGAGAATCATGGCAGAAGGACACCTTGATAGCACAGCGCCTTTATAGCTGCACTGACAGGTGGCTGGAAGGCTGGAGCCAATGTGGAGGCACAGGGCCTATGTGCGGATGGACCTGGCCTTGCTCTAATCCCTGAGAATTCACCAGAAGCCGACTGCCTAATCCACTGGTGTATGCCAAAATCTTTCCTCCACTACAGAATAGGGGAGTAACTGCATCATGGAAATTCCCTCCCTCTTCCATCCCTACCCCCAGCCCCATCCCATCCCATGGATGATCCATGCCAATATCAATAGTCCTTAAAGACCTGGAGCAAACAGACTCCTATAGGGTAATGTCCTGAAGTCACCCAGTTTTTACGTCTGGCAAAGCTCCCATTGTTTACAGTAAGAGTTTGCCAAATTAAAGACTGAGTCAACACTGAGTAATGACATCAGGACTGGCCTGCAACAAATACTGTCAGTCTTCAACTGGAAAGCACTACAGGGACCAATTATTCCCTCAAATACATCTACTCAACTACCAGGAAAGCTAGAGCCAGCGCTAGGCCTAAGCAGACTAAGCAATTGCTTAGGCTCCCGAGCAGCTCAAGTGGGCCCCTTATTTGCTTTTTATTATGTGTTGTGGGGGGGGAGCCCCCAAAAGATTCCTGTTTAGGGCCCCCAATGGACTAGCACCGCCTCTGAGGAAAGCCTAGGGCTGTTGTGGGTGGATATCAGAGGACATAATTGGGTTTAAACACTTTCGCATGAGAAACAGTTAGTGCCAACTATGAGGAATAAGGTTTATTTCAATGCACTTAGAGATATGTTTCACGTAGGGTTACCTCCTTTTATTGTTTAGATTAGCAGAGTGAGCCATCGTGAGGGCCTGTGTTTCAGGCACGTCCTTTGCTTGCACTATATTATCTGGTGAAGGTTTTGCTTCTCTTTCTTGGGGCTGGCCACACACTTTGTCAACCTGTAACAAAGAGGGAGGGGAAAAAACAAATGTAATTCTGTTGTTTGAAGTAAAAAGAAGATTATAAATAGCACAGAAGCAAGTTTGTCCCTTTTGGCTGATGTGGTGTATGAGGGAATCTCTGCACCACACCACAAGAGGCTGTCTGGGGCAGAGTAAGGATGGATCCTTGCTTTCTTGGGATCAAACCCCTGCACTAGAGCGTTAACGTCAACAGGCATGGCATAGATGATTGCTACCAACAATTTACCAGCTATTAGGACATCATGCAGTGTCCCAACTGTGTCACACCTGGAGATGGACTCCAAGAGTGAGCCCTCAATCCCCTCTTCCCACATCACAATTTCACTTTACTTGGTGACCAACCTGAAGTGCAATGTGTATGGACAGTGGGCATAAGGAAGCTGCCTAGCAGGAACTACACATTGGTGTGGGGCCTTTCCAAAGGCCAGGGGCTGAAGAAAGTGTGTCCACACCCATTTGTGTTTACCTGGCAGTCTGGCCAGTAGGTATAGGGTATATGGAGTAAGGTGGAGTCTGGCCTGTATCTAGAGGCTCAGACCCTATTTGGAGGCCGAACAGGCTAGTTACAAAAGCTTTTCCAGCCTGTATCAGGAGAGTGGATGGGATAAAATTGGGGTCTTCAAACCTTACTGGGCTTTAAAACTTAAGGTGCAAAATTATGTAGGCTCTAGTCTGTAGCAGACGGATAGGTGGAGGGAGGGTTGTACGTCTGGCCTGTATGAGATAGTAAGAACTGTACTGGTGTCTGTGTTCAGAACTGCTGGTTGAACTGGGGGAGGAATGAGCCTCTAGCCCATTCAGGGGTGGTGGTTACCAGTCAAGACACAGGAAGTAGGTGAGTCTAGCAATCCCTATGGCCCACAAAGAAAATGCAACTAGCATAGGGTGTGATACAGGGGTCAGCGTTAAGGATGGCAATGAATCTTCAATGAATTTCCTGACTTCTAAACATTTTGTTTCTTTTAACTGCTGCACAGTGTTCTGTTAACATAATTTTTAAGGGCGATATTTCCAATAGTAACTCAGTCTTAACTAAGGTTTGTCTGGGATTTATGGACAAATTTCCAAATTTGGCTACCTAAAGCTAGACACCTAAATCCACATTTAGAGATTTAAGTAAAGGCAGCCTGACTTTTAGTGAGCCCTCACAGCTGCCACAGGTTCTCAGTTCAGTGCCTAGGCTCTATTGTGCACTCGAGTTTCAAAGTTTTAGTCTGCATATATTTTTTGGTCCCTAGATTATTCCCTCCCAATTAAAATAGCCAACATCTGAATTTGACCCAAATTAAACTGCTTATTGTGAACTAGCTTCTTCCAGGAAGGAAGACTCTGTTGGAATTGAAAACTATCACTTTAAGAGTGTGGAAGGGGAAGCGAGGGTAGATACTAGTCCTGCTTGCAAAGTGTGGTGCGTACAAGCAGAGTCAGTCTGAAGACAGCCAATTAAAGCAAGGTGGGGTGAGTTGTGTCTCTCTGCCTTAGGGAGCAGCCTGTTTTCTCCCTCTGTTTGAGGGTTCTTGTGCATTATTGTTTTGATTTCTAAGGAAAAAAGCAGTGTTACACTGTAGCCTTCCAGCAAGAATATTTCTGTTTTTTAACTAACTTCTCTGTGTATATGCTGTGAACACAACACCATTGTATGCTGGGGGTGTCACAGCAGGACTAAACAAGTAGGAATCAGCAGGAGTAAATCTCTGTCGACAAAAATCGGTGCATGTTTCCATAAGTAAAATAACCTTGGGGAATCACTCAGTTCCCAGGCCGACCCATAAACATTCACCTTTGCTCTTTTTCCAGCAGCCCTTCCCAGGAGGATGTTCCAAGGGGAGGGGAAAGTGAAGTTGGTGTTAACTCTTTGTGCATTGGGGTCCAAGTACTGCCCCTACATGTTATCACACTAATATACTTCAATACTCTAGTACAGATAACTATTAATAATAGGGCAATGGCCATCACTTTATAAGGTGAAAATTAGCGTCTTTCAATATTTATTTATTTATTTATTTCTACATTAAAAACTTAAAAAAATACACGAAAAGCAATACAGAAAAATCCATCATTCAGCATAGCATTTAATTTGGTATTGGGGGCCACTGCCTCTGTCTCCTTGCTTATGCCATTTGATTATATGGATTCTTGCTGTTCTGTGCATTCTGCTGCACTTATAAAAACCCTACTGAGCTATGTCTTTCTCTCTGCCACTTGCTGAGCATTCCTGGACATGGATGACTTCAAATATTCTCTCTTTCATCTCTTCACACCAGTGAGCTATGTCTCTCTTTCTCCTCAGCACAGGTGCAGAACAAATAAACCCACCTCCAGGACAGTTACTGCTACATAAGCCGAAGAGACACTTTAACTTGAGAAGTAGGCACACTGTAGATATTGAAAATGAACACTTGGGAGACCCCATGCAAGATGCAGACCAACAGTGCTAGGAATACAAGTTACTGCGTGTTCCAGTGTAATGTACTGCAGTGAATTTGTATTACGGCAATCTGATTTAAATGCACTGGATTAATCCTAACATTTCACATGGCAGCAGGAGGTGGAGCCATGCACCTGGCTCAGCAGTGGCATATGCTTTGGCCTCACTGCATGTGGGGCATAGCTTTAAATATGCTCAAGGCAGAGCTTTATGAATGAAATATTTTATTTCAGTCTCTTTCAAACCTTTGAGAGAGCAAAAACTCAAAACCACATAATTGGAAACATAAACCAAAAATCCCATTTAAACAAATAGGAGACTGGGCAGATGGGTGTAAAAGCAGCTAAGTCACATTCTGGCAAAGTGTTTCTTGCATCCTTTGCTCTGTACCTCAGGTCTCACACATTGCAAAATTCCAATGTCCCAGTACAAGCTACTGCAAACACATCTCTAACTGCACTACATCAGAAGAGCTAGGAGCCACTGCCTTTAAAAATTAGACCTGCCAAATCAAGTCTCTGACTGTGGATTAGTTTTAAGGCAGTTCTTAACTAACGAGCAGAAATCATGGGAAAACTGAAACTTTTCCCCTGTGAAATTTCAGTTGAAAAAAAAAATATTTCTTTGAGGTTTTTTGGTTTGCCCCTGAGAAGTTTCAAACCCCTTGTTTGTGAATCGACATGTCAAGAAACAAAACAAAAAATTTCACTTTGTTTTTACTTAAAACATTTCCATTTCAAAAAATCAAAATGACTTTTTAAATCAAAGTGACTTTTTTTTCCCCAAAATTTCCCGAGGAAAAACTTAAATCATCACAATGGAGCCAATATTTTCTTGCCAAAATTTAAAAAACAACAACAACAACAACAAAAACCCAGCTTTGTCAAAAGAATATTTTTCGGCAGGAGAACTTTCCCATGAAATATTTTGAGCAACTCTACTAATAAGTTGATAGGTTGTGCTGTGAGATGGTAAATCTCACTGATAGTTTATTGGTTCGGGGTGAGGGGTTATTCTCTCTCTCTCTCTCTCTTCTCATCACCACTCTGGCACCAAAGGGGAGGAATATTACATAAATCAGCATATTACACAGCTCTTACCATATTCAGGTTTTAGAATACCTGAAATTTACTACTAGAGATGATTTTTCTGTTAAAGAGGCTAAAAAAGTTGAGAGCTTAATTCTCTGGTGTCACTTTCATAACATACAACAGTATTGCCAACCTCAAGTTATAAAATACAATGATATTGGCTTAAAAATTAGATTCTAAAACAAACAAAAATATTCATATTTGTTTTCTGGTTTTTGAGACTTTAGGTTTCATATTTTCAAGATCTTCTCTTCGACTATAAGGGCTAGAAACATGGAGGGGGCTGGGAGAGCCTGTATGCTTTAAAAAAAAAACCTAATCACCTGACTCTAGGAGCAGGATCTTTAAAGAAAACATCAAATTTTGTGAGATGGGATAAAATCGCAAGAGTTGGCAACACTTGCAATAAGAACCAATCATCAGTAAGGCTGGAGAATAAAGCAAGCTTGGGATTTTGCACAACTAATTTTTCAGTTACCTAGATATTTCTAAAATAATCTCATAGTCAACACAGACTATTAACAACCTAGTCTTTCAAATTTGCTTCTTTAAATTTCCAAATCTCAGCATTAAGCCTGCCAAACTTCAGTTCTAATAGATGAAACGTTATGTCTCTGTCACCTATGATAGTGCTAAGCCCTTCCTATTGTCTCATTTTAATAATAATAAAAATAAAAACGGAACCCTATTTTCTAAAGGTGAAGAACTACATTGAAAAGCTGGTATTCCTGATAAGTTGTTGCCACCTGAATATCAATAACCTTTTATGATGCCTTATATTTTTCTTGGGCTTTTTGCTTTAAATGCCAAGGACTGTTAAATCCTAGTTTATCTGATAAATGTTAGCTAAGTTTTGATCTAAGTATCTCTCTTGAGTTTTCTTTTGTGGATTTCCTTAGCACGGAAACATATACTCATGTACATGAAGGATTACTTGACCGCTGCCATGTGTCCTTTATAAGAGTGATTATTTACAATTGTTGCAAAGGCTTAACAAAAATAAATTGAAAAAATGTCATTCAAAATCCTTTGAACTCTCTCGCTTGAGCAACCTTAAAAAATTAGGTCATATTTAATATACTTAATATAATCAAACAAGGAGAAAATGTCATGCCCTTCTAGACTTGGAGGGAATATTATTTCCCTAAATCGGGAGAACTTTCCCATTTCAGAACACAGTGTTCTCTGATTCCATAGAGGGAAGCTTTGAAATTTTAAAATACGATATTTTCATGTGGTTAGTACTGGAGTTACTATTAAAGCCCTTGTGTCCCTTCAAACAGCTTTCTGCCTTTAGCTGTAGCCAAGCAGCCCCAATGAAATCAAGTCCAACATCTGCCCTGACAAACTTCACAATTCCAGTGACTTCCAGGGGGTTGCCCAGGTGTAAACAAGAGCACAATTTTGACTAGTATGGTCACATGGTGATAAGGGTAGAGTTACTCTTTTCATGTTGGGCTCCCCAGAGGTCTTCCCAAGCTGACTCAGAGGTCATTGATTGGCTCAAGACCATTCAGCTGTTTTTTTCCCACCTAAACCTTGCCTTGCATGTCTTGCCCACACCCAATCACTATATCCATCTATTTCTCTGCTCCTCCGATGGTGTCTGACACAGAATCCTAAACTTGTCTCAGAAACAACAGGGAGTGCCCCACCCCTCCATGTGCTAACAATTCATAAAGACATTCAGCTTTAGCTGAATTGCAGGTTAAAATATTATTCTCCCTTCAAAAGAGATGTGTGAGATCAATTGTCACATTAGGTAAGCTAGAGCCAAATCCTGCAAGTCCTTACTCACTATAACTTCTCAGGAACAGGACATTGTGGACAGCTCAGCTAATGAAAACCACTGCTCAATGTGAAGCAGAGATAAAAAAAATTAAAAAGCAAACAAAATGTAGGGTGGATCAGGAATGGAATAGAAAATAATATTGAAAATTACAATGGTTTATATAAATTATTGGTATGTTTTTATAAGTAAATCTCAAAGCACTTTACAAAGGAGCTTGGTATCATTATCCCCATTTTACAGATGGCAAAACTGAGGCACAGGGGAGAGGTGACATGTCGTAACTAAATGCATTAATTAATTGTGAACTCATTGCCACTAGATATCATTGAGGTCAAGAGTTTAGTACTAAAAAGCATTATACATTTATATGGATAATCAGAACATCTGCTGAAATATTAGATAGGATTTTTTTTTAAATAAGGCATACAAACCCATATGCTCCAAGGCATAAGCCAGCAGAAGCAACTTCCCCCTCTGGCAAATTATTCAATAATAGTCCACTATAGAGTTTCTTGCATTCTTTTTTTTGGGGGGGGGTAACATCTGGTACTGGCCAGTAGAATATTGGACTAGATCAGGGGTCGGCAACCTTTCAGTAGTGGTGTGCCAAATCTTCATTTATTCACTCTAATTTAAGGTTTCGCATGCCAGTAATACATTTTAACGTTTTTAGAAGGTCTCTTTCTATAAGTTTATAATATATAACTAAACTATTGTTGTATGTAAGGTAAATAAGGCTTTTAAAATGTTTAAGAAGCTTCACTTAAAATTAAATTAAAATGCAGAGCTCCCCGGACTGATGGCCAGGACCCGGGCAGTGTGAGTGCCACTGAAAATCAGCTTGCGTGCCGCCTTCGGCACCCATGCCATAGGTTGCCTACCCTTGGACTAGATGGATCACAGGTCTGATCAACTATGGCAATTCCTATGCAATATAGTCATTCACCTTTATGGGAACAAGATTTAGTCCACAGTTATAGGACAACAAGATTTAGTCCACAGTTTGTATGAGGAAATTATTTTAATTAAATTAAATGACTGCACTTCTATAACAAAAGTTCATTCAGTAAAGGAACTGCCAGCTTCCTTGAAGGGTAACTGCTGATCTGGAGGTAATAATGTATTGTTATTATTATGTCTCTCAGGAAGCAGTAGAGTCCTGTAGCTATGGCAATGGGCTGGGAGTTAGAAGATCTGGGTTCCATTCCCACCTGTGTTACTGACCAATTATGTGACCTTGGGCAAGTCAATCTCTCTGCCTTGTTTATTTAGCGTGTAAACTCTTTGGGGCAGAGAGAGCTTCTTACTATGTGTCTGTGCAATGCCTCGCACAACCTCTGTTGGGGCCTATGGGTGCTATTGTAATAGTAATACATAATAGTAACAACTGTAACAAAGTTCTTAACATTTTTCATCCCGAGTTTCACTGTGGAAAAAAATTGAAATAAAAATGAAAACTACATTTTCCCTATCTAGGTTTTTTTCTATTTTGCAAATATTTAAACAGCACTGAAGCCAATTTAAAATTCAACAGAGCAAATGTGCCCTTTAAATTTGATCCATTATAAACAAGCCATTAAAAACAATCAGTCCATTTTTGGAAAAAAACAAAAACATATCTATAGATTTTACAGGGGAGAATTTGGCTGTTAATGTATATGTTAACTATGGGATTACTTTAACTGTTAATTATTTGAATTGTGGTAGTGTCTAGAGGCTGCAGTCAGGGATCAGGGCCCCAATGAGCTAGGTGCTGTACAAGTAAACAACAAAGTCCCTCCACCGAAGAGCTTACAATCTAATTTTAAGAGAAAAGATAATTGGTGGATACAATAAACAGATGGGGGAAATCAAGACAAAAGAGATGATTATGCTCTTGAAACAGTCCTTTGTACATAAGAAAGGCCATACTGGGTCAGCCAAAGGTCCATCCAGCCCAGTATCCTGTCTACCGACAGTGACTAATGCCAGGTGCCCCAGAGGGAGTGAACCTAACAGGTAATGATCAAGTGATCTCTCTCCTGCCATCCATCTCCATCCTCTGACAAACAGAGGCTAGAGACACCATTCCTTATCCATCCTAGCTAATAGCCATTAATGGACTTAACCTCCATGAATTTATCTAGTTCTCTTTTAAACCCTGTTATAGTCCTAGCCTTCACAACCTCCTCAGGAAAGGAGTTCCAAGGTTGACTGTGTGCTGTGTGAAGAAGAACTTCCTTTTATTTGTTTTAAACCTGCTGCCCATTAATTTCATTTGGCGGCCCCTTGTTCTTATATTATGGGCACAAGTAAATAACTTTTCTTTATTCACTTTCTCCATACCACTCATGATTTTATACACTTCTATCATATCCCCTCTTAGTCTCTTAGTTTTTCCAAGCTGAAAAGTCCTAGCCTCTTTAATCTCTCCTCATATGGGACCCATTCCAAATCCCTAATAATTTTAGTTGCCCTTTCCTGAACTTTTTCTAATGCCCATATATCTTTGAGATGAGGAGACCACATCTGTATGCAGTATTTAAGATGTGGACGTACCATGGATTTATATAAGGGCAATAAGATATTCTCCATCTTATTCTCTATCCCTTTTTTAATGATTCCTAATATCCTGTTTGCTTTTTTGACTGCTGCTGCACACTGCATAGATGTCTTCAGACAACTATCCACGATGACTCCAAGATCTCTTTCCTGATTAGTTGCAGCTAAATTAGCCCCCATCATATTGTATGTATGGTTGGGCTTATTTTTCCCAATGTGCATTACTTTACATTTATCCACATTACATTTCATTTGCCATTTTGTTGCCCAATCACTTAGTTTTGTGAGATCTTTTAGAATTTCTTCACAGTCTGCTTTGGTCTTAACTATCTTGAGCAGTATAGTATCATCTGCAAACTTTGCCACCTCACTGTTTACCCCTTTCTCCAGATCATTTATGAATAAATTGAATAGGATTGGTTCTAGGACTGACCCTTGGGGAATACCACTAGTTACTCCTCTCCATTCTGAAAATTTACCATTTATTCGTACCCTTTGGTCCCTGTCTTTTAGCCAGTTCTCAATCCATGAAAGAATCTTCCCTCTTATCCCATGACAACTTAATTTACATAAGAGCCTTTGGTGAGGAACCTTATCAAAGGCTTTCTGGAAATCTAAGTACACTATGTCCACTGGATCCCCCTTGTCCACAGGTTTGTTGACCCCTTCAAAGAACTCTAATAGATTAGTAAGACATTACTTCCCTTTACAGAAACCATGTTGACTTTTGCCCAACAAGTTATGTTCTTCATGTGCCTGACAATTTTATTCTTTACTACTGTTTCAACTAATTTGCCAGGTACTGACGTTAGACTTACCAGTCTGTAATTGCCAGGATCACTTCTAAAGCCCTTTTAAATATTGGCATTACATTAGCTATCTTCCAGTCATTGGGTACAGAAGCTGATTTAAAGGACAGGTTACAAACCATAGTTAATAGTTCCGCAATTTCATATGATTTCACGATACTCTTCTATTAATTTCCCTTCCTTCCTAGCAAACAACAAAATACCATTTTACTTAGGAGTGCTAACACCCAACAGAGGCTGTTTTAAACCTCAAAATAATGGGATTATTTGATACTAAATCCTCCCCTGACTCATACTCATTGAACCCCATTCACTGAAAAGGGCCTGTATGGGTGACAGCAATATTTTGGTACTTATGACGCTACTACTCTGTACTCAGAGCAACAGAACCACTGACCCTGAGAAAATCCAGAGGCATAAGGTACTTTTCCCATTACCCAAAGTCTCCTCCTGGCTGCTAACACACTGGCTGATTTCTCTTTTGTCAGTACCTTGCTGCTCAGGGAAACCTTTGCCTCAGGCTCTAGCTCCCTGTTTGGTGTTCAGTCCTCTCACTGATGTTTGGCAAGTGAGTTGTACTGTAAGCTTTTGGGTGTCAGGTGTCTAAGCTGTGAAGGCAGAATGTCTCGGGAGGCTGTCACATTCTGGAATGCAATCCAGACCAGTGAGGGACCATGTCACTGCATGCTCTGTACCCTGAGTGCCTTCAGTACTTTGCTACTGTGGCTCACAGCCTGGAGCCACCAGCCGGCTTGTTACACCCCAGCCACACTCTGGTACCCACCAGCCTTGGTTACTACTGGCCAAGTGACCCCAACACACTCCTAGTCCCAAATTGCCCAAAACCATGATCACTGCAATGTCCAGCCGTTTCCTGGGCCATTGAGAGGAATAATAAGGTTTGTTTGCTCCTTTAAAGAGTCAGCACCCATCAGCTTGCCACATTAACTGGAGTTAACAATCACTTTGATTCAAACACAGCACTGGGTTGGTTTAGATTAAAATAAAACAAATTTATTAACAACAGGAACTAGACTAAGTGATGCCAAGTAAAAGAAACAAAGGTGGAGATGGCTGCAAGTAAATAAAAGTGAAAACATGCATCTAAAAGTACAAAAATTAATCTAGCAAGGTGTAAGCCTTTCAGATGGTTTCTCTCATCAATCAAACTTTGCCCAGAATGGCCAATTGTCTCTTAGTCAGGACCGACAACCAAAGTACAGGGTGCTGGTTCCCCTTTTCTTCCTAGGTCAAAGAAAACTAGGGATTCTTTGCACCTCTCTTCTATAGTCCAGTGAACCTTTAAAATGGATTCTTCTGAAAGTTACACCCCCAAAATAAAGTTAATTCAAGTTGTGAAGAAGGAGACATGGACAGGGCCGGCTCTAGGTTTTTTGCCACCCCAAGCAAAAAATGTGCCGCCCCAAGCTCCAAGAGCGCAACTGCCCAAGAAAAAAAACCTTTTCAACTTATTCATAAATGATCTGGAGAAAGGAGAAAATAAGTGAGGTGGCCCCTGGAATTGTGCTTGCTTTGCTGGTGCCTAGAGCCGGTCCTGGACATGGAGTCTGGCAGTGAAGGAAGTTCCATGATGGTTTCTTCTTCCCTGGGGTTTGCTGAATGCAAATTGATCTGTTCCTGCCCTTTCCAATGTAAATGAACTGCCACTTGATATGTGATTGCTAATCAACTCTGGTGAAACGTGGCAGGAGGCACTGGTCTGTCCTTTGTCTGGGAGAAACCCATTTACTCACTACCCAGGCTTGTCTGGTGAACACATTTTAGTTCCGCATTTCCTTCATATTTGTATGGTCCCTTGGGTGTTTATGATACACACACCATGAAAGAATATTAATGATCAGTGTGTTATTAGTTTTCCAATGATACCTTACATGATACATATCTGATACAGTTTATGACATTAATGAATTGGGGTACACTGAATGGTCAAGCCAGCTGAAACAGCAGATGCCAGTGAGCCCCTTGCCCTCTTGCACTGGGATGCTGTTAGGGTCACAGAGATGCCTCAGACTTATAATCCAGGCTCCTTGTCTTCCTCTCAGGGGACTATGTCCCATATATAAAATGGAATCATAATAAATGAGTGCTATTTACAATCTCAAAATACTGGAACATTATCAGTAAATCAAAGAAAGCACAACTAAATTCCCTGGCTAAAAATGGGGCAGTAACTTCAGGCAGTCATTTCCTTTAAGGTTATGGGAAGATTACATGAAAGCAGTAGTTAGACCTCAAGCCTATGACAGATGTGCTAGGAAACTATTAATTACATAGATTCAAGAGAAGAGAAATTAAGAAGGAAGTTGCCTTGTAGGACCCAGTAATAGACTGGGCAAATCTAGCCTATCAAACAATAGTTGAGCATTTCCTAAACTGTTTGAATTGGAAAAATTAAAAGACAAAGTCTTATTATTATTTCAAGTTCACAAACTGTAAACTAACTATTGCCTCTCCATTAGCAAAACAGAGCCAAAATAGCCTCTAGTGATGCTCCTAACTGCGTGGGACAGGCTCAGCCAGTCAAGGAATCAGAACCAACAGCATTGTGACCAGCACTAACTCATCCATCTTGAAACTCAAAAATGTTTTGCAAAAAGCTGCACTGAATTTTTTACAGATACACAGATAATGGGGCGGAGGGGGGGGGAAAAATCAGTTCCCAGTTTAGTTGCAATATTAACCTTGCACAAGAAATGCAAACTCCATGAACGCCAAAGGAACAGGTTTCAAGTATTTAGAACTCTGTGAATAATTCTTTAATGAACTCTAATGAAAAGGGAAAACTTTAATGACCACTATTACAGTATATATATATTTTAAAAACAGTTTAACCTGATGAATGTTGAGGTCAAGTTATTTTTCTAGATATCTCTGTGGAAAGTATCATGTAATGAATCTGTCCATCTATCCAAAAAGGTTTAATCTATCTTCCTTTTGGAAAAAAAAGGTCAAGCTTTCAAGCTAGTCTATTTATTGGAAAAGATGAGCACTTCACAGAGTATGACAGCAAAGTGTAGTTTGCAAATCTGCCATGAAATTGCTTATTAAAAAGTAAATGCCCAGTTAGGGCTTTTTAGGCTTATATGAATATGTATTGTTTTCCTTTGCATGTCTTTTCTATGGCAGAACAGACACACACTCAATGACACCCTTTCATACACAAACAGTGGGTCAGATTCTGCAGTTGCTACTTGAGCAAAATTCCCAACATCTTCCACAGGTATTTTGCTCAAATACGGAATGCAAAATTTACCCCATAGTGATTTGGGAGAGGATTTAAGGCCAGAATCAGCCACACACTTTAGAATGTGCTTTTGTTTATTTCTATTAAGCAAAGCAGTTAAGTACATGCTTGAATGCAACTGAAGTACCATTGATTTCGGATTTAAACATATACTGAAAGTGAAGCTCATACTTGTATTCTTCATTGAATACGTATAGTTTGCTGAACTGGGCCTTAGCATATATTTTGGAAATTTCATGTAAAGTCACTGTGACACCTATTTATATGAACATTTAAGAAACCAGCTGTATATTATTCTGCCTTTTCAACAGCAAAACTGTGGACTGGTAAAAGGCACTTTCATCTAAACAAAATATTTTTATGGCACTTCGTGTAATCTGACAGTCAATTCTTTTTTTCTTCATTTGCTTTTCAAATTGCACATAGATCACTGTATCGAACAACTTACAGGATATCTGAATGCACACATTTCACTGGCCAGCTTTTCAGCATTTCTTTAGTGATTTAAAAAATCATTGCTATTCAGTAACCCTAACTGACTGATAAATACTTATCTATTATAAAAATAAAACAATATACAAGTACCAGAAGAGGACAATGATTAATTTCTCCCTACTAATGCACTGAAGATCACATACTGATCATTTCTGACAGTCAGCCCTTGTTAGTGATGACATTTGTGCTTAGATATTGACAACCTGGAAAGGATAAGGCTAATTTTATAATTAATTCCAATAATCTAGTAATGAAAGGGAATTCTATTGGGAATCAATCCAAGTGAATCACTTTAAAAGCTCTCCAAAAAATTAGATAATTCTCTAAAGTTAACATAAGAAGAAATCTATTAAAAGATTTCAATTTCATTTGATTTTCTTTTATCGCTTTTGAAATTAATTTCATTAAACCAGAAATGTAATGGTACATGGTGTTTTTATTATTCATTTTCATTCTGAAATGAAAACCTTTTAAAAATATTACTGAAGTTTCTCCCATCATGCCAAACTTAAATATTAATGTGATAAAATTCATAAAAGCTTGTTCTTCCAACAGGCCAGTCTAGTAACTGTATTAGAGTAAAATGCTCCCAAGAAAAATAAAATGCATATTGCAGAACTTTTTAAAACTAAACATCAGAAACACATGCACATACACATTGGTCTTGTCTGCTTGGAAAGGTATACTGGTATAAAAAGGTGTGAATTTAAACCGCTATGGTTATACAATATAACTCCCTATGTGGACAGTCCTAATTCAGTGCCTCTTCCCAGTTTAGATTCTGTGACTTTGGAAGGGGTGTACGTGAAAATGGTAAAAGCCACTCTTCTTCCAGAATAAAAATGCCTCCACAAGGAAGTTATACCAGTGTAACTATAGTGGTTTAACTATACTGGTATAATTTCCCACATAGATAAGCCTCTGGTTCTGCCACACTTAGTCATGAGTACCTTAGTTCTCAAGTAGGTCCATTGATTTCAGTGAGACAGACTGTGAACCCCTCCATCAAATGTGTGATCCCACACCCATGTGATCAGTCCCATTAACTTCAGTAGACTAGTCATGCTACTAACTGCCCATCAATGTGAGCAAAGGGTTTCCAATCTAGTCCATGGAAAACAATGGACCCACTTGAAGAGTAAGGTACCCCTCAAAAGTGAGTAATTCAGACAGAATGTGGTTCTAAATGTAGGCCCCTTATTACTGATAGAGTATAAGTACACTAAGGGTTAGAGCCCTGTGATACTAATACCTTATAGATTTGACCCAGAGATCACCACTGGGAAGCTGGGCAGTTTATTTACATGCAAGATGTTTTCTGTTATTAAAATATTTCCCCTTCCCTGAGGCTTGTTTTTGGTAGCTCTTTCAATGAGACCTGAAGACTTAAATTCCTATATTTATCTACAGAACAGCTGCAGCTTGGACAGTACCATTAAAAGCTTACCCACGTGGTCTCAGAAACACTAATTTGAATGTGAAACCTTTATGGTTGAGTCTTCACTGTTGTTTATTTCTTGGCCTCTCTGGGACCACCAACAAGGGTGCCAATTAGCGACAATGCAGTTGTGATTTCTGTGAATCAGATAAGTGGACTGCAGCCACCAACTTCACACATAAACAGTTAACAATTTATAACAGCTCATTGTGAACCTGATCTGAATTTGACCCAAAGGTGATTTAGAAGCAAAAGTTTTAATATTTGCTTAATTCTCTGCGCAAAACACACCCACACATTGTGGATACCACCAAAGCCTATGCCGATTTGCATTTGGTTATGAGGGTAGACAAGCAATTATTTCACTGGCAAGACTGATGCCAATATTGTTACACTGATTAGTCCAAGGATGCCTCTAAATTGATGCATCTTGTCACCACTTTTTAGGTCTGGCATCCAGAGCACACTCATGAGAATTATTCAGTAAGCACCAGCAACATGCTCAGTGCGATACAATACACCTAACTGAAGGCGATAAGCAATGGCACTTGGATGAGGGTTTGCTAGCTCACTCCTTGACTTGCATTACTTTCACTGTCCGCGTATTACTATGGTAATTGTTATCTGCTTTTGTACAACTTGCTATCACCTTCAAGCTTTGAAATTGGTTTAGATGAATATATGTCTCTCTCTACACACACTGCACCTAGTGGAGCTTAAAATGAGAACTACTGCTCATTCGTTACATTATTGTCACTGTAACAACACTATCACCCTGTACTTTTTCTTGTTTTGTAAAACTATAGATAACTGGAAATGCCTCTGGTGATGTTACACTCCATATTCTATATGTAAATATGGTTATGATATGAATAAGATATAACTAAGATATACTTTATGCAAGATGGCTCTTGTAAGATATCATTGGAAAGGTTATAATTTACTGAATGTGTTTATCTAATTTGTGTGCATGTATCATTTTTGTATCTGAAGCTGAGAATATTGACCATGTATCTCTATTTCAAATGTGCTACATTGGATGAGGCCAAACAATGTTGGTGGCATATTGAAGAAATGCACACAAGCACAAGGATTACCCCAGGATCTATGGGCAATAGAAACCTCTCAGAGATAGCTCTATTCAATGGAAACTGTTGGACCCAGGTCACAGCAAAAATGCTTTCCAGTAAGTGGCGGGAAGCTATAAAAGAGGACAATGACAACATGAGGGGACCTCACTCTCCCTACAACAACACACCTGAAATCACCTGAGGAACAAAGACTGAACTGTGAGAAATGATGGTCCCAGGCTGGAAGGATTTTTAGCCTGTGCAAGAAAACCTGGGAAAGCCAAGGCAACTTGTGCCTTAAGAATCCACCAGCCTATCTATCACTCAGGTTGAGAATTTTCTAATTTGTATCCTACCTAGCTAGTGTGTTAAGCTCAGTTTGTGGCTTTTGTTTATTTACTGAGGTAATCTTCTGTGTTCTGTTTGCTATCCCTTTAACCACTTAAAATCTACCCTTTGTAGTTAATAAACTTATTTTGTTTATCAGTAAACCCAGTCTATGTAATTTCTAAGGGGGGGGGGCAAGAGGTCGTGCACATCTCTCTTCACATTGAGGAAAAGGGCAGATTTTTATGAGCTTGCGCTGTGCAGATTTTTCTATACAGTACAAGATGTATTATTTTGGGTTCATCTCTGAAAAGGGGCATGCACGTGAGTGCTGGAGGAGTCCTTTCATGCAGAGCTGAATTCAGTCTGTGTCTGCAGTGGGGTGTGGCCCTGCCTGTGTGTGTGCTGCAAGAGGCCAGAGAGCCTAATTCAGCAAAGCATAGAGAATTATGCTGGTCGAGCAGGAGAGGCTCAGTGAAATCCCAGTGGCATCCCAGAAGGGGGATCCGACCCGTCACGCCTCTCAGAATGGTTTATATAATCTGCAAGGGACTCCCTTCTGGTTTGATTTAAAATGACTATTTGTGTTTCTCAAGATTAAATCACAGGTGCCTCTAGAGAATGAAATCCAATTGTGTATTCACAATAAAGATATACAAGGCAATTCCCATTCCTAACTTTGCCCAGAATCAGATCATCATAAGTCTGTGCTGAATTATACAGCACCATATTCAAAATGTCCATTGTTGGCCAAGATTTCACCTGGTGTAAATCAGCATAACTCCATGTAAACCATCTATGTCAAATTATCTCAGCTGAGGATCTGGCCCTACATTTAAGGACAACATATCAGATAATGCAGTAAAAAATCTTTGATAATACATTATCTCTATATGGACTGACGCAAATGCATAAACATAGTACACCCTATGATGTGAATTATGTTGTTATAATACAATTCATTCTATAAATCAAGTTACTTGAGCTAAGTGCGGCCAGATCATCTCTCATAAATAGCCGGACCACAGATTAACAAGATTCCTGGCAGAAGGAAATCTCCCTCAGGATCAACAGAAGAGATGCTAGTCATGTCTACTGGTGAGAGGAAACGGGGGCTAAACTCTGATGAGAGGGAGTCTCACAAGGAAAGAACTGCCTTCATCATCCCCAGTGGGGTCAAATGACACCCTGGAAGCCAGTACAGTAACCTTTTAAAAGGATGCTGCAACCTTCTCCACAAAAATCATATTAAAGCGTCCTACTATAAATGTCCCGAGAAAGGCCTCACCATGTGGTACACAGAAAAAGGCAGACTCTGACCTTTCTTTTGTTTGACATAACCCTTTTACCTTGAGCCAATTGAAGACAGAACAGCACTATTATGAGCACCTACAATCCTCGTGTGATTGCCATATTTGCAAGAGGAATTATACATTCGTCAGCTGATGAGCTCAAATAAAGCACTTTTCAGCTATCGCACTGGAAGAGAAAGCAGTGTAGGATTGGTAAACCAAAGGGTACTGCATGCTTGGCCTATTTTCACATGGGATTCAGTTCATCTATTTAGGCAAAGTTCTGATCTCCAGATGGTAAGGGAAGGCAAGACACAGCATAACTGGTGGCAGGGCCGGCTCTAGCTTTTTTGACGCCCCAGGCAAAAAAAAAAAAAAAAAAGGCGGACGGACTGCTGAAGCAAAAAAAAAAAGGCAGCTGCAGGGAGCTCGTGGAGGGCAGTCAAGGCGGCTCTCAGGGGGATGAAGGGCAGCACCCACCCGCTCCCTCCGCCCATGGGCAGCCAGGGGCTACAGCCTGCTCGCAGCCGGGCGACAGGGGCTCCCCCCTCAGGCCTTAGGGTGCCTCTCCTGGCCAGGCAGGCTCCGAGGGGGCCAACACAGGCAGCGCTGGCTGGGGTCTGCGACCTCCGCGCGGGGCCGGCATTGCAGCAGGGCTCGGCACAGTGCAAACGGCACTGGGATCAGTGGGGCCCACCCCTCCGCTGCCTGCCGGCCACTGCAGAACCCTCCCTCTCTCCCTGTGGTGCCCGTTGGGCCACCGCAGAACTGTCCCTGCCACCGCTGCCTGCCGGGCTGCCGCAAAACCTTCCCTCCCTGGCACCGCTGCCCGCCGGGCCACCACAGAACTGTCCCTGCCACCGCTGCCCGCCGCAGAACCCTCCCTCCTTCTGGTGCCCGCCGGGCCGTCGCAGAACTGTCCCTGCCACCGCTGCTCACCAGGCCGCCGCAGAACCCTCCCTCCGCTGCCCGCTGGGCCGCTGCAGAACCTCCCCTCCTTCCGGTGCCCAGGGGGCTGCAGAAGGTGGTGGCTCAGCCACTCCTTTAAAGGCGGCTAGGCCAGGCCAGGCTCAGAGCAGCGCGGGAGACGGAGACCGGTGCAGGCGGTGGGGAGTGGCGCGTCCTGGGAATCCCGATGGCACGATGAGTGGCGGAGATCACTAGTTCCTGCCCCCCCGGGCCAGGATACGTGTCCCTGCAGGGCTGGGCTGGCCGCCCCAAGATTGGCCGGAATGCTGCCCCTTACAATGTGCCGCCCCAGGCACGTGCTTTTTCGTTTGGTGCCTGGAGCCGGCCCTGTCTGGTGGGCTGCCCGTCATAGAGCAGACAATGAAAAAAAAAATACCCCAGAACCTTTCATTATGGAAGCAACTTTCTTAACTAAGAAGCAACTTTCAGGAAAATAAATGGGGGGAATATTCCTCAAGAAGACTAAGGACCAAAACATCTAGCCTAACATTTCTCCAGCAGGAACTACCATTTGTGAGCTGTTAACCAGTTCAGATAAAGTACAAACTTTTACCTGAAATTCTAACAGAATACAAAGGGCAGCGTTATTGAGATTCCAAAATTTTCATCTCTCTTTTTAACAAAGTGTTTCTTATTGGCTTTACAGCAGCACAATGCCAGCTCCCTTAGACAATGAAAACAGTGTCTTTCTGCTCACAGGATCCCCTCAGTCACTTGAAACAGTGGCTCTCAACCTTTCCAGACTACTGTACCCCTTTTAGGAGTCTGATTTTTCTTGCACACCCCCAAGCTTCACTTCACTTAAAAACTACTTGCTTACAAAATCAGACATAAAAATACAAAAGTCACAGTACACTATTACTGAAAAATTTCTTATTTTCTCATTTTTACCATATAATTGTAAAATAAATTGTTTGGAATAAAAATATTATATTTACATTTCAGTGTATAGTATACAGTGCAGTATAAACAAGTCATTGTCAGTGTGAAATTTTAGTTTGTACTAACTTTGCTAGTGCTTTTTATGTAGCCTGTTGCAAAACCAGGCAAATAACTAGATGAGTTGATGTCCCTGCTGGAAGCCCTCTGCATACCCCCAGGGGTATACGCACCCCTGGTTGAGAACCACTGAAAGACACAAAGTACCAATCCCTAAACCCTCTGTTCCACCAGGTGTCATGAACACTGCTTAGTAAAAACAATTTGTGCAGGAGGTAAAGAAGCGGTGATATTAAGCTCAGACATCAGATAGCTGAAGTAACCCTAGAAGTTTTTGCAGTTGCTAAATAAACATGTCAATAACAACCAGTTCTCAGCTCCCTCAAAAGAACGTCAGTACGATCTTCCTCTTTCACAGAAAACTTAGAAACACAATTAAAAAGATCTATTGAGACATTTGTTAGGTTTTTTCTATGAAATTGTATTTTTTTTTCAATTACAACTACTTGTTGACAGCAGACGACATATTTAGTGAGTTTCCTCTTGCTTTTATTTTGTCTGAACACAAATTAAGCAATTTTAGGGTATCACTATTAACAGGAGTACTTGTGGCACTTTAGAGACTAACAAATGTATTTGAGCATAAGCTTTCGTGCATCCGAAGAAGTGGGCTGTAGCCCACGAAAGCTTATGCTCAAATACATTTGTTAAGACTCTAAGGTGCCACAAGTACTCCTGTTCTTTTTGCGGATACAGACTAACACGGCTGCTACTCTGAAACATACTATTAACAGCAGAACTTACCAAGAACAGTCAGAGGTATTATAACAACATACAGCAGTAATATGAAGAAGCAGAGCAGCAGCTGAAATTCAGGTGGTGGTCAATATTCTTACAAGCCATTTCTAAAGTGGTGACAAGATACAATGTATTCTAAAGCTAATTCTAAGATTCCTCTAGTTCAGGGGTCGGCAACCTTTATTATCAAAAGAGCCATTTTGCCCCCTCTTCCACTAAAGAAAAATAGTCTGGAGCCGCAAAACATAACACTGCTTATAAACTTTTAAAAGTTTTAATCTTGTTTTAATCTTTTTTTAATTTTACCTGTTACAACAACAGAATACAACAAACAGAAGTGCAGTGTGCATGTGTAGGCCTACTTTGAAATAAATTAAACACTGAACTATGCAGGCCTTTTTGAGTCCTTCCCGTATTTGTGTAAAATTAAAATAAAACGTAGCCCACTTTAATATAAAAAAACATATAGTTGCAGCTTAGCAGTTTTAAAAAAGTAAACATAAAATTAGGAACATTTTTTGACAAGTCCATTTCAGTGTGCTTTCATCCTCTTTGGGTTTCTTTCTCGGCCAGTAATCAACCGAAGCACCTGAACATACAATAAAAAACATCAGCTCCGGGTCTGAAATAAATGTTTTTTTCTGAATAATAATAGCCTATTAAATGCTAGTGTTCTCACCTGTTTAATGTGACTTCTGTTTCTGAAGCTCGATGCTGATCTTCCCTGTGTCGGGGCTGTAAGATGTGACTTTGATCTTCACACAGGACTGTAGGCTCTCATTTGTGAGGTGGGAGCGATATTTGGACTTTATTAAGTTCATGCTCGAGAAAACTTGCTCGCATAAGTATGTTGAGCCAAAGATGGACAGGACTCCAAATGCATACTTTTTCATGTTCATATACGTGTCGGGAATGGCACTCCATGTTTCAAAAACAAGTCTGTCGGGTTTGGGGAGGTTGTCAATATCATTCCATTTGTGCTCTTTAGCGAGAGTGGCCTTCTGACGGGCGACTTCTTCGAGATCCGCTGTCAGGCTTTTGAACTTGGACACCCATAAGTCTTTATCCGCTATGTCGGCCAGTTCAATTTCAAGATCAGGCTGACTTATCCCTGTGAATGCGGATATGTTCAGCAGGGATGGGTCGATGTCCAGCGGTGTGACAGGGAAGGACAGTGTTTTTTTCCTTTCTGAACTCGCTGAATCTTTCTCCAAATGCAGCTTGCATTGCCATAATTGCACGGTGTAAATAATCACAATTTATGTGATTGTTCTCTTCTTTGAACTCTCTCAGGAGGAAGTGAGAGAGCGTACCTCTCTGTACATCTCTGGCAAACACTGTCATCTTGCGCTCAAACGCCAGAACATCCTCCAGCAACTGCAGGGCCGTGCTTCCCTTTCCCTGGAGATTTTTATTCAGCGTGTTTAAGTGACTTGTCATATCCACCATGAAATAAAACTTTTCCAGCCAATCGAGGTCTCCCAGTTTGGGATAGCTGAGGCCTTTGCTTTCCAAGAAGGTTTTCACATGTTCCAGACAAGCAGCGAAGCGTTTCAGCACGTCTCCCCTTGACAGCCACCGAACTCTGTTGTGCAGCAGGAGATCCAAATATGCGCTCTCGACTTCATCTAACCATGAACAAAACTGTCAGTGGTTTAACCCGTTTGCAATTATTTTGTTCACTATCTTAATAACGAGGTTCATCACTTCCACACATTCAGGGGGGAATGTTTGAGCGCACAGTGCTTCTTGGTGTAAGATGCAGTGAAACGTCATCAGCTCTCGATCCAGCGACTTTGGAAGTAAATTCACAAAGCCCTTATGTGCTCCTCTCATACTGGGTGCACCATCAGTAGACACTGACACCAGGTGAGTGGTGTTTATTCCTTTGGCTTTTAGACAACTCAAAACAGCCTCACAAATGTCCTGTCCCTGCGTTTTTAGTTGAGTTTGGAGAGTTGATCCACTTCTTGAAAGTATGTTCAGAAAATGCTGAGTGCTTGTTTTGAAAATGTCTTTCAACATTACATTTTTTGTTGTTTGCTAATTTCTCGCCCTTTAGCGGTATAAGTTCAATCAGTTCTTCCTGCGGCCCATCAGAGTTCACATATCTGCATAACAGTGCTGTCTGCTCAATATCGTTTATATCACTCGACTCATCACAGGCAATTGAATATGCTTGAGCTGAATTGATGTCATCAATTTGCTTACTGGTGATGTTTGTTGCCATTTTAATGGTCCTGTCCTTGACGGTCTTTGCAGAGAGAGGCATTTCTTTAATTTTCTGAATAATTTCTTGTTTGTTTTTGAATTCGGAGAATAGATGCTCTGATATTTTTATGAACGATTCTTTCATGTATTCTCCGTCTGTGAACGGCTTCCCCCTCCTTATGATCTCATGAGCTGCCACAAAACTAGCAGCTGTAGTTGAGTTTGGAGAGTTGATCCACTTCTTGAAAGTATGTTTGCTCTGCTCAACTTTCCGTAGTAGTTCCAAAATCGCTCTTTCGCCCATCTTCAGTTGGGTACTTTTCAGAAAATGCTGAGTGCTTGTTTTGAAAATGTCTTTCAACATTACATTTTTTGTTGTTTGCTAATTTCTCGCCACATATCAAGCACACAGGTAAGCCAGCGTCATTGGCAGTGAAGGCAAAGGAATCTGTCCATGCAGAATTAAACTCTCTATTTTCTTCTGAGATTTTTCTTTTTTTGGATGTATTCATGGTTAGCTTACCGCGGGGGTCGCACACTCAAGAAGCCACCTGCAGGTAAAGGCGAGGGCTATAGACGTGGATGTGACGCATATTTTAATTGACAAATTATAAAAACTTTTTAAAAATTCGATGTTAAAGTATCACCTCGAACTCCAAGATAACTGTGCAACAAAATAAACAAAAATAAAATAATATATAAATAAAAATTAAATTAATAAATAACCGTTATTCTTTTTTTTTCTTTTTTTTTTCTTTTGTCAAGGCCGAAGGGAGCCACAACAAGGAGGCTGAAGAGCCGCATGCGGCTCCGGAGCCGCGGGTTGCAGACCCCTGCTCTAGTTTCTCCTAAACAAAATGCACTGTTTCTCTTCCAATGTACTATCCTTGTATTGGCAACAATGGAGCAAAGAAAACACTCTTTTACTTTCTTTGCCAGCCTGATCCATTGTTGTCAATGGGAGTTGTGTCATTGACTTCATTAGAAGAGGTTTGGGCCATGGCACAGAAAGTAAAGCCTGACCTCTTTTGGGGGTTAGATCCAAACCCCAATAAAGTCAATGGAAACATTGGCTTTGGATCAGGCTTCTGGTTTCCAAATGTACGGGGTCCTGGCAGCTCCCATTCCCAACCAAAAGTCACTAACTCTATATGTGGTGAGAGGATGCCTCTATTTCAGGATTGTTATTGTTTATTAAATAATCTGGTAAGAACATATGAACAGCCATCCTGAGTAAGACAAATGGTCCATCTAGCCCTGTATCCCATCACGGACAAGGGGAGTGTGCAGAACAGGGCAATCATGGAAAGATCCATCCCTATCTTCCCCTACCAGCTTTGCTGTTGTTTAGGGAGCTCTGATAATCTGATTTATCTTGCTTGACCTTCTCTTTAATAGTTGATACACTTGCTAGACAAATGAACAAAAAAGGATATAATATTGCTGTTAAAACCTGAACTATAGATCAGACCTTTAATTTGTAATAGTTTACCTTTAGACTTTATCATGCAAAAGTTCGCCCTGATAATATATTAAGCAAAAGGCATTTTTGGGTATTTTTCCTACTTTAATTTTAGAAACCCAGGGTTAAAAAAAACAGGCTAACAGAGGTGTCTTGTTAAATTGTCTGCTTCCTGCAGAACTCTGATTGATTGTGCTGGAAGTGCTATAAGGCACTGTTGTTAGTATGGCAAAGTTTGGTGATAGAAGAAAGAAACAGTATGAAAACCAACAGAGCAGGAAACAAGGAAGGAAAATGTCTATTATGGAGCCATGACTGTGGTTCCATAGTTGTGACTGTCAGGTCTATTCCATTCCAAGCTCTATCTCTGACCCATTCTTTGTTAACACAAAAACAACAAAAGGGTCCACTTCACACCATTGTATCTAGCCAAGAAGTCCTGTCATTATTTCTCAGTCTATAAACCATTTCTTCACTGGTAGCACACTGAGACATTTCTTAAGTCCATTCATGTACTTGTCTGGCCAATTTCTGGTAAAGTTGTGCACAGAGATGGGGGGAAGGGAGACTCTTCCTTTTGACCTGAAAATTCTCATGCTCAGTCAAAAAGCTGAGAAAAACTGTTGTGGAAAATGTGATGCAAATCAGACAGGCTGTTTCAGAGTTAGAGGCTATAAAAAATTAATGTTGGACTTAAAAATTACATGTATATCATTGGGAGCAAATCATACCTCAGAAAAATGCTTTTAGACCCCAATCCAGCAAAGCACTTGCATAACTGTAAGCATGTGAATAGTCCTATTGAAATCAGGCACTGAGTCGATAATGAAAGTATGTTGAAGTTACATGCGTGTCTCAGTCCTTCCCAAGAACTAGTGATAGTTCCCCTCCCTCCCCCCCCCCAAAAATGGTATAAAAATTCAATAATTATTAGAACATTTCAGTGCAAACTGACAGGGTATGAGCCACGAGCTCTGGAAACATGTTAAATATGAGCTTTGAGAGGCATTGATTATGCATCAGCAACCAGGCATGCAGTAAACACATTACACAACACACAATCATTTACAAAGTGGCAAAGTAAACGTGTTGAGCCTACAGGAGAGCTAGATAGGCCCCAACAAGCTGTGGAGAACGAGATATATGTCAGATATGTACTGTGTAGAGGGGAACCTAGGCTTGCAAGGAAGAATGCTCTTGTGGGTATAGATTGGGACTTAGGAGAAGATCTTATTTCCTCTTCCTGGCTTAGCCACAGCCATCCTGTGTGATCTTAAAGCACATCACTTAACCTCTAGGAGCCTGATTCAGCTCCCATTGAAGTCAATGGTTCAGGATCGAGCCCTCTGTGCCTCAATTCCCCATCTGTAAAATGGGGATAGTATTTCCTACCTAAAATCTATTCATGTTTGTGAGGTGCTCAGGTACCAGATATGGCTCAGAGGTCAACAAAGTACCTAAATCAACAGAAATTTTGCATCACTGTATTTATCATCACTGCAGCTAGTAAATATTTTATACTCCTTAGTAAATAAATGCGAGTCCCCAAGTGCTATTGTTTAATATATTTATATAGTGTTAATATGCATAACAAAAACAAAGAAGAAAATTCCCAGAGCAAAAAAAACCTGGTTAATGGAAAATTAAGGAGGCTTATTTAAAAATAGAGAGTCCAGAAAATGCTCAGTTAAGGTTCCCAGTACAAACTTTACTATCCCCTCACATGTGTGCATTATCTAATTTCATTATAGAATAATTAGGCTCCTGTTGTATCTTTTTGGGGTGGTGGAGAGGGAAGGAGCCCACTCCTCACCTCTTTTTGCAACAATCTTCACTGGCAATTAGTAATACCACTACTTTGCAGTCCTATGGACTTTCATGGAAAGCTCTCTCTGTGGTTTACAACAACATTAATTATAACTACCTCTCACACCCCATATCAGATAGGTAAGCATTTATATCACCCCCATTTTACAGATAGGGAAACAGAGTCAGAACAAATCTCACAACAAAAAGTGCTCACAAATTTCTTGAGAGTCAAAAGCTCTCCTTCCAAACACCAACCTCCCTCTCAAGGCACAATGTACCCAATTAATGCCCATGGCCATCCATCAGCATAGCGTAACAGCAAGCATTGTCACTGCTGACTGTTTAAGGCTGTAATTAAAGTTTTCTGAATACACAAACTTGTTTTCCTCAGTATTTGTTTTCCTTGCATTGAAATAGGAATTGCAAGCACTTCATGGATTTAAAAGTGATCCATTTTAGAATAGCCTCCCCAAGCACCTTTATATGCTCTGCAGCCATTCTACTTTGTAAAACATATAAGTGGAATTCTTCATGAACGACAGATATCCCTACACTTCCTCCAGTAACAACACACAAGAGAAGGGTTTAATTTCTCTCTTTCTCGCCAGCAGCGGAAACACACCCCCTGGCTTAAACTTATGCTAATTAAACCACTGGCCCTTTCGGCACCAATGCCAAGGGTTCCTGCCCTCAAAGTACAGATCCACAGTAATGTAAAACACAGGCAAACAAAGAGCAATTTATTGTTCCCTGGCTTATCGTGAAACCCTGATCTCCAGTCTGTGATCTCCTCCCTGTGTTGACAAACTGGCGCTCACACTAACCAAGAACCCGGAGGGAGGGGGAGGGGGCAGGAAAGAGAGTTTATTTTATTTTGTGGCTGCAGTAACAGCCCTTCAAGCTCAATAAATACATGCTACGATTTCACTCTGGGTTTTGTATTTCTTGCTTTTTTATAATCCTGTCTTTGGTTTCTTTTGCTTCATGCAAGATTCAACACACATTCAACCTGAAAGCCATTTTCTGTTTGTTGCTCAGTACAACAATGACATTTTATTAAAAATAGAAAGAATGCCATTCTTCTTCACCTCAATGTTAATGTTGTTGTCACCTTGTCCTGTGATAATCAGATCAGATCAGGCCAGGCCATGAAGTTTGAGAATGAATTTGGTGACTCTTATAAGGTCCTTTGTAAGGCACAAATCCAAGGTGTCAAACCCAAAGAGTAACACTTTTCTTATAATATGACAGTCAAAAGCATGGGCAGGTGTTTAAGCCTGCTCTGAACACCACTTACAGAGCAGATATCTTGGTCTCATGTCTGTTGATATTCATTGCTGTGTTATGTCCTGTTCGCAATCTCACAACAGTGGATGTTATGAGAATCTGACGAACTTTTGACCATTTATTTCAGCTAACACTTTCCTTGATGGGGCATTAATATCCTTGACTGGTGTAATTCCTACCTGAGCTTCCGATCGTACAACTCTGGCCAGATCATCAGCTACACCTCACTCCTATATATACCACTGTGTGATAGAATCCATTGACAAGTCAATTTATTGCTGGCATATGGTGCTAATAGTAAAGCATTCTGACCACCTGCTGTCAGAGACTATGATCTGGCAGGTTATTCCTAGTGGTTAGAGCAGGAGTCTGTCACGGATTTGGTCAGGTGCCCCCTCGATGGCTACCCACCAGAATGCTCTGAGGGGAATCCAAGCCTCTGAGTTCCTGGATCCCCAGAGTTCCTGCATCCTTGGAAAATCAGTTTATTCTTACCCTCTTGGAGAGAGTGGGGAGCAAGGAAGGGGAAAGCAGTGGAAAGTTACCAAAAGGCAGAACAAAAAGCAGCCAGGTGACCAGAAGGGGTTTAAATAAGGACCCAGGTAGGAGAAGCAGTAGTAGGTAGGAGATAGCAAGGTCACACAAGCTGGAAAGGATGCTCCATGAGGGAGAAGCCACCCAGCATGTAACGTCTGCATGAGAATGGTCCCTGCCTGACTTCCTAGAGAGATGGCCACAAGGACTCTCAAGGGACTCTGACCTCACCCCATCGAATGCCCTGGAGTGATAAGGAAACTGAGGCAGAAAATGTGTGCAGGGTTTATTGTTTTGTACTCTCGCTCTTTCGTGCTTTATTTGATTAAGTATAAACCACCAATAACGAGAGCTGTTGATTAATCGCAGTTAACTCATGCGATTAATTCAAAAAATTAATTGTGATTAAAAAATCACAGTTTTAATCACACTGTTAAACAATAGAATATCAATTGAAATTTATTAAATATTTGGATGTTTTTCTACATTTTAATATATATTGTATTCTGTGTTGTAATTTAAATCAAAGTCTATATTATTTTATTATAAATATTTGCACTGTAAAAATGATAAACAAAATAAATAGTATTTTTCAATTCACCTCATACAAGTACTGTAGTGCAATCTCTTTTTGTGAAAGTGCAACTTACAAATGTAGATTTTTTTTGTTACATAACTGCTCTCAAAACCCAAACAACGTAAAACTTCCGAGCCTACAAGTCCACTCAGTCCTACTTCTAGTTCTGCCAATCACTAAGACAAACAAGTTTGTTTACAGTTGCAGGAGATAATACTGCCCTCTTCTTATTTACAATGTCACCAGAAAGTGAAAACAGGCGTTTGCATGGCAATTTTGTAGCCAGCATTGTAAGGTATTATGTGCCAGATATGCTAAACATTCGTATGCCCCTTCATGCTTTGGCTACCATTCTAGAGGACATGCTTCCATGCTGATGACACTCGTTAAAAAAATAATGTGTTAATTAGATTTGTGACTGAACTCCTTGGGGGAGAACTATATGTCCCCTGCTCTGTTTTAACCGCATTCTGCCATATATTTCATGTTATAACAGTCCTGGATGATGACCCAGAACACGTTGTGCATTTTAAGAACACATTCACTGCAGATTTCACAAAATGCAAAGAAGTCACCAATGTGAGATTTCTAAAGATAGCACTCGACCCAAGGTTTAAGAATCTGAAGTGCCTTCCAAAATCTGAGGCACGAGGTGTGGAGCATGCTTTCAGAAGTCTTAAAAGAGCAACACTCTGATGCAGAAACTACAGAACACGAACCACCAAAAAAGAAAATCAACCTTCTGCTGATGGCATCTGACTCAGGTGATGAATATGAACATACGTCAGTCTGCACTGCTTTGTACTGTTATAGAGCAGAACCCACCATCAGCATGGACATATGTCCCCTGGAATGGTGGTGGAAGCATGAAGGGACACATGAAGCTTTAGCTCATCTGACATGTAAATATCTTGCTCCGCTGGCTACAAGAGTGCCATGAGAATGCCTGTTCTCATTTTCAGGTGCCATTGGAAACAAGAAGCAGGCAGCATTATCTCCTGCAAATGTAAGCAAATTTGTTTGTGTGATTGGCTGAACAAGAAGTAGGACTGAGTGGGCTTGCAGGCTCTAAATTTTTACATTGTTTTATTTTTGAATGCAGGTTTTTTGTACATACATTTGTAAGTTCAACTTTCATGATAATAAAGTACTGTCATGCAATCCCTTTATGTGAATTGAAAATACTATTTCTTTTGTTTTTTTTTACAGTGCAAATACTTGTAATCAAAAATAAATATAAAGTGAGCACTGTACACTTTGTATTCTGTGTTGTAATGGAAATAAATATATTTGAAAAGGAAAAAAAATCCAAAAAAAATTTCTCTTATTGTTTAACAGTGCTATTAATCGCGCAATTAATTTTTGTTATCGCTTGATAACCCTAGCAATAAAGTGTTAGGCTTATGCAAGTCTCTATGTGTTGAAAGCTTCACAACAACCGCATGCCTTCAGAAAGGGTTCAGTTGTAACTAGAAGATTCACACCTTTGGGGGTGGTGCTCCAGGACAACATGTACTGAAGTATAGGAGACTGTAGTGTCAGCGCTGTGCCTAGGGCGAGGCAGCTGGACAGCGGGTTCCAGCTCTCAGAAGGGATGTCTGCACCCTGAGAGCATGCCTAGGAGCAGTGGCTGGACTCTGATCAGGCACCAGGAGACTTAAAAACTCTCTGAGAATTCAGGAACCCAAAGGCTTGGATTCCCCTCAAAGCATTCTGGTGGGTGGCCATCGAGGGGGCACCTGACCAGATCCGTGATAGACAGATCAAGGTATTGATCCTGCAAGGTGCTGGACACACTGGCCCCAATTCAGCAAAGTACTTGAACACATGGTCCTGATGTGCTGAAAGTTGAGCATGTGCTTTGCTGGGTTTGGGCCAGAGTGGCCAGGAATCTTGCAGGATCAGACACTAAATCTGGATTCGGGACTGTGTATCCATCACTTCCCTGAGCCACATGGACCCAGAAAGCCACAGATTCTAAATTGGATGCAACAATTTAAAAAACAAACAAAACAAACAGAAAAGTTCTGTATCAGAGGGGTAGCCGTGTTAGTCTGGATCTGTAAAAGCAACAAAGAATCCTGTGGCACCTTATAGACTAACAGACGTTCTGCAGCATGAGCTTTCGTGGGTGAATACCCACTTCTTCAGATGCAAGTCTGAAAAGTTCTGAAGCATCAACTTGCAGAGCTGCCCAAAGGAGTAAAGCTCATGCAAGGTACTCCTCACACCCAGCAATTCCAAGCCCCTACTGCCAGTTCTCAGCAGCATTTACTTCTTCACCCAGGACAGTGCAAAGCCAGTGCAACCCTGCCATCGTAAAATGCAGGTGTTCTGCTTCTCCTGACAGACCATATCTATCCCCAAGAAAGAGGTGCCCACAGAGTGCCTAATTTTTATCTACATTATGGAGTGGAAGATACATAACCTATGCAACAAGGAGCAGCCTTTGTCACTGTGGATCCTTCACAGGCTCATTTTGAATCAGGCTCCTTTGCAGTAACGTTAGGAAATCTAAGATATGGCATATGAGCAAATTACTGAAAGAAGCACTTAGCAGATCTGTCACATTAACATATGGTCACCTGAACGTAAACAAAACAACCACAAGATACATACATTTTAAACCTCTCACAGCTGTATAAAGAAGACACTGTTATTTTAATTCCATTTTCAATGTCAGTATCCTGCAAGGCAGTACTAGACATAAGCAAGTAGCTTAGTTGTAAAAACATGCAATGATCTAGCAAGAAATAATAATAATAATAATAATAAAATACTATTTATTTCCCATTTTCAATTCCCTGCATTCAGATTTTATTTATTTTTATTGCTATCTGTATAAGTTCGTTAATTTCTTCTAGACACTGGGGCAAATCCTGCATATCCAGTGATGTCACCCTATTGATGCCAATGCACCAATGTAACAGAACTCAGTTTATCATCAGAAATTTGGGGATCGATGTTAAAATATACAGAATAGGCCTAAGTGTTGCAAATATTAAAATGGACATTCAGCGAGCAAACAGAGGTTAGATATTAGAGGGCAGGGACTGGCTGGCTCAGGGGACTGGTAATGAGATCCAGAGACTTTCACCCAGGTCATCCATTCAAATCCAGCAATAGTGACTGGAAATGGATACTATTAGATGGCTATTCAGTTATCTATATGAAAGGAGATGATGTTAGCCTAGTTCCCAAGAGATATGAGTTGACATTACAAAATCTATCACCATCAAACTCAGCCTTACCAGAGAGACCATGTACTGAATGGTTATGAAGACTGAATGCTTTTTGTATCCTAGATGTGATCCCTCCTGTTCAGAGTTAAGAAATATTTGGGAATAGAGTGAGGGCAGACTGTCATGTAAAACGTGTACTGCCACTACACGTGTGCTGTCCATATGGTCTTCAGTATCCTGAGCTGTCAGTTCAGAGCAATAAAATCCTTATCATACAAGATATTAAATGATTAATGAGATACACGGTGTGCCATGAACGTGTGCTGAAATCAATGTGAGTTGAAGGTGTATAGCTGTTTGCAGAAAGTGCCCAGCACCCTCAAAAGAAAAAGTCTAAGGTATACATTCAGACACAAAGGGCCTGATTCTGATTTATGCTGTTCTAGCCATGTAAAGGGACCGGTTTATACCTACTTTGAAGTCTCCCTTTACACTGACAGAACATTGGAAAAGGGCCTTCGGTAAAGTGAGAACCTACCTCAAAATTATATTTTACACACACACACACACACACACACACCTCTCTTAACCAAAAAGCCTGTTTTTTCTTTCAGCAGACAAACATAAAACACGGTAGGTTAAAAAAGAAAATAGGCTCATTTCTAAAACTGGTCTTAATACAGTATGTCTGTAATAATGAAAAAGGGTAAATGAAAAGCTTGCCAACGCATGTTACTTTTTGAGTAAGGACATGCCCTTGGGTAGTATATGAAACCCCAGAAATGTAAAATATGAAACTAATAAGCATACAATTGCTCGGAACCTGATAATGATCTTTGTGAAACAAAATCTGAGGATTTTTGGCGGGCTTTGATGAAACTGAACATGGAATTAAGTTGAATATATTTTAAATTAAACCCAAAATACAAACAGCTGTTGGAAAACATGCATGAAAAAATTCCATCTGAATATGTGCTGCTTTTGGCTATTTTGTTTCAGCTTATTCTAAAACTTCCTTGGCATTCAGTACATTTAATTTCAATATAAAGCAATTTACAGTAGCTCTTACTGGTGTTCATCTAAGCCAACGTGATTTTATAGACATTTGTCAAACAATTCAAAATTACACTCTCATACTGCCAATCCCACCAACGTCAAAGTTTAAACTGCCCAATAAATGCTTTGTTTGTTGTTGTAGCTGCATTTGTGCGATGAAATGGAGCTTAGAGACATACAGTAGTCACTTAGGTTAACTAGGTTAATCCACTCCCTGTACCTAACCGCCAAGGGAAGAAGGACCCATTAACCAAGATGCACGTTATTCTTCCCATAGCCCAGGATCAATCTGAAACTACAAAATGTGCTGTATCCTGAAACTGAATTCTCACATTTTGAAGGATTCATGTACATCCCTTCAACAAGTAGCATGTAAACAGTCATGACACATTTAATAGACAGGAGAAATATGCAGGAGGAGAAATCTCCACTTACCCTAATGGGATATTCTTGCTCATATCTGTTAGTGCAAGCCAGAGTGTACAAAAAAGTATAGAATTTGCTTCCATTTAGGAATCCGATTATGAGGCAAAGGCTGTTGATGTCAGAGTGGAAATGCTTATAACTGAATAAACTTTTAAATGCTGTTTCTTTTGGGTGTCTGACCTAGTATTCTCTGGTCCAACACTACTGCAGGATTTAGGAGAAATTCAACAAGAGATATGAAACAGAATGTACTCTAGAGAGTTTTGATCTTGCAATAATTTTCATTCCTGTAATGTTTTTGTATCTATCAAAATCTTAAATCATCATTCTGAGTGATTCTTTTGTAGTTACTCGAGTGACAACACAAAATTTAAAACATTCCTTTGTAGAATACATGACTAAAAGTCATCCTTCATCCCACGTTAAAGGACCTTCTTTTAGGCATGTATGCAGAGTGACACCAGTTATAGAAGCAGCAAAATGTAACTTCAAACAATTTTTTGTAAAAACACTGGAGGAAGATTTATGGGGTCAGATCCTCAGGTGGTGTAAATTGGTTTAGTTCTATTGAAGTCTCTGGAATCACAGAGATTTGCATCGGCGGAGGATATGGCCTGTTATGTTTATAATGTACAAATACTGCTGCAATAAAATTATTTTCAAATATAGCATGCTCTTCTGCAAATGAATGAAAGCTACCTTATCATCACATTTGCCTGAACAGGTTTGATATTTGTTCCCTTCAACCTTTGTAAAGATTATTCCCATATATCACACTCCCTGCTTTCTGTTTTAATGTCATCTTAACATCTGCACATCTAGGACATCACTGCAACACTTTGCAATGGAAAGACAGAGATTTGGCATTAAGGAGACAACGAGGGAGGATGCAGTTATTTACAAAACATGGGCAATACACCTTAATTCTCCCAGCTATGTGACCTAAAAGATAGACAGCTAAGATGATGGCTAATACTGGAAAAATGGTAGATCAATTTTCAGCTGGAGAAAGCAAAATAGTTATTTACGTTAGAGCCAACAAATTGCCCATTTATAACTAGTACCTTAGTTACTATTCTGTATGAAAAAATGAGAAGATCACCATGTGAGAAATATGCTCAAAGCCGGATTAAAAACAAAACAAGACAAAAAATATAATTTAAGATACTCTTTTTTAATATGGTCTAAACAAATTACAAAGCTGAAAGAGGATAAATACTAGCAGATCAGTGTTCTTCACTGATATTTGGTTTTGGAAAGAAAGTCAGAAGAGGAGAGAATTCACTGGTATAAGAATGAACATCCAGTTCAGGATCCAGACAGACTTCTCTCAAAGATTTCCTGTTCTTCCTCATTGATACCATTTAGCAGTAGAGTTATTCCTTCATTATATTGCACAAAATTCACCCCCTCCATCCCTGCCACCCATGACTTGCATCCATTTCACTTGCAAATTGAGTATCATTAAAAAGAAACTTAGGCAATTAGACCCAAGATAATGATAATGTAATCAGTGTTCCCTGATCCCCACAGAGGTAACAGTGGTTCTTGACTGATTATTGCTTTACTCTTTGCAGACGTGTGGGAAGCACTCTTGACTCTGAAGCAGCTTGGTTAATGGAATATTCAGCAGGGCTTTCCCAGGTTTTTCAAGAGCTTTCATTAAAAAAGGTTTATGAAAACTTTACTTAACTTGCTTTGTCAGGGCTTATTTACTAAATTATTTCAAAACAACATCAAAGCTCACAGGAATCTGGCTTGGGAACTTTTTGAGAGATTGTAGGTCTTGTATGAAAAGCCTAAGCAAAACAATTTTCAGTAAATAAAACAGATTGAAAAGCACATTGATAATGTTTTCAATACCATTTTTTAAAGGCACACAAATCTTTCACAAAAGATTAAATGTTGACAGTTTCTCGTAATAAAAATTAATTGTTGAAAAGAGGAAACTTTTCAACATAAAAATCTTTATGGAAACCTCTCAACCATCTCTACTCATCTACAGGGAATTAGTGTCATATCTCCCAAAGACACTGTTTTATAAACACGGACATGAAAAAGTCACTAATATATACACAAATAATTGGTTACTTACAAATATAGATGCTCTTTGACTCCCCCCCCACACCTTAACGCCCTTAACATACCCACAAGGAAGAATGCAAGTTCCTTTCCGAATTGAATGTACTAGGAAGTATGTTCCCTTCCAATGGCTTGTGTTCACCACCACGCTACATTGGCACAGCTGCATCAATGCAGCTGTGCCGATGTAGCGTGTCTGGTGAAGTTGCACCATGCCAACGGGAGAGCGCTCTCCCATCGATTTAATTACTCCACCTCAATAAGAGATGGAAGCTAGATGCTCTCCCAGCACTTTAAGTCGATGTAACTTACATTGCTCATGTGTTTTCACACCCATGAGCTATGGAAGTTGCATCCACTTAAGCGGTAGTGTAGACAAGCCCTAAGGATCCAAATCCTGAGCCATTGAAGTTAATGGGACTTTTGCTACTGACATCATTTGGAGCAGAACTGGGCTCTGTTTTAAGTGGCTACAGTGGAAGTTAATACTACGTCAATTTCCAGTGTATCACTCTGGCACTGTAACTACATTCCTGGAAGAACCATCTGGAACAGATTTTGAAAAAAATCTACTAATTACTGTTGATACTGTGTTCATATTAAGCCAAAAATGGAGGATTACAAAACATCACCATGTTTTGTGATTTTTTTGGATCTTGTTATTGTAGTAACTGATATGCTAACAATCCTGAAAAACTACATGTGTTTTTAATTTTTTCAGAAAGAGAAGACAAATAAAAAGTGTATACATTTACATTGGATTAGCAGACAGATCATCTTCATGAGCTAATGCAATTTATTTTGGAAATTCCAAATGAGAAAGTTGTTGACAATTTGAACTACATAACACCACATGTTTTTTTGACACAGGAATGCAGCCTGCAAGTTTATTTACAAAAGATGTAGGGAGAATTCAAAAGGGATTCTAGATTGTGGGTTAGAAGCTGTAGAAAATTCAAGATTGGAGGGAAAAGGGAGGCAGACGTCAATGCTAACAGTAACAATAAAGAAAAGAAAAGCTAATATTTTGCTATGCGACTCACAGTAATGTTGTTTTCCTTTTCCAAAGGCTATTATTTCTAAGTAATTTACATTAGAAGGCATTATCTTGACATAAAATGTGTATCTTATTTAAAAGGTTGTTACTTTTATTTGAAAGAATGTAGAAGTTTTCAAAATGTCTACATGGAAAAAGCAGTTCTCCTCAGAGGTATAATCTGACAATTTTCACCAGTGACCTATTAGAAAAGTTTATTTGTGAAAGGATAATCTTCAGCGGTTTGAACTTTCTCACCAAGTTCTCTTCTCATTGCTATGCAGTGTGGGAGGTAAGTGTACTTGCAATGCTAAACATGTCTATCGAATCAGAACTAACCTTTTGTTCCAAATATTTTCTTTGCAACTTTTGGCCAAAGGGACACACTCCAGGAAAATATACTTTTATACATTTGAAGCCTTGGTGTCTTTTAGATAATTCACTTCCATGCTGGTTCAGGGCCAATAAAGATTCATCATTTTATGGAAGATGGTTCAGGACTTATCATGTAAGGCAGAACAATGTAGCCTTGTTTTGTCACATATGCTTTATGAGTGCTAGATGTACAGTAATATATAAAAAAACATCTAAGATAATGTAATTGAAAAATTATACTGCAGACTAGTATAAAATTACAGACTAGAAGACAGATTCCCATTGCTTATAAATATAGCAGCATGGCACAACTATAGTAGATGCCAAAACTAAATCAATTTCTAAAAAATTAACATATTAAACATCAGCGTATTCATGATAGCACAAAACATATGAACAGAAACAAAGAAAGATTGAAGATCAGGCTACTAGTTTTAGTCTATGAAAAAGAAATATTTCTTGGGGGGATGAACATCCATAATGTGTATGACAGAGAATTATGTTTTGTTCTCTCTACATATTGCATATACATATGAAACCATAAAATACATGTGCAGATTACCATGTAAAGCAAAAAACACACTGCTACATCTTGGTCTCTGAATAGAACTCACACACAACACTAGGCATATAAGTGAAAAAAAAAATCAAACTTTGTTTATATAACAAGAGTATAATTTTTATAATTTTGAACTAAAGATTTAAAACTTTGCATAAATTAAGCTTAAAACTTTGTTTTTCCAAAATGGTTTCATATGACTTTTTTATTTAATTAAAAAAAAACAACTGGTAAAGTGGTGTACTGGAAGAGTGACACTGGGGAATCTGGTAAAGAAAAAAAAATCCGCTTTTTCATCAGCCAAGCCACAAAGCATCCACAGAGCCTAATTCATCATGAAAATGCCTGGATGTCTGACAGCTGATTGACAGGCTAGCCCTTCCACTTGCTCCCTCTCCCCTTGTAGGAGAAACTCTTTGATACAACATGGTTATTCCCCATGGGCAAATATCTACACAAAGTGGTTATTGACTGGACTTTATCTAGGGAAACAGAGGGCTGCATGTGACACAAAGGGAATATAAAACTGCCCCAATAGGACATGTAGGGATTCTCCAGGTGAAGAGAAATACCTGTGTCAGGTAAAAACACCATTGCCACTCATTTCCCCCTTTGCCTCCCTGTATATAAGGTGTTTCCTAGGCAGGCTGAGGAGCATAGCTGGACTACACTGTACTTGAGCAATCTCCTGCCAGTTGGACAGTCACAAGGGGATCAGGCTAGCCTCTGTGGCGTAGAGCAGTCCTTAGGGCTGCTACCCCTGCCTTCTCCAGCTAGAAGCAATAACTGGCTGTGGCCCAGCAGGGTAAGTGACCTACACCTGACTCCCATTGTAGTGCTGAAGATTATCAGCTCGAGCCTGCCGGGTGCCAGTGGAATGACTCAGATGCTGTAAAGCTAAACACCTGCATACGTGCTCTGCTGGATCTGGGCCAGAGTGATCAGCACCATACAGACTGGGCCTTGCCTCCGCAGTGTTAACTGAGACTTTCATGCAAGCAAAGCTCTTTAACTTAAGGTGTGCTTACTTTTTCAGGATTGAGTCAATTTCTTTTAAAGGCTATACATGCTCGTTGGATTCTCCTATATGCGGAGGCCATTTTACACTGCTCTGCCAGCAAAGTGTCTATCAAGTGGGAATAAATGTAACTTACATCCACTTTAAGGTCCCTTTTCACTGTCTGAGTGATGCAAAGCTGCATTGATGTACATGAGAATCAGGTCCTCTGTTTCTGACTGAATGGGCCATAATCATAACTTGAATTACAGATACTTATCTCTGTAACAGAATAACAGGACTTGAGAGATTGTGTTGTGCTGTTTTAAATTTTTTTTATGTTCTTTACTAAAATTAAAATGGAATGGATACAAATCTGCAGTGAACAAAGGTTTCAGAAATGTTGGGATAAAAGGTTAAAAAAGCACTAGCTTATTTATATATCCAAATAAAAATAAAATATGAGAAATATGTCAAAAGTGAATATGCCTTTTCTGTCACGTTTATACCTCAAACATTATCACTTTAGAAGTAACCAAGTGGACAAATTATTCTATATTGTGAAATTTAATCAATAAGCCATCTTATCCTTAATTCTCCCTCGCCAACCCTCTCCCTCCCCCCAATGGTTATGCTGGGTATTTAAAAAATTGTCATGGCATAAGTAAACTTAAAAACTATTGGTCCCCTCCTCGTATTAAAGCATACTCATATCCTTGAAGGATTGCTCTCAGAAATTAAATGAAAGAAAATGATGAGAAATTATTGAGATAATATAGAATAAATTTACTGTCTTCGGGCATGTCTCTAAAAGGTTGAAATACTATAAAGTGAAACAACTGCAATTCAGTTTCAGATAAACTTGCAGTGGGAAATTACGTGCCATAAAAGCCCTCACGAACCTGGCATTGCATTCAGTTTGAGAGACCAAGTCATGGTTGAACACACAACTTTAACTTGCTCAACATGTCCCCACTCAAAGAGCACTGACTTTGGAATGAAACAAGAGTAAGTTCTTCTCACCTACCATTCCACAACACAGAAGCCCAGGTGGTTGGGTTACAGCAGGGTTAGTACTCAGTGAGGGGTGACGCTACATGGCCAGAAGTCTCTCTCTACCTCTGCACATGTGCCCTCCTGCTCCTTTTGTATAGGGATCTGGTGTTGTGCTTTACACATTGCTACATGTCCTTCCTAGCAGTATTTCTGCTGCTGTTGGTTGTGACATATAGTGAGTTAGCCACACCCACTGAAGGATAAGATGTTTCTTGTACTGGTATGTTCTGCAGCCACTTCTGTTTTGCTGTCAAGCCGGTGATTTCTGTGTACATCACTTTCCTCTGAAAAGGGAACTTTGACCCAAAGAGAAGTCTCATTACATTATTTGCTACTACAACAGCAAACAGATCACAGTACATTTCAGCAGGGAACAAAGAATAGGATTTAGGGATATGAACTGAGAAGTTTTGCTTTACTTCATTTTGCAGAACATCTGATAGTGTGTCTGATTCTGATCTCATCCATACTAGTGTATATTTGAAGTAATGCCACTGAAATCAATGGAGTAACACTAATGTAGAAATCTTGAGACCAGAAGCTACAGACTCAACACTTTTGTATGTTCACCTGCTAAGGTGAGTACACCTGAGCTCAATGAAGCTCTGCTGAAAATTCAGATGTTCAGGGTATATTGAAAAGGATATGATATTACTCATTGTGGTCAACAAATCTCTCCTCCCTCAGCCAACATTCCTCATGCTGAAGACAAGCTTTAAAAGCTCAACAAGGTTTTCACTCAGGCATCTGTTGTTTTTCCTCATGTAAAGGACACTACAGAAGGCTTTCCTACCTTAGGGACTATTCAAGGTGAAGTAACCATTTAACACCCCTGTAGTCATAGGGAAAAAAGGAGGGTTAGCAAATTACAGATTGTAGTAATAAACCATAAATCCAGTGTCTTGATTAAGACCATTATTTTTAGTGTCTAGCAAAGTTATGAATTTAAGCTCCCAGGCTCACCTTTATAAAGTGCTGTGGAGGTTTCCTTTGAGGATGAGGACTAATAGGTCAGATATAAAGTGATCACTTTGTGAAAAGCATTCTCTCACCGGTGATATGGTCTTTTTATCTTTTATCATTTTCCTGTGTGAGTTAATTTGCAAGCGTAGAGATTGTCTGGTTTCACCCACATAGTTGCTATTGGGGCATTCAGTGCACTGAATAAGGTACACAACATGTGTTAGCCATGTGTAGGCATGGATCTTGAAAAGTGTGTTGTGAGGAGTATTGACCACTGTAGCAGTGGAGATATGTTTGCAGGTTTTCCATCTGTTGTTCTGGCAGGGTCTGGTGTGACTTTCAGTTGTTGTGTCCTGCTCTGCAGGGAGCTTGCTTCTGATGATGAGCTTGGAGAGGCTGGAGGGTTGTTTGAAGGCCAGAAAGGGAGGGGTTCAGAAAATATTTCTTTCCTGATGAGGTCCTCATTGAGTATGGGCTGTCATTGTTTGATGATACCCCATAGAGATTCGAGCATGAGGTGGTAGGTGACAACTAGGGGGCTTTATTTCTGTATTGAAGCATTTTCTCAGGGCATTTAGGAGGCCCGTTCCATGATATGATCTACCTGTCTGGTTGAGTTTCTTTGTTTGGTGAAAGTGGTTTTGAATGTGTTAAAAGTGTATATCCTTGACTTCCTCCTCAGAGCATATTCTGTGATGTCTGAGTGCCTGGCTGTAGATAACAATTTCTTGGTGTGTTTTGGTGTGGTTAATGGACCTAGAATTTTTTTTTCTCCAGAAAAAACTAAAAAATTAAAAAAATTTCAGCCAGCACTAGTTTCTATGTTTATCATCTCGCAATGATTTCCAGACCAAGTGAGCTCAGTTTACATGTTAAAAAAATTCAATCTAAGCTCTAAAAGTCAAGTTGGTTTGTTTCCTGCTCATTCATCATATTCATCTATCCAGCTACTTATATAGCCCTCATCACTGGATGCAGTCCATCATAAATGGATTTTTATCCTCAATATGCCTGTGAGACAGAGAGGCATTATCCCCATTTTATAGACAGTAAACTAAGGCATAGAGTAGATTAGTTCTATTTCCCAAGGTCACAAAGTGTGGCAGAGCTGGGAATTGAACTAAACCCCAATCTATTGCCTAATCCACTAGACCTCCTTCCTACCCATAGCCAGTAACAAAGATCCTTCAAGTCAAGTCAGTAGCATTTGTACAACACCATAGTCTACAAGCCATTGTCTCAGTGGCATCTGTACTACACTTTTGATTTAATTGGTTTTGCACATGTGTAACTGACTGGAACTTAGAAAAAAATTCATGGCTGATTTACTAGAAGAAATAGAATTTAGCTCATTCTGCCACATCTGTGTTGGCCCCAGCAGGGCCAAAAGACTTTTAAAAACTAAAAGGAGCAAAAACTTATTTTGTAACTAATGTCAGTAAACTGGACGCTGTAGAGTCAAATGTCACCATTTTTACACAGCCACTATTCAGAGCAGAACCATGCACTGTGTGTTGTTATCAATGTTTAAAATTGACCTAATTAGGAACTGCTTATTTTTATATTGTAAACAGCTACATTTTTTCCGCCAGCATAAAACAATGCACTGTTAGAATTCCAGCCACAGAAACCTTTTTCAACACTCAGAAACCAAACTGAGATACTGATCATTTGACACTGAGGTTCTCATAAGATTACATCCCTTTCATCTTGGAAACGGATCGCTAGGGAATAGACACAAGGTGTTGGAGAGAAGAAAACCCCTGAAACAATCAGTCTGAACACCTGGCTGTAGACAGTGACAGGAACCGAACAAGAGTCAGGGAAAGTCGAAGGTGCTCAGCCTCTCCAGAAGCTGCTCAGTACTTTCTATGATTGAGCCTATTTTTAGCTCTGCTAATTTTTGGCCCACTAACTCAAGCAGAGTTAGCACCTGTCTACTCGTACCAGAAAGCATGTTTGCAGGTGCAGTGTAGACATACCCTGAATCCAAGTCTAACAGTCTAGTGGCTAGGGCACTGGATTGGAAACCAGGAGACTTGGATTCTATTCTCTGCTACATGACCATGGGCAAGTCATTGCATCTCTTTCCTCTCTCCCCATTTGCTTGTCATGCAGAAATTATTCAGTGAGGTTATCTGACCTGTAGGTCAAACTAGATAATCATGACAGTCCTTTCTTGCCTTCACATTTATTAATCTATTCAGCAGGCAGGTCTTCATCTAAAACAAGAATACAACAATCAAACCTTCCTTTTGTTCATAGGACGAAGATACAATTCAAGAATGTCCAGAGGTGAGTGTCTTGTAGACTCTCTGGGTAAAACCTGTATGATTATACTCCAATAAGCAGTCTTATTCTAACCCACCTGTTTGCATGGCAGATCCCTGATCCACCTCTAAAATAGGCAATGAGAATTCAACATAGTTTAGATACTTGGAGGATGATAAATCCTGCAGAATGAGTTGTAGAATAGGTTCAGGAGGATAAAGCTGCCAGTGGAAATCCTCTGCAGGCAATAAGTCCCAAAAAGTTGTAATTAAATCAAACTCCCAGAAGGTATTCCACTGAGAAGCTGTTCATGTCCTGAACACAAGCACTCTGCAATCTGTCATATTTTAGAAATCTCAGGGAATGGATTAACCTGTTTCTTTGTAGTCCCAAATCTTCAGGTATTTTTGGACTTTAATATATAAACATATTTAAAAGTTTTAAGTTTAAATCCAAGGACTAGGAAATTCATGAAGATAAATCAGGAAAAAGCAATAAGAATTCTACTCAAATCATTAGTGATTTATGTGGTTTATGGCACATTCAGGAAGGCTGCTGGCTTTAGTCCACTCATATAACTCACTCATCAGGAAAATAGCAGGAAAGTTCAAAGTGGGATCTAACCAATCAATGATCCTAATATTAAGATCATGATAAAGAGATACAATATGGCCTTTGACAAAATTTCCAACTTGAAACATATTTTAAGGTGTGCTTTTTTATCATTCAAAATGTGTCTCTGTCGACCGAGCTACGTGAATAATTGTGAGTGAAGAGAACTTAAAGCAGGGAGGGTCACAGAGATGAAGGATGCATGGAACTTTCCAATAAATCTAAACCAACAAGAGTGAATGTAACTGGGCTATTTAAACAACAGTCACGTTTTCACACATTATTTATTCTATGCTCATATGGAATAAGATAGCAACAATACCAAAAGGCAATCGTACATGAAGTCTACCCCAAGACAAGAAATAGAATTCATTACTGACTAGAAGACTGCTTGTACACAGCTTGAATAATATATACCCAAAGCACCAACTGCTTTTGGGGACTCAATCAGAACACATTTGAAAATAAACAGTGTTAAAATATGTGAACATGTAAAGTACAGTTACAATTTATTATTATACAAGTGTATCAAAATTCCATTGGTATTCTACAACTATATTTACAATGACCCAGGTTCTTCCATAAACTCTTTTTGCCTGGTATGCCATAAAACATTCATAATTCTCTCATGAACAAGTACATCTTCTCTTTTCATAGACTGTTTTTATGTTATCACCATTTATATCTTCACATCCCTATGGTATAAAAGAAGATGAAAACTGAGACTTGGATTAACGTCCACACTACTTAAAATTAGGTATTCTTAATATACACTTTTCCTTCAGGTATCAGAGGGGTAGCCGTGTTAGTCTGGTTCTGTAGAAGCAGCAAAGAATCCTGTGGCACCTTATAGACCAACAGACGTTTTGCAGCATGAGCTTTCATGGGTGAATACCCACTTCTTCGGATGCAAGTAGTGGAAATTTCCAGGGGCAGGTTTATATATGCAAGCAAGAAGCAAGCTAGAGATAATGAGGTTAGTTCAATCAGGGAGGATGAGGCCCTCTTCTAGCAGTTGAGTGAAAACCAAGGGAGGAGAAACTGGTTCTGTAGTTGGCAAGCCATTCACAGTCTTTGTTTAATCCTGAGCTGATGGTGTCAAATTTGCAGATGAACTGGAGCTCAGCAGTTTCTCTTTGAAGTCTGGTCCTGAAGTTTTTTTGCTGCAGGATGGCCACCTTAAGATCTGCTATTGTGTGGCCAAGGAGGTTGAAGTGTTCTCCTACAGGTTTTTGTATATTGCCATTCCTAATATCTGATTTGTGTCCATTTATCCTTTTCCTTAGAGACTGTCCAGTTTGGCCGATGTACATAGCAGAGGGGCATTGCTGGCATATGATGGCATATATTACATTGGTGGACGTGCAGGTGAATGAACCGGTGATGGTGTGGCTGATCTGGTAAGGTCCTGTGATGGTGTTGCTGGTGTAGATATGTGGGCAGAGTTGGCATCGAGGTTTGTTGCATGGATTGGTTCCTGAGTTAGAGTTACTATGGTGCAGTGTGCAGTTACTGGTGAGAATATGCTTCAGGTTGTCAGGTTGTCTGTGGGCGAGGACTGGCCTGCCACCCAAGGCCTGTGAAAGTGTGGGATCATTGTCCAGGATGGGCTGTAGATCCCTGATGATGCGCTGGAGGGGTTTTAGCTGGGGACCCATAGCGGTGCCACTGATCTGGAGATGTATATTGTCATCAAATTTGAGGAACTCACACACAACTATTTCAAATTTGATGACAATATATATCTCCAGATCAGTGGCACCGCTATGGGCACCCGCATGGCCCCACAATATGCCAATATTTTTATGGCTGACCTGGAACAACGCTTCCTCAGCTCCCGTCCACTCACGCCCCTTCTCTACCTACGCTACATTGATGACATCTTCATCATCTGGACCCATGGGAAGGAGACTCTGGAAAAATTCCACCACGATTTCAACAGCTTCCACCCCACCATCAACCTCAGCCTGGACCAATCTACACGGGAGGTCCACTTCCTAGACACTACGGTGCAAATAATTGATGGTCACATTAACACCACCCTATACCGAAACCCTACCGACCGCTATGCCTACCTTCATGCCTCCAGCTTCCATCCCGGGCACACCACAAGATCCATTGTCTACAGCCAAGCACTGAGGTAAACCGCATCTGCTCTAACCCCACAGACAGAGACCAACACCTACAAAATCTCCACCAAGCATTCTCAAAACTACAGTACCCGCACGAGGAAATAAGGAAACAGATCAACAGAGCCAGACGTGTACCCAGAAGCCTCCTACTACAAGACAAACCCAAGAAAGAAACCAACAGGACTCCACTGGCCATCACATACAGTCCCCAGCTAAAACCCCTCCAGCGCATCATCAGGGATCTACAGCCCATCCTGGACAGTTATTGTTTACTGCATTGTAACTCTTTATTCTTAGCACCAAAATTACTCTCCCTATAGATTTAATCTGCTACAATATCTTTCTTTCTTCAGTAAAGCCTTGGTAACATTACTGTAAAGCAATTGTAAGGTGTCATAATATGGGTCACCCCCTCCTGAGGGATACTCCTGCTTCCTTAGGGAACTCTTGTGGGAGAGGATTTTAGGGGAAGAAATCTCCATAATGATGCTTGCACTCAGTTCTGTTGGTGCTGTGGAGAGAGACGGGAAACCCCATGGAATAGGCTGTCTGGCCTGTCCACTAAACCCTTGGCAGTGGCTCTGCTCCTTCTAGTTCTCAGCAGTGCAACACCAGTGGGCTGCATTTTCTTTTTCTAGGGGGTCTCTGTGGGGCCGCAAGTGGGGAGTGGATGGTGTTTGTAGCCCTGTTCCCTCAGTAGCCCTGCTCATTCCCAGTCTCTCATCTGTCCCCTAGCACGGACCAAAGATCTGCAGGGGCATTCTCTGTGCATAGATCTAAAGGACTGAGTACTGTGCCCCACATTAATCCAACTAACCCTTTTAGAACTAACCTCATCATAAATCTGGGATAAGGAGAATGTATTCTCTAGAGAAGAGTCAGATGGAAAGTGGGGAAGTATTTTCAGCAAGACATGAAAAAGAAAACTGGGGATGGTGGTAGTTCTACCTACATTTTTCACATAATTTTTCTTCGTGTCTGATTGAAAAATTGGAAATACTCCTTTCTCTTCCACTGTCATCTCTTGCCATCCTTGAAGCCATCCCTACCCAAAAAAGCAGAATCCCCACCTAGAGGTCACTTTCCTTTCATCCTTTTTAACCTGCTTTCTTACCACAATCACCAGCTTTGACACCACAGGCCCTGTTCTGAACTTGCATTAAAAAATGTACCATTAATATCATGTGGTCAATAACCACAGTCCTCTATAAATATGGAAAGAAGTGTTGTATGTAGAGTAAGAAGTTGAAGATCGTTTATTTAAATCTCTTAACCTTTTCCTAACCTACCAGATTCAAAATGTCAAGAGAGAAGCATTAGAAACACCTAGCATTCTTTAGAACACTGTATGCATAAAATTACCAAGTACAAAAAACTTAGGGGCATTTACAATCTCAGGCATTGTTTATTTTCGATTTTGTGATCCAAGTGACTTTAGAAGAACCGTAAGATAAGGCAGATGTATTAAAAATGGGCAGATAGATTGCCGAGTCAGGATACCAATACTGAAAAAAAAATATTGTTTCACAGGCCCACCGCACAATGCTAAAGCTGAATCTACTAATTATATTCCTCACTTAACCCAGGTATTATCTATTTTGTAAGATTCACAAGGCAGGGGCTGTACACCAAAGGTTACAAATAAAACTATTGGGCCTGATCTTCAGGTGGCTTAAGTCAGCGTAGCTGTATTGAAGTCAGTGAAGCTAAGAGGATTTATACCAGCTAAGTATCTACCCCATAGCATTTATACATTCTTTGACTAGTTCCCACTGCTGCCATGAATTTCCATATTAAAAAATATTAAAGCTTTCAGCATGAACACAATGGAAGACTCAGGTTAACCTACTATGACGAATTTAGCTTCTGACTTCAATGTTATTTGTAACACAAATCTACTTGAGTTGGTGGGGCTAAATATAGCTTAGCTATGCTGTAGAAAAGCAATGAGCAATACACATGTAAATGCGTATGCTATGATGGAAGAGGCTCACACCTATAAGACTTCTAAATGCATTGCATTTCTTACAAGAAAAGAATGCTGGGCCACTAAGTGTAGTTTCAATGCCGGTTCATGGATTCACTGACTATATATTTTCAAATTTCAATAACATTAACAAATCATTCAGTATTATTTTCAAACCATGGAGGAACATTAAATCTAAATCTTTATGAAGAAATTGAGTTAAGACTGAAATATCTAGTGCAGCAACAGGCAGCAGTTATGGCCAGACCCTGCTAGGTGCTAAGTACGTACTCTAAATTCTACTGAGGATGGAGCCCCAAGGTAGGTCAAAATATGGTACAGTTTTAGATGACAAGAGAGGTACAGTGACTTTGCTTCACAAATGGAGAGATGCAAATATGAGTAGAAAATATGAGTAGCAGAAAAGTAAAAATACTTTTTGCAGCATGATTTTGGACCAATTAGAAGGGAGTGAGGTGGGACTATCATTTTCCAGGGCACAATCCAAACCACCCTACCCCACAACCTTGGGTGCCTAACAATGCTTTGCTGTTGTAGCTCCCACGCTGGGGTGCTCACAAAGAGCATGCAGGTCACATCCTGACTGTCTGTGTATAGCTGCAGTCCTGGTCCAGCAACTCTGACCCCAGCAACCTGTGAGCAACACCCCCCGCACACACACTGGCATCCAGCAGCCTGCGTTACCACTTGCAGGATAATCCCAACACACTCCTAGTTCCAAAATTTCCCCAAAACATGTGTTCTGCACTGTCCAGCCCTCTCCTGGACAGTTCAGATATTACTATAAGTCCATTGCTCCTAAAAGGGGTCAATATCCAACAGTTTGGGTAACTCCAGTTAAAGTAGCAAACAGTTCGGTTGAAACAGAGCATTGGATCAGTTTTGATTAAAGAATAAAACAATTTTATTTAACTACAAGGAGATAGGTTTTAAGTGAGTACAAGTACAAGGTATTAAAGTCAGAAATGGTTAAGAACATAAGAACGGCCATACTGGGTCAGACCAAAGGTCCATCCAGCCCAGTAACCTGTCTGCCAACAGTGGCCAATGCCAGGTGCCCCAGAGAGAGTGAACCTAACAGGTAATGATCAAGTGATCCATCTCCTGCCATCCATCTCCACCCTCTGACAAACAGAGGCTAGGGACACCATTCCTTACCCATCCTGGCTAATAGCCATTAATGGGCTTAACCTCCATGAATTTATCTAGTTCTCTTTTAAACCCTGTTATAGTCCTAGTCTTCACAACCTCCTCAGGAAAGGAGTTCCATAGGTTGACTGTATGCTGTGTGAAGAACTTCCTTTTATTTGTTTGAAACCTGCTGCCCATTAATTTCATTTGGTGCCCCCTAGTTCTTATATTATGGGAACAAGTAAATAACTTTTCCTTATTCACTTTCTCCACACCACTCATGATTTTATATACTTCTATCATATCCCCTCTAAATTGCCTCTTTTCTAAGCTGAAAAGTCTTAGCCTCTTTAATCTCTCCTCATATGGGACCTGTTCCAAACCCCTAATCATTTTAATTGCCCTTTCCTGAACTTTTTCTAATGCCCATATATCTTTTTTGAGATGAGGAGACCACATCTGTACGCAGTATTTAAGATGTGGACATACCATGGATTTATATAAGGGCAATAAGATATTCTCCATCTTATTCTCTATCCCTTTTTTAATGATTCCTAATATCCTGTTTGCTTTTTTGACTGCTGCTGCACACTGCATGGATGTCTTCAGACAACTATCCACGATGACTCCAAGATCTCTTTCCTGATTAGTTGCAGCTAAATTACCCCCCATCATATTGTATGTATAGTTGGGGTTATTTTTCCCCAATGTGCATTACTTTACATTTATCCACATTAATTTTCATTTGCCATTTTGTTGCCCAATCACTTAGTTTTATGAGATCTTTTAGAAGTTCTTCACAGTCTGCTTTGGTCTTAACTATCTTGAGCAGTTTAGTATCATCTGCAAACTTTGCCACCTCACTGTTTACCCCTTTCTCCAGATCATTTATGAATACGTTGAATAGGATTGGTTCTAGGACTGACCCTTGGGGAACACCACTAGTTACCCCTCTCCATTCTGAAAATTTACCATTTATTTCTACCTTTTGTTCCCTGTCTTTTAACCAGTTCTCAATCCATGAAAGAATCTTCCCTCTTATCCCATGACAACTTAATTTACACAAGAGCCTTTGGTGAGGGACCTTGTCAAGAGCTTTCTGGAAATCTAAGTACACTATGTCCACTGGATCCCCCTTGTCCACATGTTTGTTGACCCTTCAAAGAATGCTAATAGGTTAGTAAGACATGATTTCCCTTTACAGAAACCATATTGACTTTTGCCAAACAAGTTATTTTCCCGGTACTGACGTTACACTTACTGGTCTGTAATTGCCGGGATCACCTCTAGAGCCCTTTTTAAATATTGGCATTACATTAGCTATCTTCCAGTCACTGGGTACAGAAGCCAATTTACAAACCATAGTTAATAGTTCCGCAATTTCACATTTGAGTTCTTTCAGAACTCTTGTGTGAATGCCATCTGGTCCCTTTGACTTGTTACTGTTAGGTTTATCAATTAATTCCAAAACCTCCTCTAGTGACACTTCAATCTGTAACTATTTCTCGGATTTGTCACATACAAAGGACGGCTCAAGTTTGGGAATCTCCCTAACATCCTCAGCTGTGAAGACTGAAGCAAAGAATTCATTTAGTTTCTCCACAATGGCTTTATCATCTTTAAGCGCTCCTTTTGTATCTCAATTGTCCAGGGGCCCCACTGGTTGTTTAGCAGGCTTCCTGCTACTGATGTACTTAAAACACATTTTGTTATTACCTTTGGAGTTTTTGGCTAGCCGTTCTTCAAACTCCTCTTTGGCTTTTCTTATTACACTCTTGCACTTAAGTTGGCAGTGTTTGTGCTCCTTTCTATTTGCCTCACTAGGATTTGACTTCCACTTTTTAAAGGAAGTCTTTTTATCTCTCACTGCTTCTTTTACATGGTTGTTAAGCCATGGTGGCTCTTTTTTAGTTCGTTTACTGTGTTTTTTAATTTGGGGTATACATTTAAGTTGGGCCTCTATTATGGTGTTGTCATAAACAGATAGTTAAGGGTTAAAGTCTCTCTTGGGAGTTAAGGGAGTCCAGTCATCTTAATCAAGTCCTCCCAAGGCGTACTAGTTTTATAAGTTTATTTCTACATTTGCAATTGTGTGTTTTGCTCAAGGAAATTATTTCTATTGCTGTTACTTTGCTTTTACTGAGAAAGAAAGGGGGAGGGGGAATTCTCTCCAGGTTTATAGGTTAGACTCTGTGTATTGTTCCATCCTGGTATTACAGAGATAGTGTACTTTCTTTTTGTTCTTTTAATAAATTCTTTTCTTTTCTTTGGACTTGGTTAATTCCTTTTCGTGTGGAAATTCAGGGGAAGGGGAGGGGGGAAGAGTGAGTTCCTCCTGGGTTTGATTCACGGAGTTGAATCGGTGTGTATCTCTCCGGAGTAGGCTAGGAGAGAGAGGGAGGGGGGAAGTGGGCTGCTTCCCTTTGTGTTGAGATTCAGGGAGACTGAATCTGTGTTCCCCAGGGAGAGTTTTGGGGGAACAGGCAGTGTGTTATCCGCTTTAAACGTAACTGGTGGCAGCAGGACCAGATCTAGACTAGGATTAGTTTAGAGGAGCTCATGCAGGTCCCCATCTTGGAACCCAAAAGCTCCAAGTGGGGGAGAAAACCTATGACAGGTGTCTTTGAAAAGTGTCCATGCAGCTTGCAAGGATTTCACTCTAGTTGCTGTACCTTTTGATTTCTGTTCAATTAACCTCCTCATTTTTGCATAGTTCCCCCTTCCTGAAATTAAATGCCACAGTGTTGGGCTGTTGAGGTGTTCTTCCCACGATAGGAATGTTTAATGTTGTTATATTATGGTCACTATTTCCAAGCGGTCCTGGACCAGATCCTGCGCTCCACTCAGGACTAAATCGAGAATTGCCTCTCCCCTTGTGGGTTCCTGTATCAGCTGATCCAAGAAGCAGTCATTTAAAGTAGCGAGAATTTTGTCTCTGAATTTCGTCCTGAGGTGACATGTACCCAGTCAATATGGGGATAATTGAAATCCCCCACTATTATCGAGTTCTTTATTTTGATTGCCTCTCTAATCTCCCTTAGTATTTCATCGTCACTATCACTGTCCTGGTCATGTGATCGATAATAGATCCCTACTGTTATATTCTTATTAGAGCATGGAATTACTATCCATAGAGATTCTATGGAACATGTGGATTCATTTAAGATTTTTACTTCATTTGATTCTACATTTTCTTTCACATATAGTTCCACTCCCCTCTCCCGCATGACCTGTTCTGTCCTTCCAATATATTTTGTACCCCAGAATGATTGTGTCCCATTGACTGTCCCCACTCCACCAGGTTTCTGTGATGCCTATTATATCAATATCTTCCTTTAACATGAGGCACTCTAGTTCACTCATCTTATTATTTAGACTTCTAGCATTTGTGTACATGCACTTTAAAAACTTGTCACTGTTTATTTGTCTGCCCTTTTCTGATGTGTCAAATTCTTTTTTATGTGAATGTTTCTCGTCTGATCTGGCCCATACTTTGTCTTCTTCCATCCTCCCCTCCTGACTAGAACCTAGAGAATCCCTATCAATAGACTCTCCTCTAAGGGTATGTCTACACTACAAGAGTAGTTCGATTTAACTTAGGTCGAATTTGTGGATTCGACCTTATGAATTCGAATTTGTGTGTCCACACTAAAGACACTAATTCGACTTTGTGAGTCCACACTAACGGGGCAAGCGTCGACATTGGAAGCGGTGCATTCTGGGCAGCTATCCCACAGTTCCCGCAGTCCCTGCTGCCCATTGGAATGCTGGGTAGAGCCCCCAATGCCTGCTGGGGGAAAAATGTGTCGAGGGTGGTTTTGGGTAACTGTCGTCATTCAACCGTCACTCCCGCCCTCTCTCCCTGAAAGCGCTGGCGGGAAATCTGTTACCGCACTTTTCTGGTCAGTGACAGCGCGGACACCACAGCACTGCGAGCATGGAGCCCGCTGCGATCATCGCTGCACTTATGGCCATTGTCAACTCCTCGCACCTTATCGTCCACCTCTTCCACAGTCAGCTGCTGAGAAATCGGGCGAGGAGGCTCCGGCAGCACGGTGAGGACATGAAGTGTAAGAGTGGCACAGACCTCTCACAAAGCACGGGATCCCGCGCCGTGGAGATCATGGTGGCAATGGGTCACGTTCATGCTATGGGACGGCGAGTCTGGGCCCGGGAAACAAGCACGGACTGGTGGGACCGCATAGTGCTGCAGGTCTGGGATGAATCACAGTGGCTGCGAAACTTCAGGATGCGTAAGGGCACTTTCATTGAACTGTGTGACTTGCTGGCCCCTGCCCTGAAGCCAGGACACCCGGATGCGAGCAGCCCTGACTGTGCAGAAGCGAGTGGCCATAGCCCTCTGGAAACTTGCCACGCCAGACAGCTACTGGTCAGTAGCGAATCACTTTGGCATGGGCAAATCTACCGTGGGGGTTGCTGTGATGCAAGTAGCCCACGCAATCGTTGACCTACTGCTCTCAAAGGTAGTGACCCTGGGAAACGTCCAGGTCGTCATAGATGGCAGGCCATCAGTTCAGCGAACATCTCGTCCCGAGTCTTTTTCTTTCGCCGCCTAATGTGCGCCAGCCTCTGTGAGGGGGATGCCGGGGCAGTTCGGGAAAGAGCAGCAGCTGTGTGATGGGAAAAAGGAAGTGATTTCCTTGCAAAGATACATGTTTGCGAACAGTGAACACAGTCTACTCAGTTTCTGTGAACAGAGGATAGTGTCGACAGCCAGTTCCTCGGCGATGTTCGCAGACGGGGAAGATGAGGAAGGAGATGAGGGGGGGGCAGTCGACAGCGCTTACAACGCTGATTTTCCAGACAGCCAGGATCTCTTCATCACCCTCACTGAGATCCCCTACCAACCCTCCCCAGCCGTTACCCCGGACCCTGAATCAGGGGAAGGATCAGTCTGTAAGTGCTTTAAACATGTTAACATTTATTTTTAATGGAGCAGGAATAGTTACTAGTTGAAAAGAAGGTCAATATATATGGGGATAGAACTGAAATCCTCTTGGGAGATCTCCGAGAAGCTCTCCTGGAGGTAATCGAAAAGCCTCTGCATGAGGTTCCTGGGGAGAGCTGCCTTATTGGGTGCTCCGAAGTAGCACACTTTTCCGCGCCAGGCTTTCATCTGGTACTCCGAGACCATTGTCTCAACGAGCATGGCAGCATAGGCCCCTGGTTTGTGCTCGCTTTCACGCAGCATGTGCTCTCTATCTCTTTCTGTGACCCTCCTCAGGGTGATCTCGCTGGGAGACTCCTGCATTTAATTAGAGTAATTTGTTTACTGTTAGTATTGGGAGTGCTTCACTGTTCCTTTGCATAACAAGAAACGTCACTTTACAGCCACGTGCTGGAGGCTGCAGAGTGGCAGCATACAGGGATCTTTCCCAGGGAACAGACGCGAGGGGGTGGAACAGGGGCAGAGTTTATGCTTTCAGGATTGCCTGCAGCAAGAGGACAGTGGTATACATTCACTTTTAAGCAGCCAAAAGTCTTTGGCTTACCATGCCTGGCTGCTCCACGGATTCTGCTGTCCTGCCCCGCTTGTCTGATCTGCAGTGCAATCCACCAGGCAATGAAAGCGAATGCAGAGAAATCGAACTTTCCCTGAGTGAGTGCTCAGGAGATAGGTGCCATCCATGGTCTGGTTCACAGGCAATGAATAGACTATGTTTCATTTTTAAGAAAAGGCATCTTTGTAAGCAATTCACTCCCTTTTCCCCCTCACACAGCTGCAACAGTATCCCGACCTGCTCCACCATGCCCCTCACAGAGGCTGGCGCAGATTAGGAGTCATAAGAAAAGGACCCGGGACGAGATGTTTGCAGAACTTATGGGCTGCTCCAGAGCAGAAGCGGACCAGCAGAGCCAGTGGAGGGAGAACCTCACACAGCAGCAGCGCTCACACAGTGAACGGGAGCACAGATGGCGTCAGGAAGACCAGCAGGCGACTCAAACGCTGCTTGGACTACTGAGGGAGCAAACGGACACGCTCAGGCACCTTGTCGATGTTCTGCAGGACCGCAGGCAGGAGGACAGAGCCCCCCTGCACTGTGTCTGCAACCGCCCTTCCCCGCCACAAAGTCCAATACCCCCCTCACCCAAAATAACAAGAAGGAGGTGCGCCAAGGGCCGTGAACACTGTCATTCCACCCCAGCAGAGTGCTCAAGTACCAAGCTCTCATTCGCTAAATTTTGAGAAGTCCTTCCCTTTCTGGGTCACCCAAGGCCAAATCCCAGTTTCATCCACTAACTGTGTAGTTGATTATTAAAAATAGTTTGCTGTTCATTACTGTTTCCGTCATTTTTCTTTACAGAAGACGTTGTGTGAAGGGGGGGGGAGGGGTTTGGTAATTGCATAGGACAGTCACCATTACCAGGGTACAGACACGGGGGCAGGATCTACAGCAGGTCACACACACATAGTGCAGTCACTAGGCACCCTGGTCAGTCTGGGAGGTGTTTTTCATGTTCTGTGCATAGGCGGCAGGTGCCCTGCTCCAGCTATATTTGGAGCTGGGTCTCTCCACCGGCCCTGCCTGGATCGGGCCCTGGCCCCCACGGGTCTCCCCCCGCCCCGCCGCGCTGCGTCCCTGCCTGAAAGTAGAGCGGCTCCCCAGAGAAATGCTGTCTGCTGCCCCAGGGTCCTAGCGCCTGCCATCCACAAATGGCAAGGCAGGCTGCCCTTACCCTGTCCTTCCACCATAGACCTGAGCCTCTCCAATGCCCCAAACTCTCAGCCCCAGCCAGAGCCCTCATCCCCCTACACCTCCTCCCCCTTCCCACACACCCCTCACCTCTTCCTACGCCCCCACCCCCAGCCCAGAGCCTGCACCCCTCACCCCTTCCTGCACACCCACCTGTAACTGTCCTCCCCCGAGTCCTCCCCCACCACAAGGCCACAGAGCCCCCGCACACAGAGTCCCGAAAAGGAGGGATGGCAGGCTCCGTTGAAACAACCAGTCCGGCACTGCAGACCGCTCTAGGAGCAGGAGCCTGTCATTCCTCGAGTGTAGAAGCGGTCTGTACATCACTGCACACCCTACCCACCACAGTGTGCGTCCCTGTTTCAACCCTTTAACACAAATTCATTAGTACAGAAAACGTTGTTAATTAACAATATTCCATTAGCTTTATTTTTAAACGTGTGTTGGAAGGGGGGATACGTGGTGAACGGGGTATGTAACCGCAAAAGAAAGTCAACAGTAACTGAAACAGGGGCATGTTCAGCTTCTCTGTAAAGAAACTGAACAGTCATAGGTTACCCTGCAACCTGAGGAATCTATCTTTCAAAGCCTCTCGAATGCACAGCGCTGCCCGCTGGGCTCTTTTAATTGCACGGATGTCTGGCTGAGCGTAATCAGCAGCCAGGCGATTTGCCTCAACCTCCCATCCCGCCATAAAGGTCTCCCCCTTGCTCTCACAGAGATTGTGGAGCACACAGCAAGCTGCAATAACAATGGGGATATTGGTTTCGCTGAGATCCGAGCGAGTCAGTAAGCTCCTCCATCTCCCCTTGAGACGTCCAAAAGCACACTCCACCACCATTCTGCACTTGCTCAGCCGGTAGTTGAAGAGTTCCTTCTCACTGTGTCCAAGGCGCCTGTATAGGGCTTCATGAGCCAGGGCATTAGCGGGTAGGCTGGGTCCCCGAGGATCACTGTAGGCATCTGCACATCCCCAACAGTTATTTTGTGGTCCGGGAAGAAACTACCTTCCTGCAGGTGTCTAAACAGACCAGAGTTCCTGAACACACGCATGTCATGAACCTTGCCCCGCCACCCGACGTTGATGTTGGTAAAGCGTTCCCTATTGTCCACCAGTGCTTGCAGCACCATTGAAAAGTAGCCCTTTTGGTTAATATACTGGCTGGCCTGGTGGTCCGGTCCCAGGATAGGGATGTGAGTCCCATCTATAGCCCCACCGCAGTTTGGGTTTCCCATCGCGGCGAAGCCAGCTATGACGACCTGGACGTTTCCCAGGGCCACTACCTTTGAGAGCAGGAGCTCAAAGATTGCGTGGGCTACTTGCATCACAGCAACCCCCACGGTAGATTTGCCCACGCCATAGTGGTTTGCTACTGACTGGCAGCTGTCTGGCATGGCAAGTTTCCAGAGGGCTATGGCCACTCGCTTCTGCACAGTCAGGGCTGCTCGCATCCGGGTGTCCTTGCGCTTCAGGGCAGGGGCCAGCAAGTCACACAGTTCAAGGAAAGTTCCCTTACGCATCCTAAAGTTTCGCAGCCACTGTGATTCATCCCAGACCTGCAGCACTATGCGGTCCCACCAGTCCGTGCTTGTTTCCCGGGCCCAGAATCGCCGTTCCATAGCATGAACATGACCCATTGCCACCATGATCTCCACGGCGCGGCGTACCGTGCTTTCTGAAGCCTGGTCTACACTAGGCGTTTAAACCGGTTTTAGGAGCGTAAAACCGATTTAACGCCACACCTGTCCACACTAAGAGGCCCTTTATATCGGTATAAAGGGCTCTTTAAACCGGTTTCTGTACTCCTCCCTAATGAGAGGAGTAGCGCTAATATCGGAATTACCATATCGGATTAGGGTTAGTGTGGCCGCAGATCGACGGTATTGGCCTCCGGGCGGTATCCCACAGTGCACCACTGACCGCTCTGGACAGCAATCAGAACTCGTATGCAGTGGCCAGGTAGACAGGAAAAGCCCCGCGAACTTTTGAATATTTCCTGTTTGCCCAGCGTGGAGCTCCGATCAGCACGTGTGGTGATGCAGTTAAAAATCAAAATAAAGAAAGAGCTCCCGCATGGACGATGCGGACGTGATCGCTGTAAGGGCAGGCAAATCTGTTCTATCAGCGCTCCGTTACAGAAGACGAAATTCAAAATCATTTTTAAAAAATCTCCAGACAGACGCCATAGCAGGGGCTCAGCGCACTGCTGCGTGACAAACGTAACGGAAAGCCCAAGAATCAAATGGACGCTCATGGACTGGAGGACTCAAGCTATCCCACAGTTCTTGCAGTCTCCGAAAAGTATTTGCATTCTTGGCTGAGCTCCAAATGCTTCTAGGGTCAAACACAATGTCCGCGGTGGGTCAGGGCATAGCTCGGCAATTTACGCACCCCCCCCCACCCACCCCCAGAAGTGAAAGGGAAAACAATCCTCTCTTGACTCTTTTACGTCACCCTATCTTTACTGAATGCTGCAGATAGACCCGATGCTGCAGCACTCAACACCAACATCCTTGCTCCCCCCCTCCCCGCCATGGGTGGCTGATGGTGCAATACGACTGGTATCCGTCCTCGTCATCAGCGTATTGGCACATGGGGCAGTGCAAAAGGACTGGTAACCATGCTGACTAGCATCGGTGAGGTCTATCAAGGGTGCCTGGCCCTAATTTTTCCTGGTAGATGGTACAGTATGGCTGATAACCATCATCGTCATAGCAACAGGGGGCTGAGCTCTGTCAGCCCCCACCCTTCATGTGTAAAAAAAAGATTCAATTGCCCCTGGACTAGCAGAGGGATGCTGGGCTCCTCTGCTCCACACTCCTTACTGTCCTGTCTGGACTATCATAGCAGCTGGAGGCTGCCTTCCACTCATTTCTCACTAACAAGTCACTGTGTCTTATTCCTGCATTCTTTATTACTTCATCACACAAGTGGGGGGACAATGCTACAGTAGCCCAGGAAGGCTGGGGGAAGAACGGAATCAACAGGTGGGGTTGTTGCAGGAGCACCCCCTGTGAATAGCATACAGCTCATAATTTCTGCAGGATCTGACACAGAGCAGCTGCACTCTCTGATACAGTGGTTCTCTAGTACACTTGCCCATATTCTAGCCAGGACTGATTCTATTTTTAGATACCAAAAAGGAGGGATTGACTCTGGGAGTCATTCCCAATTTTGGCTTTTGCGCCCCTGGCTAAGAGCAGCCGGGGCACTTATGACAGCAGCAAATGGTGCAAAACGACTGGTAACCATGCTCATCTTTTTACCAATTTATCGATTGGTAGATGGTACAGTATGGCTGGTAACCATCTCTGCTGTCATGCAAAAGCAAAAGCATGCTGCTGTGTAGCGCTGCTGAATCGCCTCTGTGAGTGGCATCTAGTACACATACGGTGACAGTCACAAAAGGCGAAACAGGCTCCATGATTGCCACGCTATGGCATCTGCCAGGGCAATCCAGGGAAAAAAGGCACGAACTGCTTGTCTGCCATTGCTTTCCCAGAGGAAGGAGTGACTGACGACATTTACCCAGAACCACCCGCGACAATGATTTTTGCCCCATCAGGCACTGGGATCTCAACCCAAAAATTCCAAGGGGCGGGGGAGGCTGCGGGAACTATGGGATAGCTACGGAATAGCTACCCACAGTGCAACGCTCCAGAAGTCGATGCTAGCCTCGGACCGTGGACGCACACCACCGATTTAATGTGTTTAGTGTGGCCGCGCGCACTCGATTTTATATAATCTGTTTTACAAAACCGGTTTATGCAAATTCGGAATACTCCCGTAGTGTAGACGTACCCTGAGAGGTCTGTGCCACTCTGTGACTTCATGTCCTCACTGCGCTGCCGGAGCCTCCTCGACCAATTTCTCAGCATCTGACTAATGAAGAGGTGTACAATAAGGTGTGAGGAGTTGACAATGGCCATAAGTGCAGCGATGATCGCAGCAGGCTCCATGATCGCAGTGGAGTGCTGTGGCGTCTGTGCTGTCACTAACAGGAAAAGTGCGCGAACTGATTTCCCACCGGCAGGAGTGACGGTTCAATGATGACAGTTACCCAAAAGCACCCTCGACACATTTTTTCCCCCAGCAGGCACTGGGGGCTCTACCCAGCATTCCAATGGGCAGCGGGGACTGTGGGAACTGTGGGATAGCTGCCCACAGTGCACCGCTTCCAAAGTCGATGCTTGCCCCGTTAGTGTGGACTCACAAAGTCAAATTAGTGTCCTTAGTGTGGACACACAAATTTGACTTTGTAAGGTCGATTCCACAAATTCGACTTAAGTTCAATCAAACTACTCTTGTAGTGTAGACATACCCTAAGACTTAAACTAGATTTGGTTCAAGGTAAAAATCTTACTACATATTTCCAACAACATAGCTGACCAAATTTTCAAGTCAGGATCTGCCCTCAAACTAAAAAAGGCTGGTTCCTTTGTGTTCTTCGGTGAAAGAGAGTGAGAAACAAATAGGTAGACTCGGGTGGTTTTTACCTCACTTTTATAGTCCAGTCCCTCTTTGAAGTGGCTTCTTCTGAGGATTACCCAGAGGTGAAAGTATGCCGGTGCGGCCTGGCTTCCCCAGGCGGCAATTTAAAGGGCCTGGGGATCCCAGCAGCGGCTGGAGCCCCAGACCCTTTAAATTGACACCAGAGCCCTCCTGCTGGAGTCCTGGGGTAGCGGCAGTGGGACTCTGGGGGTTATTTAAACCCTACCCTTCTGCAGAAAAGGACCTAGGGGTTACGGTGGATGAAAAGCTGAATATGAGTCAACAGTGTGCCCTTGTTGCCAAGAAGGCTAATGGCATTTTGGGTTGTATCAGTAGGGGCATTGCCAGCAGATCGAGGGATGTGATCATTCCTCTCTACTCAGCACTGGTGAGGCCTCATTTGGAGTACTGTGTCCAGTTTTGGGCCCCACACTACAAGAAGGATGTGGACAAATTGGAGAGAGTCCAGCGGAGGGCAACAAAAATGATTAGGGGGCTGGAGCACATGACTTATGAGGAGAGGCTGAGGGAACTGGGATTGTTTAGTCTGCAGAAGAGAAGAATGAGGGGGGATTTGATAGCTGCTTTCAACTACCTGAAAGGGGGTTCCAAAGAGGATGGATCTAGACAGTTCTCAGTGGTAGAAGATGACAGAACAAGGAGTAATGGTCTCAAGTTGCAGAGGGGGAGGTTTAGGTTGGACATTAGGAAAAACTTTTTCACTAGTAGGGTGGTGAAGAACTGGAATGGGTTACCTAGGGAGGTAGTGGAATCTCCTTCCTTAGAGGTTTTTAAGGTCAGGCTTGACAAAGCCCTGGCTGGGATGATTTAGTTGGGTTTGGTCCTGCTTTGAGCAGGGGGTTGGACTAGATGACCTCCTGAGGTCCCTTCCAACCCTGAGATTCTATGATTCTACCCCAGGGCTCCAGCAGCTATTTAAAGGGCCCAGGTAGGTAGAGGCAGGGGATCCCCCGGCCCTTTAAATAGCCCCTGGAGCCCTGCTGCCAGAGCCTGGGGGTAGCAGTGGCAGCCGGGGGCTCAGGCAGTGGTTTAAAGGGCCCGGGGCGGTAGCGGGGGCCGAGTCCTGGGCCCTTTAAACTGCTGCCAGAGCCCCCAGCTGCCGCTGCTACCCGGCGGGGGAGGGGAAGGGCACTTACCAGTACAGGGTGTGCCGGGGCTGGCTCTGACCCATCTCCGCCCCTTGTGCCCGAGGCCCCGCCCCTTCCGGGGGCCAGAGCAGGCCCCAACCCAGCCCTGTACCGGTAAATTCCTAGTTCTACTTTCACCCCTGGGATTATCCCTAAAAGCAAAGTTTATTTAAACAATAAAGAAGGCAACATGGAGTCTGGGGGTGAGGGTCCTGCCATGCTCTTTCTTTTCCCCTGTGTATGCTGAAATGCAGAGCTGCTTTGTCTTCCTCTTGCTGTCTCAAGGACCCTATTTACTACTTATATGAAAACTGAGGTAAATACACATTCCTTTGTTTAAGATAGACCTGTTTAACCACTCCTGCCTAGTCAGGGCTGTGTGGGTTTGAACATGTGCTACTAACATCACCAGGGGGAAATCATAACTAATTAATGTTGCCACATATATCTCACCATGATACTATCAACCGGTGAGTTATTAGTTTTCAGATGATTCCTCATAAAGTACCTCTTGTACAAAGATTATTACACTAGTTTGTAAGGTGTGAATACAGGGGTGCATTCAGTCACTGAGGCTAGAGAGGAACAGGATTTGGCAACACCTGGAGGTACAGAAGGAAAGAGTCAGGAGTCAAAAAATGACATGGAAATTGTGAAGCTCAAGTGACAGGAAGGATGGTGCAATTGTAAACAAGTTGGAGAGGGGGAGGTAAGTCAGAGAAGCGAATGAATAGTGTGAGGAAATAAGGATACAATTGCTGAGGAAAAAAATACAGTTACTGCAGAAAAGTCTTTATCAGTCCTGAGAGAGAGATCTGTTAGCTATGTAATAGTCTCCCATGGGAAGTGGCCTCACTTGAAACCAGTTGAAACTATAAAAGTACAACCGCAGTAAATAAAGTAAATATATAATAAGGTAGAAATCACCACTGGCAGTGAGCGGGACTATCAGGTCTTCTGAATCTCTAGATTCTGTGACTGGACACTGAGAGCACTGATGGCACTTCAACGATAATAATAGAAACATCCCTCCTCTATGATGTGTTTGTACAATCCCAGGCAAGACATGGGGAAGAGAACGAAGAGACACAAACATGCTGCCACTGTACCACGTAGTGTGTTGTGATCTATAAAGTAAATAAATAACATAATGCAAACCAAAGAGAACGATATAGAAATAGGAGGGAAAGGGATGGGTGAAGTAAATATGCATTTCCTGATACTGGGAAGCTATTGAATATATAAAGCCAAGCAATTAATACCATAGAGGGAGAAATTTCCCCAGCAAAAAAATTACTCTAAGTGCTAATACAAATGTGTAATGCATCTTTTCAACATTTTCCCCAAAGGGCAGGTGTTTGAATACATGACCACCCCCTTACGCCCTCCCCCCCCCAAGCAATGAAGTAGAACAGAACTTGAGAGGAGCAGGACCCTGCAGCGGCCTTATTATAGACAAGAAATGCACAGAAAATGAAATGGCACTGGTGGCAGAACCAATTTCCATTCCTCAATGAATCTGTCTGACGTTAGAGTAAACTGGCTTCAAACAGCAGACATGGCTACAATTAAGATGCACAAAAACGTGACAGTGAGTAGTGCAGCAAACCCTATACTGCAGTCATTTGAACATAAATACACAGAATTAACACTTTCTTATCATGGAACAAAATGGATTTCCTAATAGACATCAGTAAGTCTCAACCAACTTGCTTGGTCTTGGGAGAGCTGGGAGAAGAATTAAGAGTAACACTCTAGTACTCTAACAAACAGATGTTTATTTTGGTTCCCTTTCTTCCAACACTAGTGTCCCACTTCTAGCACCAGAGTCACCCCACTGCTGAGCAGTAGCAAAATCCTGGTGCATTGCGGGTCAGGGAAACAGTCAGAGACAGACACACTAGTCCTGGACAAAAGCCATCACAGACAGCACATAGGCAGTCCCCTCTTTCATAAATCTCAGCCCACACACCAATGCCTCATTCCCAAGAACCACTCTGCCCCATAAATTGACTCTAGTTAGTGAGAGTAAGGCAGACAGAAAATTCTCCCACTGTTTGCCACAAAGGACTGTTGCATAACCAAACTAACAACCATAGAGCTTTTCTTCAAAGACTAAACTCTTGCAAGCTAAGAAAAGTAACTCGGAAGACTATGTGTAGTAGTACCACCTGATGACATCAACCATAACAATATGGTATAATTTAGTTAGTTGAGGTAATGAACCTCTCTCTCAGCTCCATTCCTTCATATACATCATGGTTTTCCTTAAAAGAACAACTCTCCCTCTGCCCCCACTGACTCTCTAATGCCCTCCCTATGGCCCTCATCTCCTTTGTCCCTCAGCTTCTTAAATGTGCAGGCCATCTTCATTGCCTTGACTTCCTTTCTACCTCGCTCTCTCCTGCATATCTGCCATCCAGTTTTCCTTCTTCTTCATTCCATGCAAACTGCTCTCACCAAGGTTACCAGTTACCTCATCCTAGGTATGTCCAAGGATCATTTCTGTGTTTTTATCCTCCTCAGTCTACCCACTCCTTCACTTCATTTTTCTCTCTCTCCTTGGGTTCTCCTTCCTCTCTCTCCATTTACTACTTCAGTATCTTCTTCAATGGCTTCTCTTCCTCACGCTGTTGATGTCCCATCAGATTTTTGCCCATGGTCCTCTCACCTTTCCCATTTACACTTTAGATGAGCTCATCAGCTATATAATGGCTTTAACCACCACCTCTATGCTAATGACTCCAAATCTTCTTCTATACCCCAAACTTTTTCCTCCTCCATCTCTCCTCATGCCAAAGCTACTAGCAACAACTCATCTCTGGCCTTCCTATTGCTCACTTTACTCCCTTGGTCCTTAAAGAAAGAAAGGTGGTTCTAAAGTCAAATCCCTTTGCTCTTCTTCTAACCACACGGTGGGGAGCAAGTTTACTACCTTTATGTGGAGCCCCCTCAACCCCCCATCAGTAGCAAAAGCGAAGCTAATGTAGACAAAATGTAAAATCAGAGCTCAAGTTCTCACCATAAAATTAAAAGACAAATACAGCCCTAAGGAGTCATTCTCCTATTAGGGTCAGCATTACAAATCTTGGTGCTGGGGTTAGCTCTCAAGGTGCTGCACTTCAACACCAAGGGCATTTCAGCAGCCAAGAGGGATACCCTCCATCAGCCGGGAGTAAAACATGAAGTGCATCATCATGCTCAGGAAACACACTTGACTACTAGCACTCCACAATCAATTTCTGGCTTTGCTGTTGTGTCTAACCTCCATCACAGGCAATATGGGATGGCATTCTACCTCAGAAGGTATTTCAGCATCTCCTGTTTCATCATCCGGTCTAAATGAGGTTAATGAATGGCAGGCTATAAAAGTGAAGGACCTGACTCTGATCAATGTCTGCAATCCTCCATCTACCAACTGGCCAACTCCTATCCTACCCATCTTCTCAGAATCTTTAATCTACTGTGGTCACGCCACTCTCACTGGTGATACCCTGATGATGCTGTAAATGAAGTAAGACTGGAGGAGTGGGTGTTGACAGTCAACCTACAGCTTCTGTATGATCTTAAGCAGCCAACTACTTTCCATAGCAAAGATGGACCTAGGGTTCTTTTTCTGACTTTGCCTTTTTTCCAACTGGACTACACCATATGGTGATCACAGAGAATAAAGTTTTTGATATATTTCCTTGATCTCAGCATCGGCCATGCCTGATCACAACAGGCATGCAAATTCCAACTACAGCAGGCTTCCAGAAATGTCCATGGAATTTCCAGAAGGCAAGATGGGATCTGTTCCAATCCAAGTTAGAGTCTCTTGTGGCTAAAGACTCGGAATCAGATATTCCGAACAATATCAACATCATCTACCAAGTTTTCTGCAATAAAGTTCTAGCCAATGCAAAGAAATCTATATCTTGGGGATTTCATCAATTCGTTTCTGGATGGCCATCTGATGCAACCACACAATATCAGGAATTTAAATCCTCCAAGAATGACCAGGAGGTTTTTGACAGAAACAGAGACCTTTTTCACCTTCTAGATCATCCCAGGCAAGAATGATGGAAAAAAACTATCTCCAAATTGAATTTCACACACTCCAGTTGCAAAGTCTGACCAACAATTAAGAGGATGAGCAGAGATTCTAATCTGGGCAAGAGGAAATACCCAATCACAGCAAACTCCACCGCATCCCAGCTGGTAACCAATGCAAAGCTCCTAACCCAGATAAAACTTTCAGCCATGCAGTTAAAATGATTGCTGCTGAGAGATGGCAGTGAACAAGGGTGTACATGAATATAATGTCTCCTTTTTATACATCAGTTGCAACCGAACAAGGCTCTTCCTGATCTAGGTAACATCCACAACCAAGTTTGTATCTCATTTTGGGCCAATCATCAAAAGCTGGCAGCTTTGATTTCTGAATCATTGTACCCAGGATTGTTGCATTCCAAATGTCTGGTGAGAGTAAAGGTCTTAGCTGTTCCCAAGCCAGAGAAACCACTGTCAGACCCAAAAAGCTACTGACCAAATTTCCCTACTGTGTATTACCTATAAACTTGCAGACAGACTAATCCTGATGCAGATTAATGAGGTAGCCAATGCTCGGCTGCCTCACATTTCGGCTGGATTCAGGATGGGATAATGAACCCAAGATTAGGTACCTCGATTCAAGACACAGATAATACATTTGAGTCAAGAAAGACAATTGATGCAGTCTTTATTGATCTGATGGCAGCCTATAACAGTGAGTGGCACACTGAATGCCAGCGATGTGGTTCATCCTGCAAGCTGGGAGAAAATTAGTCACCTTAAATCTCTTCACAGTGGCTCTTCTTTTGTTCAATATATACACACATGACCTTCCTGAAATGCAGTCCAAGAAGTATGTGCTGATGACATCTGTATTTTTGACACTGGAAGTGATTTCCATAGGAATGAAGGGAATCTCAGCCAAGACATGCATACTTTGACCACTTAGTCTCCATTGCAGGAATTAATTCTTAATGAAACCAAGACAGTGTCAACTCTTTCCAGCTAAATAATTGTCTTGACAATTGTCCCATCTTGATCCATGTATGACTGTTACTGCCATTCCAACCAGTTGTCACATACAGTACTTGGGAGTATTTAACCATAGCCTAATATACCACCTGGAACACTTGAAAATGAAGATCTTTTCCCTATACCGCCTTGAATCAAATACTATAAGGGAGTAGACCCTTCGGTCTTCATACATCTGTATTAGCACTGGTGTTTGTGCCAACTGAATACTGTTCTGTGGTATGGGCAGTCCAGTGCCACAGATTTTTGACACAGAGGTGAATTCGGCCACTCGTGTTATTAATGGCTGCTGAAATTATACACTCACCTCCAGTTTGTATTTGCTAGTGTGCACAGTTCCACGAGACCTTAGATGAGATACTGTTAAGTCTGCCCAGAGGGATTTCACAGAAAAAACCAACCTATTACACCTCTGTTTGACTGATACCCCATTCTCAGACAGGAAAGACACAGAAATGCCAACTTGAAGATCTGCTCATGTTCAGGGGAGGAATCCCTGACCAGACACGGAAACTAAAGATCAGAATAGTCAGCATTCGGCACAGATTCTGAAAGAAATGTCTTTGTTTAGTCAGATTCTAGTACTTTTAGAATCTGTAGCTGACAATGAAGAGCTGAACATCAAAAAAAGATGTGGCCACACCATAAGGGTCAAATCCAGCTTAATTTACTCACACTGCAAGTCCCGCTGATGAAATTCCATTGAGTTTTAACAGAGATAATAGCTGTACTTTGAAGTGAGATCTCAGGGAGGTTGCTAGGGGATAATATTTGAATAACCCTTATGCCATTTCTATGAAAAAAGACTGGGATGCTTTGGTGGGCATGTGTGACAGAATACACTGCCCATATTCACACCCTACACACTATTGCAATAATCTTTGTACAAGGTAGGCCTTGTAAGGTATCATTTGCAAACTCATAATTTTCTGGTCAGTATTGTCCTGATAAAATGTGTGTGGGAACTTCATATGTAAAGTTATAAGACTCCCCTGTATGATGTCATTAATACATGTTCCAAATCCCACAGCCCCACCCAAGCAGATGTCTGCAAACAGGTGTGTTCTAAACAAAGGAATATGTGCCTTAATTTTCATTTAAGCAGTAAACAGTAAACAGAATCATGAAGGAGGAAGGAAAAACAAAGGAAGCAGGTGGGAAAAAAAGACAGCTGTGAACATCCTTCCACATAGACTGTCTCCTGGTTCTCAGCTAGAAATATTTTTCAAGAGGTGGACTGAAACTATAAAAAAGGCAGGCAAACACCCCAAGACTCCCTCCCCCACTGCATATTGCATTTGCTGCACCTGAGAAGACAAAAGGAAACAGCTGTTCCTCTTGGGCTGACCTGAAGAGTTTGGTCAGTCATCTTGCTGAAAGCGTGTGGTGAGAAATTTTGCCTGAATGTAATATAGTTTGTTAAGTTAAAACACTTTCTAGTACCCATCTTTATTTTACTTGTTTAGTTCCAGCAGCAGACAGAGGTTGTGGTGATGCTGCCAGCTGGCTGTGGTCTTACTGGTGCAGCTGGTATTTTTACCTTCAGGCCAGTTGCTGGTAAAGACCATTTTTATTTCAATTAATCAACTTGATGTTGACATAATTATTTTACAGTGAAATAAAAAACAGGAGAGAAACCAATTTCTGACCAATTATATAGAATAATTAAAATATTTTTCGTTACATGGAAGAAATATTTGGTACAGGTGACAATGTTAGCTGGGGCAGATGGGGGAAGAATCACCTCATGCTGCTTATGGTCCCAAACTTACTTGGTCACCTTACCCCAGCAGATACATATCCTGCACCCATAGATTCATTATTGGCCTTTGGCCTTCTTTTACTTCCTTAATCCAGATCCTCAGCTGGTGTTTCAGTGGATTACACCATTTTACACCGGTTGAGGATCTGGATGGCTGACTGGACCATTTTCATTCTCCAGCCCTGTAATAATATCCCTGAGGCCTGGATTCTCTTGCTTTTAGCATGTGCTTGTCCTCTCTAAGGTCCCTGCTACCAGCCTTAGTTTGGTTTGCTCTGGCAGCCACAAGACTGTTTCACCCTGGTTCTCCCTAGTGATCCTTCTTATAGTCTGGGCTATTACAGATTTTGCTGTCCCCAGCTTTTATCTCAGTATATGATAGGCTGCTCCTTCCAGGTCTCCTTTTTACCTTACATCTAGCGCCTATACGATTCTAGACTCTCAAGTAAGTCAGGACAACAACTTGACTCATCTATACCTCTAGCCAGTGGTCGAAGAGGATAAAATTTCTCCCCAAGGCTGATTTTAAAAGGTTCTGGGGCATCTGGCTTAGTTGGGTTTTCAATGGCCAGGAAACAAGCAGAGGCAGGAAGTTATATACCAGTGGTTCTCAAACTTTTTTACTGGTGACCCCTTTCACACAGCAAGCCTCTGAGTTGACCCCCTCCTTATAAATTAAAAACACTTTTTATATATTTAAGACCATTATAAATGCTGGAGGCAAAGCGGGGTTTCGGGTGGAAGCTGACAGCTCGCAAACCCCCTGGAATAACCTCACGACCTACTATGGGGTCCCAACCCCCAGTTTGAGAACCCGTTATATATCTACAAGTGAGAAAAATAGCATATCCACATTACTTGAATCTTTCCTTGATTACAACGAGATTGAAAGCTATTCATACCATGTTAATTTAAAAAAAACAAAAACAAAAAAATACTCTAGTTTATAATGCTACATAATTAGAGAATCAGGAATAGAAAAAAAAAGAGGGGAAAATGTGCTTAAATATAGGTTTTGCTCCTGCAAAAAATCTAAGATAGATTAGATGTGAGATCAATGACAAGCCCATACAAACAACCCTACTATTTGAATTGGCAAATCATCTACGGGCAACCAAACAGTTAAAAAAAAAGCCCTAAAAGACCCAAGAGAATTAGCTGTTGCTAAAACAATTTTATGGTCCTTTCCACTTCAGTGGAGGTAGTTTGTATGGCTGACTGGAATCTATTCAATGCTGTCAAACATCTAACACTCCCATAGCTAGACGCCTTACAATGAATAACAAGCAGTCTAGCTGCCAATATGCTGGAACTGCATTTTTCACCAGGGACTGGACCCCAACCCAGCAACACTCTACCTTCATTGTCTGAGGCCTTGTTAATTTATAAGACCAACAATTAACCACAACAAACAGAAGTGCCAAAGATTCCAAACTACTGCAGCTACAGAAATCCATTATTTTTAATAAACTACAGCAGCCTTAAAAAGAAAAAAGAGTCAGCTCCATAAAAGATGCATATTTCTTTTTTTGTGTGTCAATTGATCCTCTGTAATATAGAGGAACACTCGTATATTTTCAGTGGACCACATATACAATGAATGTGAATTTTATAACACCACCACCAAACAAAATACAGAAGCAAAGAAAGGAACAAAGAATAGAGCAGATGCAGTTTTCTGGAAATAGCAGGCATATTTGAGTCATGCTGCTTAATTGTGATTGGTCAGGTAAATCAAATAAAATTGCATCTATATTCCGATTGGATGAGCATCCAAACAATTTTGATGAGAACTCTCCCACTTACAAATTCAAAATTATTTTTTTGTGAAAACTCATAATTCACATTCTGCAAACATTTGTGGCAGTAACTCCTGATTCAATTAATGTTTCTGAAAATGGAGGGAAATGAATGGGACAAATATACCAAACCATTCAGATGACTAATTTCCAGAAAAGTTTCTGGAGTATTCAGGGTTCAAAATGCTTGTAAACCAAGAAAATAATGGAAATTAGGTGACCGCTACCAACAAATCTCAGTAAGTGTTGGACACCTAATTCCCTGGGGGCTTTTGAAAATCTCACTCTTCATTATTTGACTATCACAGCAGAATAGTGTCTTAACAAGTATGTAACACAAAAACAAACAAAAAGCTTAATGTTGATTTAGAAGACTGGTTTACATCCAGGGTGAATACTATCCCTGACCTTTAGTAAAAAGCTCAATCATTCCATTCTGAGGGGTTCGTGCAGTACCCGTGCAAAAGAGCCTTCACTGTGTAACCCACTGGTGAGCGTCTCACACGTCCCCCCTCTGCACCTGATCTGCAGAGAATTTCAGGTTGTAAAAGGCTCATTTAGTCTTGGCCCTTTAGCTCAAGATGTAGCGGCTCATGCTTTCAGTTCTGGACATCCCTGATGCGTCAGCCAAGCTGGTAGCTGTCACAAATTCATTTAAATAAGTTATTTAATTGTAATAGGCAGAACTTACAGGGAAAATATTCTGGTTCCTCATAACTCACATGTGGGTTCCTCACTCAGAGCTGGACATTGCTTCTATTTCCTGGGTTCTCAGGTTGTTCCTCAGAAAGAAAGGCCTCAAAGAATTGCAACGTTAGTTCTTTTACGATATCCCTAGTGGGTGTCCTTCCTGTGGTATTGCATTAACATATCATTCCCTGCACATTTCTATTGTTTTTTTCAGCAATCTAGCGACAAGAAATTAAATGTGATATTTTAAACTACATACAGTGTGGTTTTACACTTGTTGACAGCTGGTGGTGATCCTATGACACTGGTAAACTTTCAGGAAGGAAGCACCTGGGTTCAGTTCCTGGTGTTCTCTACAAGTTGTTTTATGACACTGCTCAATCTACTTACCCAAGCAGTTAGTTACTGACTGCCAGTTACCCTTCATTATTATGAATTCACTCAGCGCAAAGTTACTTTATTCACAGTACTGCCATTTCCTCTTCAAACGTATAAAGGTACTATGCAGTCATCTCCTGCTGCTTTATGTTTGGTAGCTTTTTCTCTACACTCATTTTCCTAAAAGTGACTGTTTTGACAACACTATCTTCTCCTAAAATTGTTTTTTCTTTTCTGTCCCAGACCTTCCAAATGACTGTCTCCAAAAATGTTGGGTCCTTTGCTGAATTTGCTTTAAGAAACTTATTTCATTTTTACCTCCAACTTTCTGCCCTCCCGCAGGTTCTGACTCTGTAGCCAAACTAATACCAGTTCTCTAATTCAGGCATTTCAGTCTCTTTGAAAAGAACATGTCCCTTGAGGATAGTGCTGGAAACCAGGAAGAGTTCCTGAGTTCAAATTCCACCTCTGCTGCTGTCTCACTGTGTGGCCTTGGACAAGTCACTTCCCCTCTCTGGGTTTGTCTCTCCATCTGTAAACTGGTGATAATACCTATCTACAGTAAAAACAACGAGGAGTCCTTGTGGCACCTTAGAGACTAACACATTTATTTGGGCATAAGCTTTCGTGGGCTAGAACCCATGCATCTGATGAAGTGGGTTCCAGCCCATGAAAGCTTATACCCAAATAAATTTGTTAGTCACTAAGGTGCCACAAGAACTCCTTGTTGTTTTTGATGATACAGACTAACATGGCTACCACTCTGAAACCTATCTACAGTAAGTACTTCTCAAGGGTGTGAAGCCACCAGGAGGTTGAGTGGGATTGTACATGGGTAACTAGCCTAAGCCACTGCCCGTGGCTCTGCAGTCACACTGCTGTTTTTAGGCACCAGCTTGATCACAGCTAGCCCATGTACATGTATCTGCACTGGGAATTACACCTCCCGGCTGCTGTGTAGATGTACCCTGACTGTGTGTTTGTACAGTGCCATGCACAATGGGGCCTGATCTTTGTGCAGTAGGTGCTATTATACTGCTAATAATGAGTGTGGAAATGCTAAATATTATCAAGATGATAATTCTCAGGCCATGAGCAGTAAGGAGACTTAATGGAATTCATATGCTTAGCTATGTGCTAACAGCAATGAAGCCAGCTCTCTCTATAGTTTCTTTCAGTTTACATATCTCTTTAAACATTAAGAAAACTGCAAGGGCCATCATTTTTCCTCGTCTTTTTCTTCCCCTGACACCTTACAATAGCGCAATGGATAGTGCCCAGTCTGTGATATAGGAATTTTATCTTCTGTAGCTGGATGTGATATATGGTTTATTACACACACACACACACACACACACACACACAGGAGACTTTTTTTCCCCATGTGACACTTGCCTCATTCAGTACACAGGATGAGTGGTGCTCAGTGAATGAGCAGCTATTCAATATATTTTCTCCTCATTGTTCAATGTGTGGCTCCAGGCCTTATTTACTGCACATTATTCAAATCTTGTTCTGAAAACAGAAATAACAATTTCTTCATAGGCTTTTCTGTGGTGCTCATTATTATAGTATCTGAGTACTTCACAAATATTAATAATTTATTTTCACAACACCTCTGTGACATAAGGGTGTTGTATTATTCCCATTTCAAAGATGGGGAACTGAAGCACCGGGATTAAAGTCAAAAGTATCCATTAATTTGGGTGCTCAATTTGACATACCTAGGATTTGATTTTTCAGACTACTTCGCATTATACATAATTTCTATATTCAAAGCACAGTCCTGAAGATGTTGAGTGCTCTGCACTTCTGCAAATCAGACCTCAGAATCTCAGGTCAGGCACCAAGAAATTGAGGAACACATACTTACTGAAAAGTTTGGTTTAAAAGACTTTCCCAGTATCACATAATAACTCTGTGTCAGGTGAAGAATCCAACTCTCCAGAGAAGCGTTCAACTGTAACTTGAAGTTAGACAAATTCAGCCTTGAAATAAGATACACTTTCCTAGCTCTAAGGGTGACTAAACACTGGACCAGCTTACCAAGGGAGGCCGTGGACTAATCTTCTCTCAGAGTCTATAAATAAGATTAAACCTCTTTTTAATGGGTATGTTTTAATCTAGCTTTAGGGAGAAATTCTGCAGCCTATGTGTGCAAGCAGTCAGGCTGGGTGGTCATGGTGATCCCTTCTGGCCATGGAGTCTGCGAGTCCCCCTCTTCATCCCCTTTCTTCATGAGTCATGGGGAGAACAAGAGTGCCTGTATTGCCTTCAACATGCTCTTAATATGTGTAGCTCTGCATTAAGCTAATAACTAAAAGCAAGTCTCACACTTCAAGGCTGCAGCCCATTACCTGCAGGGGTCAGGAAGGAATTTTTGCCCTGATGAACTATTGGCTTGATATATTTTGAGGTGTTCTTCATCTTCCTCTGAATCATCAGAGATTGGTCACTGCTGGAGGTAAGACAACAGACAGGATGGACCAGTGCCCTGAGGTGGTACCAAGAATCCATTCTAGATGCCTGGCTGGTGTCCCCTGCTCACATACTCAGGGTCTAATTGATTGAAAGAATTTTCTCCCTGGTCAGATTGTCAGGACATAGGGAGTTTTTCATCTTCCTCTGCAGCCCGGGTGTGGGTCTGTGACAATCGAGGATCAGACACCCCAACGGGAGAACAGGCAGGTCTGAATCAACTGCCTGTAGACAATGTTATTGTGTATAAAATATGTCAAGGAAGGTCTTCTATGACAGCTTGTAATGGCCTGAACTTGATCATCACTAGGAGATCTGTATACAGGTTATGGATATGAATACAGGCATGTGAATACATATAGAAAATTGTAATTGAATCTATAGTTTAACTACACCATCACCTCATAGCAGTGTTGTGAGGAAATCAGGCAGTAAGGGCACCTCCCAGGCAGGTGTTCACACAATACCGGTCCCAAGCAACTAGCACTGTGCAACCAGGAAGAGACAATGGTAGACCATTCAAGTTAATGGGAAAACACCGAAACAACTTGAAACTGAAAAGAAAACCCCAGTTTGGGAAACCCCCCTGCTCTGTTGTAAACATGAATTACCATAGGCCATGTCTACACTAAAAAAGTAGGTCGACCTAACTTACTTCGCCATGCAGCCAGCACAGTTATTAAATTGCTTGTGTGTGCGCATATTTGGCTTCTTGCGCCAGCAGTTTGCATCCTCACCAGGAGCGCTTGTATTGATTGTACTGTCAGTGTGGGGCATGGTGGGACAGCTCCTGAAAGCCAGTAACAGTCAGTGTATACAATGCCATGTCTATACTGACACTGTGTCAACCTAACTACATTGACATTGACTCTATGCCTCTCGGGGAGGTGGTCTTATTTAATCAGCATAGGGAGGCACTTATGTTGGCAGGAATCGAATTTAAGTGACAACTCTTCCACAGTGAGGCTGACACAAGACAGCTTATGTTGACCTAACCCTGGAATGCAGACCAGGTCATAGCCTGAGAAAAAGGAAAAAACCTGCAAACCCTGTTAAAAGAGAAAGGGTTTGAAGTGAAAGCTATCCAGAAACTGAGAGTCAGCATCTAAGCGGGATGCTGTCTATGAAGCACTGGATCCCCTCTAGGACAGAGGGCATGCTGGGAAACTATTCAGAGGCAATAGGCAACTTGCACTGGAGAAGGGAATTTAGCTACTGGAGAAGTGTTAAGCCTGCGAGGCATCTTTATGGGGTTTTTTTCTGTGTCACTTGTCTGCGTTTGCTTTTCCTTACTAGTTCATCTTTGAATCCATGATTGTTTTATTAAATAAAATTTTTGTTTATTTTTATCCCAAGCAGGTATCTGTTGTGCAAACTATGTGGCATGTGTGTGCCGAAGTGAACTCATAATTGGGTGCAGGTTTCATGCCTTCGGTGGTGATGAACCAGAGGGGGAAAGTCAATGTGGCTGGTAGTTAAGAACTCGGGAAGATGGATTTGGGGAGACTAAGGACCAGAAGGGACTATTGAGGTCACCTTGCAAGAAGAAACTCTCTCAAAATATTAATTTGGCCAAGAAGAGGAGAATTAACTGACTGAAAGCAATAATAATGTCTCCACATATAAATTTGCATATGCCATTATTAAAACATACTTATTTTTTCCTTGATGAACTTTAGTATGATTGGTATTGGGGGGAAATTGACATTACTTACATAGCTCTAAGGGCACAAATGGCAATATAGTTTATTTCAGTGAGAATATATCTTGGTCTACATTCTCTTTTCTATGGGTAATGATGATGCAAAGTTAAGTCATCATGGTGGTAAACATTACACCCACTAATAAGTGTTTGAAAGATGGGGCTCTTATACCACCGCAGTAAATGAAATGTGCATCTACACAGTTCTAGCTTTCTTTCAGAAACCCCAGAAGGGAAATGACATAATGATGTACTTCATGTATGTTCTAGAATTTCTAAATTCTTCCTTGAAGGGTGCTTGCCATGTGAAGTTTTTGCAACCCAGATCCTGTGTAATTCTTTTAGACTGTAGATGAAGCATCATCCATGGACAAATTCTTTTTTTTGTGTGCGTGACTTTTGGATTAAAATCCAAAAATGATTATCACCTTTCACATACAGCCCTGTATATCAGGCATTCTCTCTAGTGATTTCCAGTCTAACAAGACCTTATTTTCCCTTTAATATTTTGGGAAGTAATTAATCTGATCTTAAATGCCTTGCTCACTTGTACAAATTCTATCTGGCTTCTATTCTCTGGGGTAATTAAATTCCCTTTCACCTTCAGGAAAATGTATCACAGATTTTGGGCAGTGACCGCATAGCAGAAGGCAAAGATTTATTTTTATTTGGGCTCTCTTTGTTATCAACCTCATGCATCACTAATCTCCCATGCCTGTCCCTTAATGGTATCATTGACTCTGTGCCAAGGTATTTCTGTTTCCTATGTATTAGAACCTTAGTGCCAATGCCACACTACATCCATCTATGGCAATTTCAAAATTGAAACATTAGCGATGAAGTCATATAAACAGCCAGGTAAATAGATTTTAGAAGAAAGAGAAGACTGATGCACATGTATCTTGGGTTGACATTCTACCCCATCTGTAGGATGAATGTAACTTTTAAAACTACCTAGAAGGGAAGGAGACTAAGGAACCCACCACCACCACCACCACCACTTCTTGTTCTCCTATAAATTATATCTTGCTGTTGATTCTCATTGACATTATTTGCTCATATTTATCTTTCCATCATTTCAAGGCTATACTTTGCTCAGCTTGCGATCGGTTCACAGTCTCTGATCTCATACGCTCAATTGCACAATCTGCTGACTGGGCCACCACCTCTATGAACTGATGTCCACCTGCAAGTGACTGGAGAGATGTGGGGTACAACAGGAACGAATGTCCACTGGGGAACATGGAAAGCCCAGTTCACTAGCTAAATGCTCACTTTACTTTCTTTCCTTAAATCACCCCCTCAGGAACCGGTGCCTAAAACAACTTTCACCTCCCACCCTTGCTTGGAGCAACAGGAGAAGATTGTTAACTTCTCTTTCAAGAAAGTAAAGAAACACTACTGAAATGATTAGCCCAAACCAGGCACATCCTTGTTTCACTACAAGATCTTCACTTCTCCCCTTCTGTCACTGCTGAAGTCAACCCAATCTCATCTAAAATACACCCAGTCTTCATTAGATCCATTGTCAACCTCAATTATCCACCCCTCCTACTTTCTTACTCTTGTTCACTATGCACCTGACCTAACTCCCGCTGAAGTCAGTGAAAAGTTTCCCGTTGACATTGGATCGACTCCTATATCACCACTATCAACTACTCCATTTTCCACTGGCTCTTTCCCTGACACCTTAAAATTGCCACTTACAGTTCAGAAAAATCCCTCATTTGCTAACTACCATCCTGTCTCCATTCTCATCCCCACCCCCCAGCAAGGTTAGCTCTTTTCTCACAACTCTCCCAGCATAACCTCCCTAGCGACACTCAGCCCCTCTAATTGTGCCTGTCCTTCTCCAGGTGATTAATTAACTCAGTCACAGAGATCCTTCTCATAATATTTGACCTATGATCAGCTCTTGATATTATGATCACACTCCATCAGGCTCTCTGTCAGCTGTTGTTTTCTTTAGTACAACACAGCAAATACAATTTGGCAGATCCTCAGAGGGAGTAGATCAGTAGAGCTACACTGAAGTCAATGGAGCTATGGCTGTTTGTGTCACCTTAGAATCTCATCCAATCTCTCTCCTATTTCAGGTATTAAAGTAGTGATAAGAAGAAAATACCCAAGTATCCATATAAAATCTTTATGAAGCACAAAGAACAATCCAGACATAGGAATATGCGTCTTTCCCACATTCTATCAACTTCCTCTTTCTAAAAATAAACCTAATATAGCTGTACAAATCAACATTTTTGAATCTTGGATTTTAAGACCCTGATCCTACAAAGAAAACCTTAAGGGTGGACCCATGAGCCTATGCACAGGACTCTGAAATGAATAACTAGATCCAATAAATCCACATTATTTCAATTTTACAATGACACTCTATGGGCAAAAACCTGCACTCCTTACGAAGGGCTTGGTCTTCCATGCTACTGAATGCTTTTGCAAGAAGTGAAGAGCCAAAGCACTGACACCCAGCTGTGGCCACCCCACACAAGATCTGAAGGGGTTAAGGTGGCCAGGTAAGCCAATTAAGTGCCCAGGCTGCACCTTGAGGAGGTCCCAGGCAGCAGAGATTAATTAGAGAGGAGGCTCAGGTGGACAGGAACAGGAGGTGCCCACATAAAGCCCAGTATCTTAGGCCTGGTCTACACTAGGACTTTAATTCGAATTTAGCAGCGTTAATTCAAATTAACTGTGCACCCGTCCACACCAGGAAGCCATTTAATTCGACACAGAGGGCTCTTTAGTTCGAATTCTGTACTCCTCCCCGACGAGGGGAGTAGCGCTAAATTCGACATGGCCATGTCGAATTAGGCTAGGTGTGGATGCAAATCGAACTTAGTAGCTCCGGAAGCTATCCCACACTGCACCACTCTGTTGACGCTCTGGACAGCAGTCCGAGCTTGGATGCTCTGACCAGCCACACAGGAAACAACCCGGGAAAATTTGAATTCCTTTTCCTGTCTGGGCACTTTGAATCTCATGTCCTGGTTGGACATCGGGGCGAGCTCAGCAGCACCGGCAACGATGCAGTGCTCTCCTGCAGAGGAGTCCAGGCAATCCCAGAATAGAAAGAGGTCCCCAGCATGGACTGACCGGGAAGTCTTGGATCTGATCGGTGTGTGGGGCGATGAGTCTATGCTTTCGGAGCTGCGCTCCAACAAACGGAATGTGAAGACCTATGAGAAGGTCTCCAAAGCCATGACAGACAGAGGATACAGCCGGGATGCAATGCAGTGCCGCGTGAAAGTCAAGGAGCTGAGACAAGCTCCATAAAATCAAAGCGGCAAACGGACGCTCCGGAGCCCAGCCCCAGACATGCCGCTTCTACGAGGCACTGCATGCCATTCTCGGTGGGTCTGCCACCACTGCCCCACCAGTGTGCGTGGACTCTGACAAAGGGATAGTGTCGACGGCCAGTTCCTCATCGACGTTCGCAGATGGGGAAGATGAGGAAGGAGATGAGGAGGGGGAGGCAGTCGACAGCGCTTACAACGCAGATTTCCCCGACAGCCAGGATCTCTTCATCACCCTCACTGAGATCCCCTACCAACCCTCCGCAGCCATTACCACGGATCCTGAATCAGGAGAAGGATCAGTCGGTAAGTGCTTTAAACATGTAAACTTTTATTATTAATGGAACAGGAAAATAGACTAGGCGAACAGAAGGTCTACATGCAGGGGAATGGAACAGGAATCGTCCGTGGAGATCTCCACGAAGCTCTCCTGGAGGTAGTCGAAAAGCCTATGGAGGAGGTTCCTGGGGAGAGCTGGCTTATTGGCTGCTCCGAGGTAGCACACTTTTCCGCACCACGCTCTCAGCTGGTACTCCGGGACCAGTGCCTTGACAAGCATCGCAGCATAGGGCCCTGGCTTGTGCTGGCTTTCATTCAGCATGCGCTCCCTGTCTCTCCATGACACCCTCCTCAGGGTGATCTCGCGCGCAGACTCCTGCATGGAAGTAGAGTGATTTGTGTACTATTACTATTGGTAGTGCTTCACTGTTCCTTAGAACAACAAGAAGCGTCACTTTAGAGCCACGTGCTGGAGGCTACAGAGTGGCAGCATACAGGGATCTTTTCCAAGGGAAAACCGCGAGGGGGTGGAACAGGGGCAGAGTTTATGCTTTCAGGATTGCCTGCAGCAAGAGGACAGAGCTGGACATTGACTTTTAAGCAGCCAAAAGCCTTTGGCTTACCATGCCTGGCTGCTCCACGGATTCAGCTTTCCTGCCCCACTTATCTGGTCTGCAGTGCAATACCCCAGGCAATGAAAGCGAATGCAGAGAAATCGAACTTTCCCTGAGTGAGTGCTCAGGAGATAGGTGCCATCCATGGTCTGGTTCACAGGCAATGAATAGACTATGTTTCATTTTTAAGAAAAGGCATCTTTGTAAGCAATTCACTCCCTTTTCCCCCTCACACAGCTGCAACAGTATCCCGACCTGCTCCACCATGCCCCTCACAGAGGCTGGCGCAGATTAGGAGTCGTAAGAAAAGGACCCGGGACGAGATGTTTGCAGAACTTATGGGCTGCTCCAGAGCAGAAGAGGACCAGCAGAGCCAGTGGAGGGAGAACCTCACACAGCAGCAGCGCTCACACAGCGAACGGGAGGACAGATGGCGTCAGGAAGACCAGCAGGCAACTCAAACGCTGCTTGGACTACTGAGGGAGCAAACGGACACGCTCAGGCGCCTTGTCGATGTTCTGCAGGACCGCAGGCAGGAGGACAGAGCCCCCCTGCACTGTGTCTGCAACCGCCCTCCCCCACCACACACTCCAATACCCACCTCTCCCAGAATAACAAGAAGGAGGGGCACCAAGGGCCGTGAAAACTGTCACTGCACCACAGCGGACTGCTATATTACCCAAAAGTTCACAGTCCCTAGATTTTGAAAAGTTCTCACCTTTACTGTGTTGTCAAGTATTAAAAGTAGTTTGCTGTTAATTACTGTTTCTGTCATGTTTGTTTGCTGAAGACTTTCTGTGAAGGGGGGAGAGGGGTTTGGTAATTGCATAGGACAGTCACCAGGAACAGGGTACAGACATGGGGGCAGGATCAACGGCAGGTTACTCACTGAGTGCAGTCACTAGGCACCCTGGTCAGTCTGTGAGGTGTTTTTAATGTTCTGTTCATAGGCGGCAGGTGCCCTGCTCCAGGTATACTTGGAGGTGGGTCTCTCCCCCGGCCCAGCCTGGATCAGGCCCTGGCCCACGTGGGTCTCCCCCCGCCCCATCAATTCCCTGCCTGGAGCAGGTCCCAGAGCCCACCTGCCACCCCTCCCCCGGCGTGTCGTCTCCCCCCACCCCGCGCAGCGTCCCTACCTGACAGTAGAGCGGCTACCGGCACAAATGCTGTCTGCCGCCCCAGGGTACTAGCGCCTGCCATCCACAAATGGTAAGGCAGGTTGCCATCACCCTGCCCTTCTACCGTTGCCCTGAGCCTCCACAATGCCCCAAACCCTCAGCCCCAGCCACAGCCCGCAATCCCCTACGCCTCCTCCCCCTTCCCACACACCCCTCACCCCTTCCTACGCCCCCACTCCCAGCCCTGAGGCTGCACCCAAACTCCGTCCCAAAGCCTACACCCCTCACCCCTTCCTGCACACCCACCTGTAACCGTCCTCCCCCCAGAGACCGCTGTAGGAGCAGTAGGCTATCATTCCTAGAGTCTAGAAGCGGTCTCTACATCACTACACACCCTACCCACCACAGTCCGCGTCCCTGTTTCAACCCTTTGACGCGAAATCATTATTAAAGAAAAGGTTTTTAAATAACAATGCTCCATTACCTTTATTTTTACATGTGTGTTGGAAGGGGGCAAACGGGGTGAACGGGGTATGAGACTGCAGAGGAGAGTCAACAGTAAATGGGTAAAGAAACAGGGGCAGGTTCAGCTTCTCTGTAAAGCAACTGGACAGTCATAGGTTACCCTGCTCTGAGAAACCTAGCTTTCAAAGCCTCCCGGATGCACCGCGCTTCCCGCTGGGATCTTCTAATGGCACGGGTGTCTGGCTGAGCGTAATCTGCAGCCAGGTGATTTGCCTCAACCTCCCATCCTGCCATAAAGGTCTCCCCCTTGCTCTCACAGAGATCGTGGAGCACACAGCAAGCTGCAATAACAATGGGGATATTGTTTTCGCTGAGATCTGAGCGAGTCAGTAAGCTCCACCATCTCCCCTTGAGACGTCCGAAAGCACACTCCACCACCATTCTGCACTTGCTCAGCCGGTAGTTGAAGAGTTCCTTCTCACTGTCCAAGGCGCCTGTATAGGGCTTCATGAGCCAGGGCATTAGCGGGTAGGCTGGGTCCCCGAGGATCACTGTAGGCATCTGCACATCCCCAACAGTTATTTTGTGGTCCGGGAAGAAACTACCTGCCTGGAGGCGTTTAAACAGACCAGAGTTCCTGAACACACGCGCGTCATGAACCTTGCCCGGCCACCCGACGTTGATGTTGGTAAAGCGTCCCCTATGGTCCACCAGTGCTTGCAGCACCATTGAAAAGTAGCCCTTTCGGTTAATGTACTGGCTGGCCTGGTGGTCCGGTCCCAGGATAGGGATGTGAGTCCCATCTATAGCCCCACTGCAGTTTGGGAATCCCATCGCGGCGAAGCCAGCTATGACGACCTGGACGTTTCCCAGGGTCACTACCTTCGAGAGCAGGAGTTCAACGATTGTGTTGGCTACTTGCATCACAGCAACCCCCACAGTAGATTTGCCCACGCCAAAGTGGTTCGCTACTGACCGGTAGCTGTCTGGCGTGGCAAGTTTCCAGAGGGCTATGGCCACTCGCTTCTGCACTGTCAGGGCTGCTCGCATCCTGGTGTCCTTGCGCTTCAGGGCAGGGGACAGCAAGTCACACAGTTCAAGGAAAGTGCCCTTACGCATCCTGAAGTTTAGCAGGCACTGTGATTCATCCCAGACCTGCAGCACTATGCGGTCCCACCAGTCCGTGCTTGTTTCCCGGGCCCAGAATCGCTGTCCCATAGCATGAACATGACCCAGTGCCACCATGATCTCCACAGCGTGGCGTCCCGTGCTTTCTGACAGGTCTGTACCAGTCTGAGACTTCATGTCCTCACCACGCTGCCGTTGCCGCCTCGCCCGATTTCTCAGCATCTGACTGTTGAAGAGGTGTACGATAAGTTGCGAGGAGTTGACAACGGCCATAAGTGCAGCGATGATCACAGCGGGCTGCATGATCGCAGTGGAGTGCTGTGGCGTCCGCGCTGTCACTTATAACAGGAAAAGTGCGCAAACTGATTTCCCGCCGGCGGAAGTGACGGTTGAATGCTGACAGTTACCAAGGACCACCCTCGACACAGTTTTCACCCCCAGCATGCATTGGGGGGAAATCCCAGAATTCCAATGGGCAGCGGGGAGTGCGGGAACTGTGGGATAGCTTCCCACAGTGCACCGCTTCCAAAGTCGACGTTTGCCCCGTTACTGTGGACTCACACAGTCGAATTAGTGTATTTAGTGTGGATACACAAATTCGACTTCATAAGGTCGATTCCACAAATTCGACTTAAGTTGATTCGAAATAGTCTTGTAGTGTAGACATACCCTGAGAGCAGCTGAGGGCTGAAGGGAAGTAGATAGGTGAAGGGAGCTGTGTTTGGGACTATGGAGTGTCTGTAGTCACTCCCTGAGAAGAGGGAGTTTGGCTGGCAAACTCAGAGAGGGGGGAAGCCAGGAAGGTAGGCAAGGCTCAGGGGAAAAGCAGTAAAGCACAGGATAGTGCAGACCGTGGCTGCTGATCAGAGGATCCCTGAGCTGGAACTGGAGTAGAGGGTGTGCCTACTAGCCACTGGTGAAGTAGCACAGGCCAGGCAGAGGAGAGTGGAGTACCTGAGAAAGTTTCTTCCAAAAGACCTTGATACCCTGGAAGGGTAGGACCATAGTGGAGTGAGAGGGGCCGCAGAGTGAGCGAGGACAATGGGGGGACTAGACCATCAGAGGACGGCACAGCCCCTGGAAGGAGCTAATCCTCGGAGTGGCCAAGAGAAGGTGTCCATAGTGGTGAGAGGATCCTGTGACACCAGCACTCAGCATTTGCCCAACACTTATGCAGAGAGGTTTGTAGGTAGCATAGGGAAACATGCTTGGTGCTCAGCAATGTGAACAAACCTGTTGACCTCACCGGCAAGCTTCTCAAAAGGCATAAAGAGCATTAGGTGTCCAAATCCCATTGAAAATCAATGGGAGCTGGGCTCCTAACTCATTTGTGCCTTTGCACCAATGAAATGAGCAGTGATGAGTAGCAGCATTAGAAGTTGTAGGGTTTTTTATTATTATTTTAAATGAGAGCTGATATTTTCATGTAGTCACTTGACTCCAGCAGTTGCGGCTTTAAGAAAAACACCAAACATAACAGTTGGCAACTTTGCGATCTTAAGCGCTTAAATGCAATCCAGTGATTGCAAATGATGCACTGACCAGCCTGTTTTAACTTGCTTGGCTGGTTCACTCAAATGTGCTTAATGGCTGCACTTAGAAAAATCTGAGAATTGGGCAGCCAGCCATGAGAGCCAGCCACTGGCACAGAAATGTGTCCAAGGGCTCTAAGAAAACACTATATTCACAGCAAGCAGCTCACTACTTCCCAAGATCGATGAGACACTGAGTCCTTGCCAGCCCACCAGCCTGCAATGCCCACCTTATTGGATTGTGAACAGAAAAGCCACCATGGCTCAGCAGCCTGACCCATGAATGCTACAACACATTACTTATCAGCATTCACACAGGATCAAGCTGTCAGGCAAAGCTTCTATTGACGTCAATAGGTGTTTTGCCTGAGATCAGTGGGAGTTTTGCCTGTGTAGAGACTGCAGAACTTTGCCCTAGACAAATTTTACATTTCTAAAGGTTGTCAAATATTTTCTACTTCTATTTTCAACTCCTGAATATTAACAGAACTCTCCATTAAACTGTCCAGCCATACTCAAAGGGCCAGATTGCATTTAGCCCCGTAGAAGGGCATATGTGGGGGACAAAGAATACAAGGAGCCTTAACTCCACAGAACCCTGATCTCCCCTGGCCCAATGATCCCCACACCATGCACCACTCTGCGCCTGCAGGAGGGAGTCTGACTCCTGGTCAGAGTTAATACTTTCTTGGGCAATACATGAATTGATGCAGATGAAGGATATATCTGTTTTTGTTTATTATCTACACAGATTCTATTAACTTCGACAGAGATGACAGAGAAAGACAGTACCATCTTTCAGAACTCCAGGTCAAACCTCCAGCTGGGCAAATTCTCCCATGTCCACATGCTGCATTTAACCTGTGTAGCCTAAGTCCATCCCAGCCCTAAAATCCCTTTGTCTGAGACAGTGTGTGGTAGGTCCCATCTGGGTCCCATGAGGTCCATGAGTGATTGGTCCTGGGACCCACCTGGGCAGCTGCATCCCAACCTCCTTCTTCCACAGTGGTTCTACAGTAAGCAAACACACACAAGGGTCTGTGGTCAAGCACAGCATGTTCATCTGGGCAAAAATCTATCTATACTATACTTATATGGTCTCTATCACTGTAGTATCTGAGCACTCCACAATCCTCATAGTATTTATCCTCTCAGCATTCCTGTGAGATATCAAGTGCTATTATCCCCTTTTTACAAATGGGGAACTAAGGCACAGTGAAACTAAGTGGCTTGCCCAAGGTCTCACAGGAAGTCTAAGGAGGAACAAGGAATTGAACCTGGCTTTCCCAAGACCTAAGCTAGTATTCTAACCACTGGACCATCCTTCCATTCAGACCCAGCTGCAACTGAGAGAAGGATAAGTAGTGGTAATCTGGAAGGAAAGTGAGCAGACTCAAGACAAAAGCAAATGCTGATGTTCTCCTTATACCCCAAAAGGAGAGAACCTTTAAATTACTACTACCCTACTACTATACACTTTCAATTCATAAGCCTTTAGCAAATATTCTCTTCCCTGCCAAAAATATTATATCAGACTGAACACTCCAAAGGTGATGTGCAGAAAGATCAAAAAAAGGCATAAGGTCGAATTCACTCTACATCAGTGGAGATGCACTAGGGATGAATTTGTTCCATGAGATTTTAATCTCATTGGCCCCAACTGCAGAATTCTCACTCACCTTGGTGAGCACTTACTCATGAGTCATTCTGGTGGCATCATTTGCAGGTATGAAATGTACATATCGATTTGTATGAGTAACTGTTCACCAATGTGAGGAAGGATTCCACAACCAAGACCCTATCAGCCCCCCACAAACAGCTGCAATACCACCTTAGTTTGATTTATTTCCAAGAATTACTAACCCCAAAATGGATATACAGCAGTGACTGTGGCATCCATTCATCAATGCACAAACATGTGCTTAAGTTTCACTGGAGTAAACAGAACTATGCACGTGCTTAAAATTAAGCATGTGCTTATGCACTTTGCTGAATAGGAATGGACTAAAAGCACGTTTTATGTGCTTTGTTGAAAGCCATTATTTCTTTAATCATCATCTTTTAGGGACAGTGACCTTTTACTGTTAGTGAATATGGGAATTTGGCTTATCCCTGGATAAGCAATGTGTGTACAGTTCCCACAGGTGCCAGTGGTAGCATGCATTTCAGTCCTGCTTCACCTTAATTAGCATTTTGTTCAGGGGTACCTTTCTTCCACCTTGCAGGAAATAATAAAAATGTACTGATGCATGAAATACAAGGACTGTACCACACAACTAAGGTTGATTTTATGTATTAAAAAAAAAAGTCTCAAGCTTTAGAATGCAAAAACAAAAGGGAAGCGGAGGGAGAAGAGGAAACCCTCAGTCAAAGTGATATCAAGAGTACAAGCTAGGGCTACATATCTGGCACCATGATGCAGTCAGCATTCCTTTCAATATGACACACAATTAGATTCCAGCAGACGAAACAGAAAATAATGATTATGATTGCTGATGCTGCAGCCCATGGCAGACTCGCATTAGTTTAAGTAGCTGGGTGTATGCCAGCCTCATTGCACAAATGGCACTGCCTGTTCTGTAGGAATCTGAAGAGAAAGAGTACAAATAGCTTAACGGTGACCTGTCACACATGCCATCCAGGTGAATCCGACAAGTCTTTCGGCTGTAATGGACCAGATCACTATAGGCCAGTCTCAAGGAAGTTACATACCATTCATGAAAATAGATTTTTTTTTCTTACACATATGAAATAAGTTTCTCTTGAGCAAAAAGTATAGTAAGCACTTTATTGGTTTACTTATCCCTTTCCCCACATGGTAAAGAATAGCCAGCTTTCCCTTATTCATTGTCAATTAGCCAATCAGCTAATATGAAACTTTATTTTTTTAGCATGTAAGCTCCATGGGGCTATTTCAAAAATTGTAAATGTTTTCTAAAAGAGAAGGTGCATTAATTAAGGCTGGCTTAGGATAAGTGAAACTGACTAGTAGTGCTCTGCTTCTGGATTGAGTTTTCCATGGTTAGAGTATTTACTATTGAATGAAGTACTGTGTTTGTTACAGACATTGCTGTCGTAAAAGATCTACATCTCCTGGTTTCCTGAAGCTGAAAAATAAACTGCCTAAATATGAAATGATCACTACATTGTGATATAAAAAGGAATGGGTAGTTCATGTACGTACATGAAAGCATGTTTCAAATAAATCAATATAACAGATACAAATACTGTCAGAGCAGCGTAAAGGGGAATGAGTGTATTTGAGGATCAGGCCCCAGGATTCTAATCAGCCATCACACAGCTGGAAGTTCTAAAATTGTAGCCAGAACTCTCGTCCATTTCTTCAGAGAAGCTAGTCTGACTAAAGGAAATAGAGCATAATTGGGCTTAATCTTCTAAATAACGGTTATCCCCTGTAACTAATCATGAAAGTTTTAAACCAATATCAGACTGCATGCTTACTCAAAATACCAGAATGTGCTCTGTCACAGAAATATTATCTTACCCTACAGAAATCTGACAACTAGGGTGACCAGACAGCAAGTGTGAAAAATTGGGATGGGGGTGGGGGGTAATAGGAGCCTATATAAGAAAAAGACCCAAAAATCGGGACTGTCCCTATCAAATCGGGATATCTGGTCACCCTACTGACAACTAAAATGAGTGGAAGACTGAGGATAACATGAACTGCAGTATACTTTTTATCTTCAAAACACAACATTTCTTCTGCTAGCCTAAAGATCAGTCCACGAAATAATAAAGAAAAAGAATACACAGCCTTCTTTGTACACTGAGATTCCCCTAGTGAAAGCAAATGAGAAGATCTTTGAAAAGCAGAATAAAGAATTCCATGTAGTTATCTAGCTGAGGTCATCTGGAAAGTTGAAGGAAAATGTTTAAGTTTAATGAAAGGGAATCATGTATGACTCAGATGAGACACTCACATTAGAATTAACAGAAACTTCCTCAGCCTGAAAGACATTTCAAGGCCCAACTGTGCTTCCACTGAAATCAAAGGTAAAATTCTCATTGACTTCAAGGTGCAAGATAAGACCCTAGATTATATGATATTCACCTGCATTGTGTATTTCCCCCTCCCCAACATTAAACATCAAAATTATAGCATGCTGATTATTGTGCTGACAAATGCAATGCAATATGACATAAAAATGCATGCTAAAATATAATAGTTCCTACAACAAATGCAATGTATGTGTCAAGTCATTTTTTCTGTAATAGTTAGAAAGCCTAAGTTTGCTCTCATTTACCACCTTGGAAGTCAGTGTTGATGTATGGATCTGATTGAGGGGAGATTTTGGTGTATGTACTGTAATTCTCCTAGTGACCAGATGCGCCTCTTATACAATACATGGAAGTATACAAATTATCTTGATCACCGTATCTACCTCTAATGTATCACAACAAGGGCATCAGGATGGAAGAGTGGAATGGGTCTCTAACATGGATAATTTGTTCTTCAAGTATCTGGGGTATGGGTGGGGTTTTTTAAGCATACAATGCCCTATGGTGCTACCATGGACTCATCATCAAATGGAAGGAAGTTCCACAGCTCATGCACACTGCACAAGATGCCTATGAAAACACCATCATGGATCATTTAATGAAACCACACAACCTTGTCCTAATGTTCTGAGTTTATCCTTGTATGCCAAACAGAGCAGCAAATGTCTCCACAAATTCATGATTGAAGAAAGAAAATTCTTGAGCCTGAGACAACATAGACCATAACAATGCCTCTAAGTATATATTAAAGAAATGTTTTAATCATATAGTATATTCTTATTTTTTATATTTTCATTTGTGCTCACTGTCTTGCCTTATCATCAGGGGCAGCTCCAGGCCCCAGCATGCCAAGCGCGTGCTTGGGGCGGCAAGCTGCGGGGGGCGCTCTGCCGGTCGCCATGGGGGCGGCAGGCAGGCCGCCTGCCGCGGCTTGCCTGTGGGAGTTCCACTGGTCCCGTGGCTTCGGCGGACCTCCCGCAGGCATGGCTGTGGGAGGTCCACCGAAGCCGCGGGACCAGCAGACCCTCCACAGGCAAGCCGCGGCAGGCAGCCTGTCTGCCGTGCTTGGGGTGGCGAAATGTCTAGAGCCGCCCCTGCTTATCATCTGTTCAAAATTGAAAATGTTGCTGAATTTGATATCTTTACTATTGCACTAAACTATAAACACTTAAGTTTGCCACACTGGCATGTCCATCTGGCACAAATTTTCCTGGTTTGGAATTGCATTCTTTATGCCTCCCCTTTCTTTAATCTCCCATTTTTTCCCCCCTAAATCATATGGTAAGCCAAGTTCAGCACAGGAATTAACCTTCTAAAGCTCTGCAACTCATTTCCTTCTCACTTGTCCTCAGTATGGTTTCCTTTTCTTCTAAGTCAAGGGGATCAATCTGAATTTTCCTAGATTAGTCTCAACTCTGTTTTGAGCACAGTTGCCACGATTCTTTATTGACGGTGGTGTTGGACTTCATACAAGTGTAGCCAGCTGCATCATTAGTCATTTCAATAATTTCTGGCCCAGTTTTCAACAATTTATCAGAAGGCTTGTCAGTTATGTGTTGCCATTATTTATTGTGTAATTCTAACACCCTCGCTCTGCCTCCCTAATCCTACCAACCATACAAGATGGATCTACTGTCAGCATATTTTTAGCCTTCACTCATGTAAATGTTGTACATTAAATAGCGTTTTTAATAATCTCACTACTCTTCCATTCCCCATCCATTTTCTATTCATTGTCATCATATCATGTTACTGTTTCCTCCCCCACACACATCGTTCTTGGGTTTTTTCTCCTGATAGCTTGATATTTAGTACTAAAGAAAGTGCTCTTAGGAATTCTTAGCAAAAAGAGATAGTTACACTCACAATCCCACTTTCCTAAATACCCCACATTGTAATCTCCCTGTCTTTTTTGTTAAAAAGTCCTCAGTTGGTATGTAACTTCTGCAAATGTTGCTAGGAGTTTTAGCATGCAAATGTGTAGCTGAAGTCCCACCACACATTGATCAGATTTGTAAAGGACTCTAAATTCTCTATTTAGCAAATTCCACAGAAAGTTTACAATTGTCTTAATTTCATTTTAAGTCAATTGCTACTGAATCCCATAGTCATTATCTGTGATATATGCATGTACTATTGACAAAGTTCTTGTTGACTGCCAATTGACACAAAAACATCAAATGATCAGATGTTTATTCATCAAATAAGGAAAGCCAAAAAGTGAACTTCAGAACAATTACGGAGTACTTACTGTGGCAGAGAGTTGTGGCCCATTCAATTGTGCATGCAGGATAGCGTCATTGATTGAATTATTGATTCTCAGAAGTGCAAGTTCCAGATCATGTGACCCAGCCATTTCATTAGTCAGATATTCCAGTGTGGAGATATACTCCCTCCATTGAGTGTCCAGCTCAGACACACTGGCCAAACAGCCTCGCATTACATTTAGACAATATCCCACACAAGGTCTGATTAGTGTCAGTCCTTGGCAATGTGGACAGTACTGCATCTTCACTAGTGCTCTGCTACATTCCTTTGTAAGAGCGGCATGTTCAGTTGTGTTTATCACTTCAATGCCCATATTGAGGGCCTGGTTTAGCATCCTACTTGCCCAAAGAGATTTTGACAGCTCTGTAACCACTTCTTTAGAATAATGTCCAAAGGGGTTTATGTCTTGTCTTGTTAGTCGTAGACATTCGGTATATTCCTCTGATAAATCTATAATTCCAGGGTTTATTAGCCGACTGTAAACCAAAGGAAAGAGACTGTCGAAGAACCGTAAAACTGCATTTTCCACTGTAGTCTCAGCACCCAAAATATACAGAGAGAGGTCTGTAAAAAGTTCTTTGACAGGCTCTGCAGCTTCTTTTGCCATGGTTCTGTAAGCCGTCTCAAACAGGGAGGTTGTGTGATTCTCTGCAAAGCGAAGCAATGACTCAAAGGCCTCTGCAAAACATAGACATGTTAGAGGTTGATAGAAAAGTAGTTTATAACTTACTGATGCACAGGGACAGTGATAATAAAATTATATGACTCTGGCAGATTGCCCCAACAAGATTACCAGATTCTGACTATTTAGTGCCTGATTCGCAGACAATTGAAGTCAATGGAAATATTCCCATTGATTTCAATGGGCTTTGGTTCAAGCCCATGGGCAGTACTTGGCAGGGCAAACCCACACAGCATTAGTAGCTGCAATTGTATGTGGGCAGGTCCATTTGCCACATTTCCAAAGCAACACTCTTTTTGACCAATAAATGACATCTCCAACTTACAATGAACAGTCTGACATTCTAGTAACAAGTACAAGTGAACCAAGAAATTAAGCATCAAATTCCTGAATCAGCAAAAACCCTTTCGATGCAACCTATGTCTTGCTATTATGTGACAGTAAGGCAAGCTGGTAGGATTGCTTTATGATGAAATGCACTGCAATTGTAAGAACCCTGTTCTACAATAATTGCTTTACCATGCAGTATAAGCAATTTTATAATATTTGCATTTAATAAGAGGGAATATTCTTGTTCACTAATTCATAGTATCTTTGTTTTCACACTTTGCTCTCAGTCTTGTCATTCAGCACTCTGTATCATCATCAGAATCAGTGATGAAGCTTTATAATATTAAGTCTAAAAAAACCCAGTTGACAGTAAGAATCACTTAAACAACCAAATATTTCAGTTAATAGAGACTCCCATCTTAGACCACATCTTCACTTCTCAAATATTACCATATTGAAATGACTTGACAAATAATTTAAGAACTCTATGCCATGTGACTAATGCACTCCTTGATACATAACCATTGGCTAGAGCAGGGATCGGCAACCTTTGGCACGTGGCCCGTCTGGGTAAGAACCCTGGCGGTCCGGGCCGGTTTGTTTACCTGCCGCGTCCTCAGGTTCGGCCAATCACGGCTCCTACTGGCCGCGGTTCGCCGCTCCAGGCCAATGGGGACTGCGGGGAGGTGGCGCGGGCCGAGGGATGTGTTGGCCGCTGCTTCCTGCCGTCCCCATTGGCTTGGAGCAGCGAATCATAGCCAGTGGGAGCCGCGATCGGCCGAACCTGTGGACATGGCAGGTAAACAAACCATCCCAGCTCGCCAGGGTTCTTATCCTGGCGAGCCACGTGCCAAAGGTTGCCAATCCCTGGGCTAGTGTTTAAATTGCTTCCCACCTCACATAATCTAACTGCTACCCCCATAGAACTATTGAAATCATACATTGAAAAGACAGAAAAACAAGCCATTTACATCCCTCTAAAGACTATTCAGGTTTATAAAACATACACTTGTAATGATTTGGACTTTTGATGTGAAAAGTGAATATGTACTAGAATGAAGATTAAATAAGAACATAAGAATGGCCATACTGGATTAGACCAAAGATCCATCTTGCCCAGTATCCTGTTTTCTGACAGTGGCCAATGCCAGGTGCCCCAGAGGGAATGATTAAAACAGGTAATCATTAAGCAGTCCATCCTCTGCTCCCATTCCCAGTTTCTGGCAAACAGAGGCTAGCGACACCATCCCTGCCCATCCTGGCTAACAGCCATTGATGGACCTATCATACATGAATGTATCTAGTTCTTTTTGGAACCCTGTGATAGTCTTGGCCTTCACAACATCCTCTGACAAAGAGTTCCACAGGCTGACTGCATTGTGTGAAGAAAGACTTGCTTTTGTTTATTTTAAACCAGATGCCTATTAATTTCATTTGGTGACCCCTAGTTCTTGTGTTATGAGAAGTAGTAAATAACACTTCCTTATTTACTTTCTCCACACTAGTCATGATTTTATAGACCTCTATCATATCCCCCCTTATTCATCTCTTTTCCAAGCTGAAAAGTCCCAGTCTTATTAATCTCTCCTCATATGGAAGCCATTCCAGACCCCTAATCATTGTTGTTACCCTTTTCTGAACCTTTTCCAATTCCAATATACCTTTTTTGAGATGGGGCACCCACATCTGCACAAGTATTCAAGATGTGGGCATACCATGGATTTATATAGAGATAATATGATATTTTCTGCCTTATTATCTATCCCTTTCTTAATTATTCCCAGCATTCTGTTCCCTTTTTTGACTGCTGCTGCTCATTGAATGGATGTTTTCAGAGGACTATCCACAATGACTCCAAGGCCTGGTCTACACTAGGGGGGCAGCTACGTGAATAACGTAGCTGAAGTCGACGTACATAGATCTACTTACCGTACTTGTTTCATACGGTGAGTTGACTGCTGCCGCTCCCCCGTTGACTCTGCCTGCACCTCTCACCGAGCTGGAGTACAGGAGTTGATGGGAGAGTGCTCGGGGATCAATTTATCACATCTAGACTAGATGTAATTAATCAATCCCTGCTAGATTGATCGCTGCCTGCCAATCCAGCCAATAGTGAAGACATACCCCAAGATCTCTTTCTGAGAGCTAATTTAGACTCCATCATTTTATATGTATAGTTGGGATTATGTTGTCTAATGTGCATTATTTTGCATCTATCAACATTGAATTTCATCTGCCATTTTGTTGCCCAGTCACCAAGTTTTGTGAGATCCCTTTGAAGCTCTGCACAGTCTGCTTTGAACTTAACAATCTTGAGTAGTTTTGTATCATCTGCAAGTTTTGCCACCTCCCTGTTGACCCCTTTTATGAATATTCTGAATAGTACTGGTCCAAGTACAGATCCCTGGAGGACACCACTATTTATCTCTCCCCACTCTGAAAACTGAATAAAGCTTGGCATATCAAAAACAACCTTGGATAAGCCTGGGCAGTAGCTCAAAGAGCGCTTGAGAGGTAAACGTTAAAGCTTCTATTTCGCAATGACTAGCGTGCTGCTTCTTGCAGAATAACACCTCACCGGAGGGTTAAAGAATAAAATCAAAGCACAAACTGCTCTTAGGGTATGGCTACGCTACCCACCAGATCGGTGGGCAGCGATCGATTCAGCAGAGATCGATTTATTGTTTCTAGTCTAGACATGATAAATCAGCCCTCAAGCCCTCTCCCGTCGACTCCTGTACTCCACCGCCACAAGAGGCACTGGCAGAGTCAATGGGGGAGCAGCAGCAGTCGACTCACCACAGTGAAGACACCACAGTAAGTCAATCTAAGTACGTCACCTTCAGCTACGTTATTCACAGAGCTGAAGTTGCATAACTTAGATCGATCCCCTTCTCCCCCCGTGTAGACCAGGGCTTACAGAGAGCCCCAGCAGATGAGTAGTGGAGTAATGTAGGTGCAGCTACCACTCTGACAATTACTTTCTCAATATTAACCTCTGCTTGACTTGCCTTTTAGCTGCTGTTTGGGAGGGGGATGGGGAAGGGTTTGGGGAGAAGTTTGCTGCACATCACAACCAAGGAAACAAAATTACATCCAATTACAACAATCTATAGTTGATCTTTTCCCTACATCACTTTATACCAGGGCTGAGGCTCTCGCCTTAACCGATTTATTGGCCTCATCAGAAGCGCGATGTAGTCTGGTAACATTTGGAACAAACTGCAATTTCTCTTATACGGGGGCCTGGCAGAGGTGTAGCCAGGGTGGTATAGGCCAGGATTAACATGCATTTGCAGAACTATGTTGAAAAGCTTGCACAGTGCCTTTCCGTATTATGGCTGCATGTGCTACTACTCCCTCGGTGATTAGACTTGAATGTTCATGACAGCAAAGGGTACTATTTAACTAGGTTGCTAACTCAAGGTGTCCCACAGTACACTGTGTAAATCAGTATTTTAGCCACTATTTTTTAAACCCGGGCTTGTCTTTCATCTGACAGATTGGAACAACTGCATCAGAATCACTCCAGCCATCTTCATGGTATTACAGCAACTAATACCATGGAAGGTTGGTTTTTTTTTTTTAAATCCTAGAACTTAAGAATCCAGCTAGAATTTGGTTTAAAAAGAAAAAGTTCGCTCTCAGGCAGAGCCCTGGTTTGCCAAGTTTCAGCCTGAAGCAGATTTTTACAGCTATGTTTCAAAATGCTACAAATGGGGTTTATAATGGAAATACTGACACAATCTTAACTCTAACATAGTTAACTACATAGCACTGTGCTAATAAAATATATTTTCTTTGCCAAGACACCCCTATTTAATGTGTTTTGTTTGCTTTATTTTATTCTAGTGGAAATCTGAACAGTTTTTATTTGACTGAAACCATTCAAAACAAATATGTTAATAAAAGAAAATGGAAAGCATTAAGGCCCATTTGTGTTCTTTTCTATTAACGATATTGATCCTTATATCTGCAGTATGGGGGGAAAAGGATTGTTCTCCCATGTCATAGCAGCACCGATAGATTCCCACACTGTCACTTTACATAGCTAACCCTTAATCGTGTATTGCAACCATTCTCCAAACAGGACTGAATGAGACATGCTTAAGAGCCAGTCTAAGGCATCCCTAAGAAGTTACAGTTGAATGAAATAGCACCTTTCCTGCCCCTCACCTCTATACCATACCCTTGGCCTTTACAGCATGAAGAACAAAGGACTGAAACCAAAAATCAAGCATCCAGCATGGACACTTCACAACACAAGTACTGACCCAGCAACCTCTTATGCAAGTGCTTAACTAAGCATAGAAGCAGGCTCATTCAAGTCAAAGGAACTGCTCATGGGCTTAAAATTAAGCATGCGTCTAAGACACTGAATGATCCGGGCCATACCCACTATGCTATCAGATCACAACAATGTTGTTTTAAAAATATCTAGGACTAAGTTGTAGTTTTTGTAGCTCAAGCGGTTAAGCCTCTGTTAAAACAACAGTGTATGAAAAATGACAGCAGTGAGTAGAGGGAGATTTTCAAAGTCAGAAAGGGCAAAATGGCATCTAAATCCCATTAAAAGTCAATGGGATTTGAGCACGTAACTCCTCAAATCTCCCCCTGCATCTGCACCTTAAGGGTAAGTTTATGATCAAGGTTAGTAGTGGAATATGTTGACATTGTGCTATGACTATCAATCTGCTTCTAACGTTCACATCATTATTGCCACACAGTCTCATTCTTCTGAAACTGAACTTATTTAACACTGAAATTACCATGTTGACTAGAGGCCGCATTGTACAAGGTGCTGTATAGACAGTAAATGACAATGCCTGCCCCAAGGGTTTCAACTAGTAAAATAGCTTTCACCAGCTTTATTGGGACAGTAGGTTGTTAGCAGATGACAATACACTTTGTTTCTAATCATTTTATTGTGAAAATTCTGCACTCCATAAAAACAAAAATTAAAATGTAATAAGACAGAAATGTTTCTGACAATGCCACTTGTTTCCTAGTGTGATGGGAAGAAAGTCAATTGTAGATCATACCTCCTGGAAACTGAACTGAAATGTGCCAAGTTCACAGTATGAAAAGAATATTTTTGTTCATTTTAGATTTGCGGTGAAGGGCTATAAGTATATTAAATGACATTTGATTCAACGACAACAACAAAAAATGAAAACTGTCACTTTTAGGCACTCAACAATCTTGAAGGAAGGAAATCTGCATGCTTTTTTCCATTGTTATAAAACACTATGAAAGCACTAGATTGGCTGAATAGCCTTAGCCCTCTAATTAAGAATAATGGGGCCTCATGCAGTTGAATGGGTTCTGTAACAATGGACAGTTTCCACTCGGATTGTACAAAGGAAGCAAGCTGACCATCTTGTTTGAAAAGTTTTTAATGATATACTTTTAATTCACTTTGTGGAGTTTGTTGTATGACGTTTAAAAATTACTACAAAGCTTTCCCCTTATCTGAAACAGCGGGTGCTCACTTGTGGAGACTAATAGAAAGTGTTGAGACATTTATAGATTTGCAAAAGATCATTCTAAGCCTGATCCAAAGCTCATTCAAGTCAACAGAAAGATGGACACTGTCAGGCTTTGGATCCACCCCTTTAACAGCAATGTCTAGTTCAACACAATTTTACTAGTCGTTTCTATTATGACAAGAGATGAGCCTGAAGCAAACTCCTGGAATGGAATGCCCCTGAATTTGGGGGACATTCAAATTGACTCAAATTTCATACCTTGGGCCTCTCTCTCATTCTAAAATATACAGGGGAAATTAGCTTTATTTTCAGGTTCATTACCTGCCCATTTCAATTTGAGCCCATGTGAAATGTGAAACTCGGGATGTTTTCAGCCAACTTTTGAATTTTAAAACTATATGAACTCACTGGTGACTATCTAATGAAAGCCAAGCAATGACATCTTCCATGGGGAGAGTTTTGCTCAAGTTGTTTATCATGCTCAGAGTGTACTTGACAGTGGGGTTGACGTTGTGTCTGTGATGGCCCAACACAGCTGATCAAACACAGCTCACCTCTGGAAACTTCCCATCTGAATTGCTGGTCCTTTAAAATTAGCTTCTGGAGATCAGCCAAGTCATTACAGATTCCAGACTGTCTCTGCTTATGCACTGTCGGTATAGAAACTCAATGCTGAGCAGCTGATTATTTTGTACACTAGGGTTCTCCGCTGGTTCTCAGTGCTAATGCACAATAAGAAATAATGCTTGATGCATGGCACAAAAAAGAACAAACTTTTACCGAAAGGGACAATGTGGGTGAGGTAATATCTTTTATGGGGCCAACTTCAGTTGGTGAAAGAGACACACTTTCAAGCCACACATTACCCTCACCTACCTTGTCTCGCTAATATCCTGGAACTGACATGGCTGCAACTACACTGCATACTAGGGTGACCAGATGTCCCGTTTTTAAAGGGACAGTCCCATATTTAAGCCTTCCTGCAGGTGTCCTGACTTTTTTTTTAAAACAGGCAAATTGTCCCATATTTGCTGTCTCTCCACCTTCAATCAGTTGTGGCGGTCCTGCTGCTGGCTATATCCCTGCTTGCCAGCTGCCCACCCACCAGTGGTGAGTGGAGGGGTCCAGTGGCTGACAATGTGGGTGAGAGCGCAAGACTGGTAGCAGGGTGAAGATGCAGCACACAAGGCCAGCTGCTCCCCCTGCTGGTCCATTAGCTCAGCCCTCTCTGCATGTCAGCTCGAGGACAGCAGGGCCCCAACCCCCATCCTGTTTCTGGCCGGTGCTGGCTGTGTGCAGGGAGCTGCAGTGGCTGGTGAGTGTGGGCAGGCACCAGGCAGCGGCCAATTATGTATCACCTCTGCTGCCCACCCAGCCTTTTATGTGTTCCCCCTCTCGCTGTCATCTCCGTGCTTTGTCCCTTCACCATCTCCAGCCCTGCTGCTCCTACATATCCCCTGGCAGGGCGCGTCCCTCTCTGAGAGCTGTGCAGAGAACCAGCCCCTGGTCGGAGTGCTCAGCTCACTAACAGCCTGGCCAGCAGGCTCTTTCCTTCCCCCTCTGCCTCTGGCTGGGCCGATGCCCCTGGAAAGCCCAAGATCCTCCCAACCAGGGCGCTGGCCATGAGAATTGAGCTCTGCATGTGCCAAAGCCCCACACAGCGCTCGCACAGGGAAGCCTCTCCGCCCCTCAGCTAAGCCCTGGAGTGGTGGCAGGGAAGTTATTTCCAGCCTCTTCATGCCCCAAACCTGCAGGCTCCACAGCAGCCCCCTGCTTAGCACCCTCTTCCCCTGCCTGCCCTGGGCTGCTCCATCTCCTAGGCACCCTCCCCTGCTGAACCACCTCTTGGCCGAGTTTGCTGAAGCCCCTGCAGTCAGGTTCCCTTGGCCCTGGTGCACAATGCACCCTTAGGGCTTAACTCCTTCGTACCCGTGCTGTAGTCGGTAGCCAGCAGCAGCCTGGAGACGTTAGCTGCCTTTTGACACTGTGCAGGCAGGAAGGGACAAGCTGCTTCCAGTCACAAAGTGCGGGGAAAGAGATGAGTTCTGCAAAGACACGGGCCAGGTCATCCCTTTCCCCCCTGTGGCTGGAATCAGTTCCCGTCCCTTCCCTCCTGCACAGTGTTGAAAGGCTGCTGTTGGCCACATACCGGTGTGAACCCTGGCAGAAATCTGGGGAGGAGGGCATATGACCCTGCGTGCCCCCCCGCTTGTTGCCTCGGCAGCATGCAGCACCAGGAGAGGCGGGTCCATCCCACGGGCCCCTTCTTTAGCAATAAACACTGCATTCTAGAGTGAGGCATTACTTCTGATAGAAGGAAATTCACTATTTAAGACATGCAAAGGACCTCACATGGGTCCTCTGCACTGGGGTAGATTCCACACATCAAATGCAGTAAGAGTAGGTCTGACTCCGACCTCAAGCCAGCTGTATGCTGGTGTAACTCCATTCACTTTAGTGGCGCTACTACTGATTTATTCCACAGCAAAATCACAACCAGGTCCACATATCTTGGGATCTCTGTTTAGTCTTCAAGTACAAAGGGAGCAACAGGGGTTCAGCTGTTTGTGCAGAATGCACTTGCCAGGCTTGGAATCTGCACGGGATGGCTGAGGCAGGTTCAGGAAATGTGCACCAACCTACTCGTCACTGCAGAGCTACCGCCTTCCAGAGAATACCCTAACCCTCCTCTGTCAGTTTCCTGTGGAAGGGGGAAATTGGCCCCTCAGTAACAATGTAAACAAAATGTATCATTTACACAAATTGAGCCAGATCCCCATTTGGTATAAATCAGAGTTGCACCACTAAAAACAATGGGCCTATGGTGATTTACTCAGGCTGGGGATCTGACCCATTGTTGTGATTTCTCGTGTTGTTTTTAAATTGATGTATCAGTGTTTCAGTGCATGCTGCTCTCCACAACACTGATAATTCATTGTACGATGCATTAACTGAACAGATGTTGCATTTAAGCAAAGTTATTTTTAAAAAATCCTTTTAACAACCAAGCCATGATATTAACTCTAGTAAGCACATTTAGTAGCCATCAGAAGCGAAAATACAAGAAACAACCGAATACAGAAATACTTATAAATGTAAAATGTACAGACAGTGTAGCATAAGGAAGCAAACGTGACAAATGCAAGTAGCACTGTTATTTGTTTAGCTCTAATATAGTCTCTTAAAGCCACACTAATATTTGACTTTTTAGCCTTTGAGTCCTTGCACTGATTACAAAGCTGCAAGCTGACAGAAACCACAATATGTAGAATAGGTGCTTGGGAATTCTATTAGGTCTTTCAAGCTTTCTCTGTGATCCTTACAACGTTTGCTAAGTTACAGTACAACATCTAGACATCCTTCAGCAACAGGATTACAAGTCAAAATGTTGTTCTTGATTTTACACAGAGCTTTATGCATGCAAGACAAATTCAGTTAGTGGAGTTACACCTACAACCCTCGGTTATCTGGCAATGAGAATTACTGGTAAGAATACAGGATGAGCCAACCTCTTGAAGTTTGGATGTTCGATTTGGTTCACAGCAGGGTAGATAAAAATCAATGATTTTTTTGACATTTAAAAAAATGTTTTTTTTTAAATCAGATTTTTGTATTTTGTTATTTATAACATGTTTTTCTTTTAAAAATAAACATCTTTAAAATTAAATCTGAATTTAATACAAAATATGTTAAGGCCTACACTTCTTATAATCTTTTAAAACATTCAAATAAACAATAAATATTCTGAATTCATGAGTCTTTATCACAACCTTTGAGTTAAAAGCTGCTTTTCTACAGAAAGGGAGAATCAGGGGACAAACGTGTAACTTTTGTGGTCAAGCTTTATGAATATGGCACAACAGGTCATATACTATATTAGGGGCTGTTTTGTTTTATTAAAATAAGTGTTATATGCTGTTATGTGCAAACTCCAGTTACCATCCTAATGAAGCTTGACACAAATCATGAGCAAAAAGTTAAATATGTAGTAAATAAGCAATATATCATTCATTTTTTCCTAATATAATAAAAATGTACAATTAATAAGAAACTGAAAATATTAAGCTCCATAATTGCTTAAATAAATGTATATAGTTATAGTGTATCCTCCTGGGTAGCAAAAAGATGTACCAAATCTAGTGTAAAGGCTCTATTTAGTTGTAAATCAATGATTTAATGGTTATATCAACCAATGAGAATGCATCTTCCTGTAGAAAATAACTGAAGTGCAAATGGAAAAGTTGATTAAAATCAATTATTTAAATTGAGGCTTTTCACTTGGCAATTTACATCATTATTTAAATTTCCTTGATGTAAATCAGTCTACCCAAGTTCACGGGGGTGTCATCCAAATGTATATGGATAGCTATCGTTTGGAAATCTCAAGAGATCAGGCTCTCACTTGAGACTTACAGAACTTTTGCTAACAGCAATAAATCTAAAAAAAAAAAATATGGAATTTTAATTTCAGGTTTTGCCTGATTTTCTATCTTGAGTGAAGGATGAAAGCTCTTTATTCACGTTAAATCGTCATGTATGTTATTAGTTTTACACTGGCAGGCCATATGGACCATATGGATGTAGTTGCTCTTGAGGAAGCTGACAGCAGAAACAATTAACATATGTAAAGAACAGGGTTATATCAGCAATCTTGTGGCAGCAAAATGCCCATAAGGCAGGAAATTCAAGCTGCAAGTGTGCTCCCAAAGCCCTGAGGCCAATAGGAACTGAGAACACTCAGCCCTCCCCCACTTCCCCTGCCGCCCCCCCCCCCCACACACACTCCACAAGAGGAAGGCCCTTACGTTGCTCTCTAGTGACCCCCTCTGGCATATATTGAATGGAGCTAAGAGACTCTAAGGGTATGTGTACACTGCATTTAAACACCTATGGCCAGACCAGGTCAGTTGACTTGGGCTTGCAGGGGTCAGGCTGCGGGGCTGTAAAGTTGTGGTCTTGGGTTAGAGCCTGAGCTCTGGGATCATGTGAGGAGTGAGAGTCCCAGAGGCTGGGCTCCAGCACAAGCCCTAACATCTACACTGTGATTTTATAGCCATGCACCCCTAGCCCTGCAAATGCAAGTCAACCAGCACACGCCAGCTGCGGCTGTTTAATTGCTGCGTAGACGTACCCTGACGGGAGCTACATCCAGATCTCTTCTGCTGCTGGGAAAGTGACCACAACTCAGGTCACTTAAGTAGGGAAAATAGGGACTCCAATGAGATAGAAGAGAAAAAAAATGGAGAGAAATCATATCCTCACTTTTCTTTATTTAAAACAAGTTTAGTTATCAGCCTGAATTTTCTAATAGCATAAACTAGGGGCCATAAGCCCAATGGCTCGATCCTCAGCTGTGTAAATTAGTGTCACTCTACTGAAACCACTGGAACTGTGTAGTTTACAGCACTGTGGATATGGCCTAGTACTTCTAATAATAGTTTGGAGAAAAAAAATTGCTTCTTACAGGAGGTCAGCATTGCCCCTGGACAATGCATAGTTACAAGTCTCTTTTCAAAGGTCACAAGTTTGGAAACAGATATTCTGGTATATGACAATCTTCCCATATATCTCAATTCACCATACTTTTACACCAGTTTTACATCAGTGCAACTACACTGTAATGATTACAATGGAATTACACTGCCATAAATCAGAGTGTTACAGAGTGCAGAATCCAGCCCTCAGGTATGTTCACACTGTAGTGTGAGCCCAGGATTAGTAGAACTCAAGTTAGCAGACCTTGGGTGTGTTAACCCTGAGTGCCTACACTCATTTGTAACCCCAGGTTAGGAATTGTTGACCCCTCTGTCCCAAACTGGGACTCCAGCGTCTACACTGCATTATGCAGGCCTGAGTCTCACCACTCACATCCCAGACTTCCTAACGCCTTTTGTTAGTGGTGCAGTGTGGGAAAACTTGACTGTCCATGAAACTTGACTTTCCAGAGGACAAAGACAATTGGCCTGTGGGATTGTAGAATACTTTTGGAGGAACCCCAGACCACGAGTCCAGTGGGACTGCATCTATGCTGCAAAGGAATAAGGCTAGAATCCTAGGTCCTAGTTTGACTCAGGTTCGGATCGTCCACCTCTGTGGGGTCCAGGGACTTTGGGTCTGAGCCCTGGGTTAGTGCAATTTGTGTGTAGGTGGAAGGGAGGTTAGACTTGAGCCTGAGTTTGAACCGTGGGCTTACAATGCAGTGCAGACACCCCTTGAGAGTACAAGGAAAACAGGAGTTAATGGGCATTTTATCTTGTTATTCATCTATTAATTTACCATCAGTTCAGCTATTTATCCAGGATACTGATGGTCTGATTCTTTTCACACACTTGGCTAAATGAGGAGTAATTTTAATGAAGTCAATAGTTAGACTAGTATAAATTCATTAGAAGGGAGATCAGAATCAGGCCAGATTTAGTGATATACATGAGTTTATTCTAGCTGTAAAATCAATTCATTTGAATACGTTCTCTGCAGCTAGGTTGTTTTGTTTTTTTTTAAATGGTTTGTGGATGTTTGGTCTGGGCATTTAAAAGGACACTATTGCTTCCCTCAGGGATGGGCAACTGGTGACTGCATCTGACCCCCAAGAACACTTTATTTGGCTCCATACATACCAACTTGCTCCTACCAAACAGGCCATTACCATATTGGGGGGCTTGAGTTGCTTCAAAAGGAGCAAAGCTAAAACCAAAATATATTGGCATCGGCTAGCAAAAGGGATTAAATGGAGGCAACACACTTTGAAGTTATGCCAAGAGAGTGTCTTCTGAACTTTAATGGCAGCCATACCCTGCATAGACAGACAAAGCCAGGGTGTGACAGCTGGCCATAAACATATCTATTGCACAAAACAGCAGTCCAGTGCTCAATCACCAGGAGCTAATAAACCTATACAGCAGACCATCTTGTATGACTCAATTACAGATGGCCTGGGGAAAAAAAAAACAAAACAAAAAACAAATCAGGAATCTGCTGTTGAATTTATAGGTAATACCATTAACTGCTCTAGGATTCCATCTTTACCTTTAACATCAGCCAAAGTCCCTGTAATGAAATGGCCGATATTGCTCTTCATAAGAGCACATCAGAATGTGGTAACTCCTTTCAACAGACATTGGCCCTTGGATTCTCTAGTCTGGCCAACCTGTACTCAGTACAACACCAAGGGGTGGAAGTTTTACAGTGCTTAATAGTTAATAAAATAAAGCTACTCCTATGCTTCCTTTACTTTGCAGTTGGTCCCCAGCCTAAGTTAGACTAGCCCTGAGGCTGCTGTGACTTATAACCAGCTGCCCAAGGTCTTTAAAAGTTCTGGCAACCAGAGATAGCCAGAGCACAGACACACCCCGTCTTTCCAGCAGGATTGTAAGGGGACTGATTTTCAATAGGAGTTGGATACCAATTCCATTAGGCAACTGAAAAGCCCAGTTTAGGCATATAAATCTCCATGTATGTTTGGATATGGGGGGACACAAATCTCTTTTTCAGTCAGGCAATCTGTAGGTTTTCTTCAACTCTAACTTTAATTGCGGGTTTAATATGAAATCAAACAAATGGTGCTGGGAGGAAAAACACATGGTTCAATTTCTGGTGAAACTGACAAACATTTGAAACAATTAGTGTTAGATTATTTTGTTTTTTCTGTATTTGATGCTGGCACGACAGTGACAGAAGCGATATCACCCAGCCAAAGACAGATCCATCGCCTTCCAGGTTGGCAGCACAATGAGAAACAATTGGCTAGACATATAGATATAGGAGGCACTCGTGTTACAAAAACAATTTAGATTCAGATATATAGCTTCTTTGGTGCTGACTTAACCATTTCACGTGAAATCGAATGGTAATTTCTGCAGTCCATATTTTGGAAATATTTCTGCACTGCTGCATATAGTCATCATAATACATCATTGCCAATTTTAGGAGTCCTCTTGCTTGACGATTAACAAAACAGCAATATACAATGAAGTCACTATTGGCTGCAAAAATATTAATCAAAGACACAGTCAAGGGAACCCGCATATACTTCAGAGCCAAGCTGCGTCTGCCAGTGTTTTTTGCTATGTCTTGATCATCATTTCTAAAGAAAACACTGGATGGAAGAGTTTATCCAAAAACTCTTCTCCAAGACTATGCGCTTAGGACAATTTTTTTTTTAAAAACTGTTCACCATTTAGCCAATCTTCATTCTTCTGATAAATACAAACACTGACCAAGACTGCTTATCTAAACAATTAAATGGGAACTGTATTATTTTGCTACAAGGCATTTCTATATAATTGTATATTATTCTTATATGCTGTAATTGGAGATGGTACTTGTCTATTCCTTTTAAGGTGAGCAGATAAGAGTACAACTCGTTTATGAGAGTGGTGAAAAGGCTCGAGTCCAGATGTGCTGTAACCTTTAATGACACTAGTGTGCTTCTGCTGACAGAAAAATAAAACAAATAGTTCTCCTATTTCAGTAGGAGTCAGAGGGACTTCTAATGTTCCAATGGGACGATGAGCTAGATGAACCGAAAGCCTTGAGGACTGTGCAGCTATCCATATTATTTCATCAATCAAAATATTTCTAACATCATTCACATGATCTAAACCAGCTGAATTTGAGCTGGGTAGCTACTATTTTATGCTCTCAGCTCATTAGTATTAACCAAAGCTGGGCAAGTGCATTCAAATAAAAACTACGAATGTGCTTCAACGGTATTTGCGAGCACCATTATTTACTCCTTGAGAATGTCTGTGTTGGGAAAATATGTTCTCAAGAATGTGCAAGGAAAGGGAAATGCTGTAAATACATATTTGCACACAAATAATCCTGTATACATGTATTCTGAGATATCTGTTCTGTTCATGTGGCTAGTATGGAAGTTCTTTGTGGGTTTGGTAGCCATTCAAGTCAGGAAGCGGACACAATACCATTTGATTTAGCTGACCAACCACACAACATAGTGTGATGGAGCAAGGCCAGATGGCTACAGGAAAGTATTGAGGAACAGGTATGTTAGCCCCAGGCTAAGCAAATCCCTAGTACCATGGGAACCAAAATGGCAGTTGCTCCAGGCTAATCAAGGCACCTGGGGCCAATTAAGAACTTTCTAGAAGGCACCGGAGAGAGCTACATTGATTGGAGCACCTGCAGCCAATCAGGGCAGGCTAATCAGGGCACCTGGTATAAAAAGGGGAGCTCACTCCAGTCAAGGGAGGAGGAGCCAGAGGAAGGAAGTGCGTATGAGGAGCTGGGAGTCAGAGACACAAGGAACTAAGAACTGAGAGGGTGTACTACTGGAGGATTGAGGAAACACCATACAATCAAGCAGTATCAGACACCAGGAGGATCCTAGGGTGAGGATAAAGAAGGTATTTGAAGGAGGCTATGGGGAAGTAGCCCAGGGAGCTGTAGCGGTCAAGCAGCGGTTACAAGTAGCACTATAGAGTCTGCTGCAATTCACAGGGCCCTGGGCTGCAACCCGGAGTAGAGGGCGGGTCTGGGTTCCCCCCAAGCCTCGCTACTCCTAATCAGACATAGGAGGAGTTGATCCAGACTGTGGGTTTCATCCAAAGAAAAGACCACTGAGGGGAGGAAATCCGCCAATAAGCACAGGACCTACTAGAGGAGAGAAGGAACTTTGCCACAATATATAGTAAATATTTGAAGCAACATCCCCAGTGAGTAATCTGTGAGCTATCCACTGGCTGAAATAAATTTACACAAATCATTTGTCAAATAACTTTGATAAGCAAATCTGTAACAAGCAACGTTTGTTTGCAGATAAGTAATTTAACAGGCAGAATGTATTGAATAGACAGGTTGCTGAAAGAGTTCACCTAGCTCCATATGTAGTAAAATTTAATGTTTGTATTTTATATAATTTAAAATAAAGAATAAAAATAATAATGTAGCATGTATTAAATGTATTGGTGTATAATTTGATCGTATCCTGCCAGCCACCCTTTTTGAATAACAGAAAGGAATGGCCTAATGGGCCAATGGGTAAAAATACATAAGCCAGAATCTGTGTCTGGACTGATTTCAAAACACTAACAGACTTTTGAGGGTCACCAATTTGTTGTAGATTTAGCATTTTAAAATAAGTAAAAGAATGCCATAATTGTTTTCTTTTGCATTGCAATTTGTTGTTTCTGTTCAAAATGTTCTGTGTAAATTAATTCTGTTTTGTATGTGAATGAGGAATATATGTGTTAAAAAATAAGTGGAAAGGCCATCACTGAACTAGATGTACGAGGGTGGAACCGGAGACAGACGCAAGGGTGCCAGGAGGCTGCAATACGCAAATTAATGACTAACAATAAAACAGGCACCTATCAATGGTACCAAAATAGCTGTAATCAAAACTAGCATAAAATAACTCCCTAAAAAAATTTTTTTAAAAAAATGAAAACAATTTAAAAAAACAAGCACTCAAACAACTATTAATTACAGAATGATGGTGCAAAACTCATTAGTCCCAATAGTCTGTGTGTGTTGTAATTAAATGCATACGCTAATTGTTCTATCTTCAATAAATGTAGCGTATTGCCTTTTCCCCTGAAAAAGATCCTGTATGCTTCTTATAAGCATAACACATACTCGGTGGAGATCAGTCTGTTTCAGGATTTGAATGCTAAGGGTTTGGACTCCACCATGAGGCATGGAGGATGGCACAAAGTACTGTTGTACAGAGAGGTGTCCAGGGATTAGGGGGTGGTCAAATGATCGATTTCTTTTTATTTTAAGGAATGTCCAGTATGAAAATAAAATTTCATCAAATAGATTGAAAGAGAACCAGTTTAGAGTCTCTGAACAGACTAATAAGTTGAACCTTCACTGGGTTCTGTCTCTCTGCCACCATCAATAAAAGGGAACTGAGGGAGGGACGCTGCTATCCTTCCCTTTTTGCCATCATATGGGAGCATGAGGTGGTACATTTTCAGAGATAGGAAAGTTTTTGCAAAAGGCAGCATTTGAGCTAACTGGACCCCGAGACTAAAACTATATGAACAGATGCATGTTTGCATGGGGAAGTGAAGAAAGTGTCCATTGACTTTAGAAATACACATTCTGGTAAAAAAAATGCAACAACCTACAGAATATTTTTAAAAATAAAAATTAGCCCAAGGCAATCTTACTCCATGGGATTAGACCAGCACATCATTCCCAGTCACTCTTTAAATCAGGTCCTGGCTGAGGTTCTAGGTAGGGTGGGGTATAATGTTTAAAAATTAGTTAGAAAGATTAAGTCCTTGATCCAACAATGGAATGAATTTCATTGTGTTAGGTCAGGCCTTAGAAGAACTAAGTCTGCCCTGACTGCTCTTCTTGAAGATCATGGTGTTTTGGAGTTAGAATGGGTTGTTGTGTCATCACATCTGAGATGGCTTGATGGTGAATTTAAATATTTACAGCTGTAATTCATTTGAGTGAACACAGCTTCCAGTGGCTTTGCACAGTTTTCCCATTGTTTTTCTAGACTCTAACAGTCTAACTATTAAATTCTAACACACTTTTAAGAACTTTACTCAGTTGCTGCCAAAAAAACTTTCCAAAGGTGCAGCTCTAAGGGATTTCCATTTGGTGAGAAACCCAAGAGGAGAGCTAGATTTGAGGATACAGGGGACCAACAGAAGTTGGTCCAATAAAAGATATTACCTCACCCACCTTGTCTTTCTATAGAGTATACACACTCAGAGTTTTTAAAATATTTCAAAGACATAGCACGGAGCCTTCACCCCTGAACCTTTGTAGATATTTTCCAGTACAATATGGACACACATTGAAGACCAGATGTAGTTTGGTCATTCATCCTAGTTCTTTGAAATGTGCATAATAAAATGAATCACAACCATTTTTTTTTATTTTGCCTCTTTTGTGCATCCCTAATTGTTTGTATTGTAATCTCACTTTACAACCCCAACCACTGTCCAGGCCCCACTGTGCTAGGCCCTTCACAGAGCACAAGGCAGTCCTTGCTCTGAAGTGCTTACAATCTCTATAGACAAGACAGTGCATTATCAAAGTCCACAATGGTTAATCGTGAGCTCTGTAGTGCAACAGAGAGAACTGATAGAGATTCTGGGCCGAATTCCATTCCAACTTCACCGTGAGTTACATCAATGTAAATACAAGCAATGTAAAGAAAAATGTGATAAGCTGGGAATGCACCAAGAAGTAGGTAAAATGTAAACATATTATGGCACTATCGCACCATACTATTCTGAAGGTGGGCAATATTCCAAAAACGGAGGGGGGAAGGGGGAATGCCAGAAATTGCTTATGCAGCTTTCATTCAAATGAAAACTATGGAGAAAGTAAAAATTATGCTAACTACACACAGTGCCAGGTACTAATAGTGGACAGGAAAAGATGCTACCATTCAAGAGAGAGCTCAAAGGCACTGCAAATTTGACACATTTCGGTTTGGAGAGAGAGCAAGCTGGGATTTCCAGAGGCACTGCAGAGTTCTCTCTGTTGTCCGATTCACAGAAGGCATTGATGATGAACCTCAAGGAGCTGAGCATCGTATTGGTTGCAAATGGATAAAAGGAGAAGTAGTGGGTCTAAGTTATACCTCTAGAGTCTTTTAGTATCTGAACGCATCCTCCACCACAGTATTGAGTAATCTTTATATAATTGCTGTCTGACACATTGCGACATGACATATGTGTGTGTTTTCTAGCGGGAAATACTTTACAGCTGTCAGTAACTTTGGGGCAAAGCAGAAAGTGAGGTATTTTATTTGTATACCTCGGGTGTACTGTAAGCTATTAAGAAGGGAATGGCAAGTATTTTAAAAGGTTATAGTTGGTTTAAAATGATTTTTTTTCCTTGTAAAGCCCATCAAGGCAAAGCAGGAATTTGATCTGCTCAGATATAAGACTTTCTAAATACTTCTGGGAACTTTTTCATTAAGAGAGTAGCAACCAGACATGAGTCTCTAGAGAGAGACTTTTCTTGACCCTCTGATTAGACAGTTCAACTGGCAGTAGGAAAACTAATACGTTTGCTTCAGAAGGTCATGAACTGTTTCATGATTTCCAGCTGAATTGGTTAGGTCATTGACCTGTTCCTAAAATCTACGAGAAAAATAATAACCACCCGAGACAGTACTAAGTTTAACCAAGCTAAAGGTTTTTTGTTTTTTTTTTAAAGTGGTTTTTGCGCTATTGTTTATTTCCCGAAGTAGAAATATGCCAAATATTTTGAGTCCTATTTGAGTACTGGGGCCATGATGGGGATGGACAATAAAAAAAAAACCCACAACTTTAAAAAAAAGATTAAGTGCACATTTATCAACAACTTTAAGCTGAAGAAAACAATCTTTTATGTAGGGAACAGCAATAATGCAATCCTGTGTGCTCCACAATGGAGAGTTTCTAACCCAGAACTGCCAGCTGGCTTGGAAACTGAACTCCCTGTGCCCACATGCCAAGATTTCAGCTCTCAGTTGCCAGAGGAAAAAGGATCATCATTCACCATGGCAGCTAGACACTGAATGGCAGTTTTCACAATCACTGTGTTCCTCATCTCTTCAACAGCGTGGACCACAAATGCTTTTTGACCATTTCTCCTGGTTCTGAATTGGTTAATATGAAGTGGACGCTCCCTACTGAGAGTTCACTACATTCACCCACCCACATTTATCAGAACTTGTTTGCTGTCAAACTACCACAAGAAAGTTAAAAGGAATTTCCAGCACCAGCAGGTTTCTCTGCTTTAAAAAACAGCAGGTATCCATTAATTTTGTTTTCAGTCAGCCCTAAGGACTTGATCCAGTGGCCACTGAAGTCAATGGAAAGACTCCCATTGACTTAAATGGGTGTTGGATCAGGTCCATCATGAATATGGGAAAGCATGACTGGTTTTGCTTTTTAAAAGCTTGACATATTCACAAGCCTAGGGAGAACTTAATTAAACTCAGTAGAGAGATTAAAAGTTGAACGACGTTGCAGATAAATTTAACATGTTTTTCTATGTGGTTTTTTCTTATGGTAAAGATTTCCTCCTTAATTTATCTTCAACTCCCTTTGAGTAAAATGACTGGCATGTGTTCAGCATATGGATCTGCACTGGCAGAGGTACAGGTGTTGGTGATTTTATAGTTAGCCAGATGTTTTTGGGAAATCAGCTACAGTTATTCCACAGAGAGAATTCACAGTCCATTAGTGCTAATAAATCAATAACCCTATAGTTCTCTATTGTAATTTTGCCTATATATGTATTGTGACAAAGTTCCTCCTCTACCTCGGTAGGTCATGCGCTTATTGGCGGATTTGCTCACCTCAGTGATCTTCCCCTCTGGTGGAACCCACAGTCTGGGTCAACTCCTCCTGTGTCTGATCAGGAGTTGGGAGGTTTGGGGGGGAAGCTGGGCCCGCCCTTTACTACGGGTTCCAGCCCAGGGGCCTGTGGATTGCAGCTGTTTAAAGTGCCTCCTGTAAAAGCTGCATGACAGCTACAACCCCCTGGGCTACTTCCCCATGGCCTCCTCCAAAACACCTTCCTTATCCTCACCACAGGACCTTCCTCCTGGTGTCTGATAATGCTTGTACTCCTCAGTCCTCCAGCAGTGCACCCTCTCACTCTCAGCTCCTTGCTCCTCTTGCTCCCAGCTCCTCACACGCACACCTCACTGACTAACTGGGAGGCTTTTAACTAGTTCCAACCAGGCCTTGATTGGCTTCAGGTGTCCCAATCAATGTAGCTATCTCCACTGCCTTCTAGGAGGATCTTAATTGGCCTCAGGTGTCTTGATTAACCTGGAGCATACCTATTCCTTACTACTTTACTGTAGCCATCTGTCCTTGCCCCATCACAGTATGTATATATTTAGAGAGATGAGTTTAGAGTAGGTTTTCCAATCTCACTGACTACTGGAGGATAGCACAGGACAAGAGCAACAACAACACAGTCAAAAAAAAATTATACGGTTTTTCTCAGACACACAAAATAACCCCCAACACTTTAAAATAATAAAATCATCACAACAGCGTGCTACATACTTCTATCACAAGCCAGGACCCCAGGGAAGCCAGCAGGGTTCCACAAGGTCACAGAAGTTTGCCTAAAGGCAAGAATTTGCAGGATCAAGGCCTATGCTTATTCATTTGTCATATACTTAAGCAACACTCTGTTGTTGATGATGCCACAGTTGAGTAACTGACCACCACAGAGGATGAATTTTGAAAGAGCAGTGGGAGAGGAACGTAAGGAAAAGCTTTGTCAACATTTTGATATATAAAACTGGCTTTTGATTAATTCTTGTTTAACTTTTCTCTGCCAAAAACAAACTCACAGGGTTTAGGTCTAAGCGAGTTGATTCACGCTCCATCGTGACCAACGAGATCAGTTGAGACATTCTCATTGGGAATCCTTAGATTTGTACATCTAGAGCAGGGGTCAGCAACCTTTCAGAAGTGCTGTGCCAAGTCTTCATTTTTACACCCAGTAATACATTTTAACATTTTTAGAAGGTCTCTCTATAAGTCTATATATTATATAGCCAAACTACTGGTATATGTAAAGTAAACAAGGTTTTCAAAATGTTTCAGAAGCTTTTTTAAAATAAAATTAAAATGCAGATCTTATCAATTTAGTGTGATCCTTGCCCTTGCTTTTCCTTGATGAGTTTTCCAATGTCTGGCACGTATTTGGATACTTTAAACTGCACACAGGCTTCTGAGTGATCAGTTGTTAACCGGCTCTGAGAGGGACAGAGGACAGATTTCCTGTGTGAAAATACCTGTTCACACAGGTATGTGGATCCAAATGCTGAAAGCATTGCAAACACAATTTTCTTCAGTTAAATTTCACTGGCAGGGACGTCCAGCAGGTCAGAATAGAGGCCCCATGATCTCTCTTGGTAGCTTCAAGTGGGCTCTGCAGATCCACAAACTTTGATGTCCACAATTCTGAGCTTTTTAACTGAATGAGTTGCATTTTGAAATCTTCAACACCCATCCACTGAAATACAGACAAATCCAAGTCACTTCCGTTGAACTTTTCAGGTTTAATTAGAAAAGAAAGCATTGGGCTAAATCGCTGGAAATCTTGAAATGTCAGAAAATTCTGATTCCAGTTCTTCCATGTACTTTCCAAACTCATCGACATTGACAGTGCAATGTGTTGATAGCTCCTTTATGAGTTGGAAGTAGCGGAAAGTAGAAGTTTGAATATCCCTGGAAAAAACTGCTAGTTTCACAACAAATGCTTTCCAGACTTCATAAAGATCCAGAACTGTTTGACCTGCACCCTGGAGAGAGAGGTTGAGTTCGTTTAGGTGAGCGGTGATATCAGTTAGAAACATGAGCTTACACACCCATTTGTCATCATCCAGTTCGGGGTAGTTTTGTTCTTTTTCCAACAAAAAGGCCTTGATTGCATCAAAACAGTTTACAAAGCTCACCAAAACCTTGCCACGACTTAGCCACTGAATGCTGCTGTGAAGTGGGATGTCATTATAAGCACTGTCCATCTCTTCTAGCAGTGCTTGAAATTGTCTATGTGTCAAAGCAGATCAAGAAACAAGGAAATTCACAATTCATACCAGTGTATTCATCACATTATTAAGCTCTGAATTAGAAATTTTAGTACACAGGTTTCTTGATCTGCTTTGACACATAGACAAATCCTCTTGGATTTCATCAGAAGCACAATATCTTGCAACAACTGCCAAATGTGGAACATCGTTTATATCCACGCTCTCATCAACTGCAACACTAAGCACTGCTGGGTCTTTCAATGCAGTCGTCTGCTTTTCCTTAATGTTTTATGCCATGTCACGTATGCGTCTCTCAGCTGTTCTCGCAGAGATGGGCAGTTCTGTTATTCTAGATATGATTGTATCTTTATTTGGCAAATCATTGAACAAAATCTCCAAACTGCTGAGAAAAACTTCTTTTATATATTCCCCATCTGTAAACGGCGTTCTGTTTTTTGCAATGCATTGTGCAATCTTGTAACTTCCTTCTGTAGCTTGATTTTTACTTACACTTAAGCTTTTAAAACACTGCTTTGCTTCTCATTGGCTGCTACTGCCTTTTTAATCGATTCAGTCCTGTCTGCTTCATCAAGAAAGGTTTTCTCGTGCTTCGTTTCAAAATGTCAAACACTTGATGTGCGACAAACAACACTTTCATAACAGAAAGCACAAATAGCACGGGCCTTCTTTTCAATACATCCAAATGCGTCTGTCCAAGCAGGCTGAAATGATCGGACATCTAGCTTTGCTTTCCTAGGAGCTGCCATTTTGTCAAATGTTCCCTTCAACTCTCAGTGGGAAAAAAAATGGTGATAGAAGGCAGGCACAAGGTTAAATGCAGTATGGTCTGATATAAGCAATTTTAAGATGGGGGTGCTGAGCTGCACCCGCTCTTGCCTCGTGTGCAACCCTCACTGTCTCAGGCTGGGGACAGTGGGCCACAGCAGGGAGGCTGCAGAGCAGTGATCCAAGGCCAGGAGCAGAGCCCAGGGTGGCCTGCTGGGACTCCAGGCCGGAAAGCAGGCTGAGCAAGGCTGGAGATCCAGACCCCAGCTGGCAGGAGATGAGCGGCTGGAACCCCAGATCAGCAGCTGAGGTGAGTGGAGCTGGCGGCTGGTAGGGCTGAGCAGGGCCGGAGGTCTGTCTGGCAGGGGGCCTGTGTTGGAACTCCAACCGGAAGGTGAGTGGGACTGGCGGCTGGACCCCGGCTGGCAAGGGGCCAGTAGCAGGAACTCCAGAGCGGCGGTGGCCTGAGCAGCTCAGCCTGCCCCCCGATTTGGGGTCTCGGCCACTGGCTCCTGCCAGCCGGGGCCTCAGCCCGCTGCCAGCCTGGGGTTCCTTCACCCAGGCCAGCAGCGGGTGCTGAGTGGGACCGGCGGCAGGACCCCCGCTGGCAGGAGCTGGCGGCGGAAACCCCAGAGCGGCGGTGGGCTGAGCGGCTCAGCCCGCCGCTGTGTGCCATCAAAAATCGGCTCATGTGCCACCTTTGGCACACGTGCCGTAGGTTGACAACGCCTGATCTAGAGTCTAGCGGCAAGGCAATATCAGAGGAGGGCCCTTAACGCTGGAATTTTCCCATTAGTCCAATAGAGCTCAAGCTTGTTGACCTCCTGGGTATGCTGAAAGGCTATTTATTCAGGCTTCTGGCTGAAGGGCCAGCATAAAGGGGAGCTGGGGGTTCTTTTGTTTGGGGAGGCTTTTGAGTTCTCCTGAGATACCACTGAGTCAATGATGTGTTTTCATTTAAGTAGCTTTACTATGTACTTTCATTCTAGAGAATGTGATTGACATTGCCGATACAGACGTAGTAGTACAGGATTGTTCTCCCAGGACTGGGCACAGAGGGGACCCTCCCTGTGTGTTACCTCTTCATTCCTAGGTGAAAAGCTGTATTGTGTGTTTAGGCGGGGGCAGAGCGGGAGTCAGCTGTTTCTGTGGTACCCACCCTGCCTCCCCATGACACTTCCCCGTCCCAAGACCTCTCCAGGAGCAGGAGATCTGAATGGAGTCTGAGGGGAAAGCACAGCAGAGAATCCAGAGGGAAGGTAATCCAACCTGAGACTACTTGTTCTTAGCCCCTATTCTGCACTGTGGAAAGCCTCAATATAAGAAGCCCCACAGGCAGCCACTACTAGGGTGACCAGATGTCCCGATTTTATAGGGACAGTCCCAATTTTGGGGTCTTTTTCTTATATAGGTTCCTATTACTTCCCACCCCCATCCCAATTTTTCACATTTGCTGTCTGGTCACCCTAGCCACCATTCTGGGCAACAGCACGAAATCCCTCCATTTGCATTAAATTGAACAGACTCTTTATTAGACAGATCTTGAAGCTCCGAGCTTCTCCAGTTGCAGCATAGCATTTGTACACAGACTGATTTTCTGGTACCTCCTCCAAACTCTTCTTCCCTGAAACCCACGCTCCTATCTCCAGGTTCCACGCAGGCTGGGTTGGGGGCATCATCGAACCTACTTCTCTGTCTTCCTCTGGACTCTGGGAAGGTTGGACAGCCTCTATAAGGGAAAACCTCATGGATTTTTTCCTTCCTCCAAGCCTCTTCCCACAGAAAGGAGTGATTTCCCACTTCTCAATAAAAGTTTTTTTTGTTTTTTTTTAATTTTTAAAGGTCCTGATTAAGCAAGGTACTTCAGCATGAGCCTAACTTCACAGGGACTCTTCATGTGCTTAAAGTTAGACGTGTGCCAACTCACTGAATCTGGGTCTAAAGAAAGATAAGCAGCAGATAGCTTTGGTAGCAGGGGTAACAGCTTATCTGGGGCATAATTTTCCTCTCCCTCTTTCTCAAGCTGTGTGGTAGAAGTCCCCCATGCATTTCTTCTCTATTACTTAGAAGTGTTTTGCAGATCACATCCTATATTTGGTTTGTTTAGTTTAGTTATGGGTTGCCAGAGATAGAGACTCAATTATAGAAATATTACTATACTCCTATGAATTGAGGCTAAATCAAATATGCCTGTCACAACAGAGGCTTTAATATGTAAGTTTAAGTCTCTCATTTGTATGCAGTTTTTATGTTCATGTTTAATGTTTTCTGTTCACTTAATCAACAATCTAATGAAAAATAAGAGTTGCTGATAAATCAATTCGACAATAGAAGTAAATTAGACATTTTGTTCCAGTAGACTTCCAACATGAATTATTGAACTCGAGGGTGATTGACTGCAGAAAGATAATACTGTATTCTAATTACAGTTCAGAACTTATTTTGCAGGTAGCTTTAATGAAACTTAAGCTAATGAGTATTCCTAAATAAAGCTCCAATTCCACAATCTGATCTTGGCAAGTGGGCCCTTAGGGTATGTCTAGACAGAGATAAGAAACTCATGGCAGACCCGGGTCAGCTGATTTAGGCTCACGGGCTCTGGCTCCAGGGGCAAAAAAATTGCTGTGTAGATGTTTGGGCTCACACGGGATCCCAAGCTCTGGGACCCTGTGAGAGTGGAGGATCTCAGAGCTCAGGCTCCAGCCTGGGCCCGAATGTTTAAACAGCAATTTTTAGCTGAGAGCCCAAGTCAGTTGACCCAGACCAGCCGCAGTCATACCACGGGCCTTTTATCCCAGTGTAGATGTACCCTAATTGTCCTAATGAGCCAGTAGCACTCCATATAGGAAGAGGGATTGGTCGACAAGGGTTAGATTAAAGATTAGGGGCTTGAACAAGCCCTGAAAGTAAATAAATGAATAAAGGGCAACAAAAGAGCAAAGATTTTAAAAATTGGCTGAGAGATTGAACTCAAAACAGATTAACATGCTGAACTGTTGATAGCTAGATTCAGATATCATGACACTCACTTTAAGTAGAACCTTCTTCCACCAGTGGTCCCATTGATCTAAATGGGATGCCCCAATGTAAGGTAGTATTCACAGTGAGTAAGAATGAGAGCTGGGTGAAATTGTTTGATTGAAACTTTGGGAGGAAAATGCAGATTCAGTGACACCAAAACATTTTGTGAGTTTGTGTCTGTTTCGCCGAATTGCTTATGTAAAAAAAGTCCGAACATGGCGCTTCAATATTTTCAAAACAAAAAACATTTTGATTCAAACAACTTTTCATTTTGAAATTTCCTTCCATTTTATTAAAGAATAAAGAAAACTATTTTTAAAATGCTGGCAATCAAAACAAAAACAATTTATGTTTTGTTTACTAATATTTCTCTTTTTTTTTGTGGTCACCCAACATGAATTTTTCCTTCAAAGTTTTGCAATGGCCAGCAAACTAAAATATCAGTTATTTGCACTGCTCTAGTGGGGATATTGTGATCTGGTCTGTCCGAGATATCATGTACAGTGTAGATGCAGGGGGTACAATCTACAATGGAATACAAACTGCAAAACCTCTCTGGTGCTATTCTTAGCAGGTTAGACACTGCTTTCCTCCTATTTATTGGTTTTTGGAGATTCTCTAGAGTTTAGTTTGTGGAGAGATTCCCTAAACAGATTTCTACAAAGATGCTCTGTCTCTATGGAATGCCCTTCACGAATGACCTATTTTACTCACTTGTCTTATGTTATTAGGTGTCCTCATCTGCAAAGAGTTTGGGGATCTTTCAAAACTAGAAGAGATTTGGAACAGATTTGTGAGAAATATGAGCAGCAGCAGCCTGGCTGAAATGTGACTGATCCATTTACAGGAAGTGTAACGATGGTGTGTTTCATTTTTCACTGATAAACTGCATTTTGATTTTGCCATCTACTATCCCTGTTCAATAGTGTACATACTTGCACATAAATCACTAGGATATAGTATCTGGAATCTGTGCCAACTCATTTCTTTCTCAGCCAGGAAATAACCTACCACTGAAGTCCAAACTTTCCTGACAGCTCGGAGCTGTGGAGGAATCTTAGTCCATCATCTCAAAGATGTAGATAGCCAAGACATTGTTTCAAACATGCCAGCTTTCCAATTTCACATGACAATACAAATGTGAACTTCAATGTATGCAGTGATTCAACATGGTAAAGTCTGTCCTGGGGGATCACATTTGTTCTCACTATTATAAGAAACAATGGTTAATTCTCACTGTGGGGTTGCCTGGATATTACAGATATCTTTTCAATACTACAACTTCATAGAGAAGAACTTGACTATTCCTTTTTGACCTAATATTATAGGTATGTTAAATTGTGTGTAATGTGCAACAGTGCACATACACTGCTAAAATATTTAACATCTTTTATAGGCAGCAATTAAGCCTCTTAAAATGCTTTAGCCTGATTTTCAATCTATATTACATCAATACAAATATACTGACTTTTCTACACATAGTTTAGATACCACATTTTAGCCCCTAATACAATCCCAAAAAGCAAGCACAAGTAGTGGGATTGTTTTTTCTTTTGTTTGTTCTTTGGAGTGAGGAAGGAAGAGAGGAATCATACAACACCTGGCAGCGATCACATTGCTTTGCTTTCACAAGAAGCCACAATGTATAGACTCTTTTATGGTCAACTTCATATTTCCCCCCTTCTGGATTTTTCAGTTAATTTGAATAAAAACCTCACATGAATAAAAACCTTCACTCGCTGCAGCCCCAGAGGCAGCTGTTCGCCTCAGAGATCAGTCGGTGTGAAATCTCATCCACGTAACCTGTAATGAGCTCAACCCCTTCATCAAACCAAATAAAGAAATGACTTCTACAAAACCAAGAGAAAAAATCCATAGATAAGAAATTCTGGGTTCTTAGGTCTCAAAAGATGCAGAAGGAAAAGAAAAGGGGAACGATAATGGGGATGCTTCAATACACTACATGTGTAAAATAATATATTACGATCAGCTGAAGCAAGAGATCTAATAGCAGACAGCTAAAGGAAGACAAGTTTTTAAAGTGCTTATATACCAATGCTAGAAGTCTAAATGATAAGATGGGTGAACTAGAGTGCCTCGTATTAAATGAGGATATTGATATAATAGGCATCACAGAAACTTGGTGGAATGAGGATAATCAATGGGATACAGTAATACCAGGGTATAAAATACATCGGAAGGACAGAATAGGTCATGCTGGTGTGGAAGTGACATTATATGTGAATGAAAGCATAGAATCAAATGAAGTAAAAAATCTTAAATGAATCAAACTGTACCATAGAATCTGTATGGATAGAAATTCCATACTTGAATAATAAGAATATAGCTGTAGGGATATATTACCGACCACCTGGCCAGGATGGTGATACTGACTGTGAAATGCTCAGGGATATTAGAGAGGCTATTGCAGTAAAAAACTCAATAGTAATAATAATGGGGGATTTCAATTATCCTCATATCGACTGGGTACATGTCACCTCAGGACGGGATGCAGAGATAAAGTTTCTTGACACCTTACATGACTGCTTCTTGGAGCAGCTGGTCCTGGAACTCACCAGAGGAGAGGCAACTCTTGATTTAGTCCTAAGTGGAGCAGAGGATCTGGTCCAAGAGGTGAATATAGCTGGACCGCTTGGTAATAGTGACCATAATATAATTAAATTTAATATCACTGTGGCAGGAAAAACATAACAGCGGCCCAACACTGTAGCATTTAATTTCAGAAAGGGGAACCACACAAAATGAGGAGGTTAGTTAAAACAGAAATTAAAGGGTACAATGCCAAAAGTGAAATCTCTGCAAGCTGCGTGGAAACATTTTAAAGACACCATAATAGAGGCTCAACTTAAATGTATACCCCAAATTAAAAAGGTAAGAAAACCAAAAAAGAGCCACCATGGCTAAACAAAGTAAAAGTAAAAGAAGCAGTGAGAGGCAAAAAGGCATCCTTTAAAAAGTGGAAGTTAAATCTTAGTGAGGAGAATAGAAAGGAACAAACTCTGGCAAATGAAATGTAAAAATACAATTAGGAAGGCCAAAAAAGAATTTGAGGAACAGTTAGCCAAAAACTCAAAAAGTAATAGCAATTTTTTTTTAAGTACATCAGAAGCAGGAAGCCTGCTAAACAACCAGTGGGGCCACTGGATGATCAAAGGTGCTAAAGGAGCACTCAAGGACGAGAAGGCCATTACGGAGAAACTAAATGAATTCTTTGCATCGGTCTTCACAGCTGAGGATGTGAGGGAGATTCCCAAACCTGAGCCATTCTTTTTAGGTGACAGATCTGAGGAACTGTCCCAGATTGAGGTATCATTAGAGGAGGTTATGGAACAAACTGATATATTAAACAGCAATAAATCACCAGGACCAGATGGTATTCACCCAAGAGTTCTGAAGGAACTCAAATGTGAAACTGCAGAACTACTAACTGTCATCTGTAACCTATCAATTAAATCAGCTTCTGTGCCAGATGACTGGAGGATAGCTAATGTGACGCCAATTTTTAAAAAGGGCTCCAGAGGTGATCCCGGCAATTACAGGCCTGTAACTCTGACTTTAGTACCAGGCAAACTGGTTGAAACTATAATAAAGAACAATATTATCAGACATATAGATGAACATAATTTGTTGAGGAAGAGTCAATATGGTTTTAATAAAGGGAAATCATGCCTCACCAATCTACTAGAATTCTTTGAGGAGGTCAAGAATCATGCAGACAAGGAGGATCCAGTGGATATAGTTTACTTAGATTTTCAGAAAGCCTTTGACAAGGTTCCTCACCAAAAGCTCTTATGCAAAGTAAGCTGCCACGGGATAAAAGGGAAGGTGCTCTCATGGATTGGTAACTGGTTAAAAGATAGGTAACAAAGGGTAGGTATAAATGGTCAGTTTTCGGAATGGAGAGAGGTAAATAGTGGTGTCCCCCAGGCGTCTGTTCTGGGACCAGTCCTATTCAACATATTCATAAATGATCTGGAAAAAGGGGTAAACAGTGAGGTGGCAAAATTTGCAGATGATACAAAATTACTAAAGATAGTTAAGACCCAGGCAGACTGCGAAGAGCTACAAAAGGAAACTCTAGAAGAGGCTACTTCACCTATTGACTGGTGTAGCTCTATGCCCATTTGGCATTTGTGAGACCAGAGGATCCTCTCAGACACACATCCTCTTGCCCGGTGATTAAAGTAAACTGAAACAGGGAGAGAGAGAGAGCTCTCTTTGAACCAGCTAAGGAGGAGACAGAGCTGTAGGGCAGAAGGTTGCTTACCCAAGCGCAGGAGAGGAGAGGGAATTTAATTTAACCCTTGCTCTGACTCTGTCCCTGTTCCACCTCCCATTGCTCTGTCATAACGGAAGCCCTGCGCAATGGAGCTCTGGACTATGGATGCCCCATGCGCATCCCCTCAAATCCCACCTTCCCTTCAGGAACAGAACTGCACAGGTTCTGATGCCAGGGCAATGGTCGTGTTGTTGAAGGCCAGATGTCCCCCTCAGCACAAGCTTTTACCTGACATGCTCATAGAGATACGAGTTGGAAAACTTCTCTGCCTTTCTACACTTCCATGCAAAGAGGGTCTCTTAGAATCAAGAGCTTCCCATTTCAAGATAGTGTCAAAACAGCCTTGAAATGGGCATTCATCAATACTGAAAAGCAAATTTTGAGAGGCAGGGCTGGAGAGAATTCTCCAAACAGTAATTGAGCAGAAACTAACAGAGCGAGCCTGGAGACACAAGTCATTAAAAAGAAAGTGGCAGGTGAGAAGATTTCCATGTTTATGGAGAGGGTGACCTTGGGGACTAGTTAGAGGGTAGGGGAGAGATCTGGTACTTGAGGAATTTCATCCTGATGAAGGAAGCGGAGTGGGGAGAATCGCAGAAAAGCATTTGATCACAACCATTAATCCGATTCTGAACAGTGCAGAAAGAGTTAATATTTAAAAGCTTTAATATTTAAACTTCCAGCAGGTCCAGAAACATCGTACATTCCTGGCAATGACAGATCCTTCCATTTCAAAGTCCTTGTTACACTCTATTTGGATACTGTATATAAACAGCCTTTCAGGCTTGCAAAAGCAAGCACCATGCTGCTGTTATTAGTCTGTTGACAACAGCAGTGGAGACCAAAGGCCTCTGGCGGCAACAAGAGTTTGGGGTGCACAAAGCATGCAGCACTGGGCCCGAAACTTGGGATTTGATTCAGCTTGAAACCACAGAAGTGTCATGAAATTTGCAGGGAATTTGACCACTTTGCATTAGGATTTGGGGATGGGGATTTTGCAGCCCATTGTAATTGTCACATGCAACACACAGGAATTATCATACTGGATCAGAGCAGAGATTCATCTAGTCCAGCATACTTTAGCAGAGAGTGGCCGGCACCAGCTGCCTCAGAAGGTGGCACAAAAACCCCTGCAGTAGGCAATTCTGGGGTATAGAGTAACTTGCTCATAGGGACCTATCCAGTTTCTCACAGGTTTCCTGCTCCTCATATACTGCGAGAATTCCTTGTTGTTTATTTTTGTGTCTTTGGCTATTTGCTCTTCAAATTCCATTTTAGCCCTCCTAATATTCTTTTCACACATCAATCAGCATAGATTACGTCCCTATCTACTGGATTCAATAGGGTTGGATGTCCATTCTCTGAAGGATGCCTCTTTGACTCAAATAACCTCTTGAACTTTGCCATTTAGCCATATGGATTCACTTCTTGCTTTTCTGCTTCTTTTATCTGCTCTGACTCTGCTGTGTATGCTGAAGCAGCCTCCATGCCAAATCTAAGGGACTTTAATTTCTTGATTTAGTCACATTTAAACCAAATCTCTGTAAAGATACCACCTCCTGTAAGTGCCTTAATCAGGCCACTCAGACCAAAATTAGCTCCTCAAAGCAGCAGCTAGGCATCTGCATATGGGCAGACAGAAAGAAAGAGATCCAAGCTTAGATCCAAGATCAGTCTTCTACTCCTTAATTTTTATAAAAGACTGGGTCTTTGTGAAGGTATAACAACAAAACAGTATCTACTGAGACTTCAGATAAGTTGCAGAGGACAATGACTGCCACATCGCCATTCTAGCCACTTGTAGCACAAGTTAAAAAGAGACCATGTGACCATCTCCTGCTGGGCTAAACGGCTATAGACCTCCAGATCCTTTCAGGATGGATAATGTGACAGCAAGGGTCTCTCCCATTTTGAAGAACAAAAGAAAAATAAAATTTGCACAGAAGAAGGAAATAGGCTGTTAATGTCACCCGGGCAGGGCTCCAGCTAGGCCAAAGATAATTCATTTAAACCTGAAGCAAATGCTGCGAATTTTTGGCAGGGTTTATATCGCTCTGCTAAACAGGCGGTTACCCTAAAAATAGGCTCACAGTTGTTTTCTCTGATGCCTAAGTAGAATGAGAAGTGTTTGAAAAGTTTATACTTTGAGTGTAAAAGAGTTGTCTGTCCTGCGGGTGTGAGAGGATTTGCACATTTCAATATGACTCTTTATAATCCAGGTTCAGCCTCAAATTAACCAAAGAAGAAGAAAGGTATTGGAGCTATGAGTTGAGAGCAAGTGAGAGCTCCTGCAAAGGCTATCAGCACTGTGAAGATCAGCAACATATTGTCTTAGCCACAGACCTGCACTCAGGAAACCAAAACCAGAATTTTATAAAGGGGCTGACGTGGAAAGCTTTGTGACACTTTCAGAAACTTTTTGATAAAATGAGGACACCTAGGAACTTGGAATCCACCAGTGGGATGCTAGGAATTTGTATAAAAAGTTGAACCCCACTAAAAAATGGTTTGATAAACCATTGAATATGTCTAAATACAAGGTACTTGGGTTGGGAATCTCAGATTTGTTTCCCTTTTGTCAATAAACAATAAGGAAGATCCAGATTCTGATTCCCTTACTCATAATGAGCAGGACCTTATTAGACAAGCAGTCCCATTCATTTCAATGGGGATACTCCAAAATTAAGGTAACCCCTCAGCATGAGTCAGGGTTTCAGAGTCTGGCCCTAGATTTGTTGCATTCAGTATCAGACGTCTCCCTCACCAATAGATTGATTACCCCTTGACTGATGACAGAAGTAAATCTCAGTATGTCATCCCCCTTCAAGAGCCTCTGTGGATTTGCCTCATACAGCCTCTCAGAATTCTTCTCTTCTGTGTTCCAGCCCTTTCATCATGCTCCTCAAAAGCCTGACTTCTTCCTCCCCCTCTCTTCATAGCCCATGGTATCTTCCATCTCTGCTGCAGTCACAATTTGGAACAGCCTCCCTGACTCTGTTAAGTCCCATCTCAAGAACTCTTTTTCTGGCATTCAATTTCAAATCTCTTCGGAATCAAATTAAATCCTACTCCCTGTATCTCTGTTTTCCTTGCATTATTGTTCCTAAATTTAGTCATTGTCCGACTCCCTTCGCATCTAGCATCATGGTATTTACCGATGCTCATGTAAACTCCAAACTCAGATTTGCATTTCTAGGGACAGATACTCCCACAGGTGAAAATCAGCACAGTGAATGGAACTACACTTATTTACATCAGCTGAGGATCCGGCCCATAGCATACTGTGACTGGTTGGGTAGGGCATAGGCATTTTTGTATGACAAATGCAAATATAGATTTAATTTACTGAGTTGCTGTCTTCGAATGCCAGTAGCATTTTGAAAGGAATTCTCAAAGTGTCAGACATTTCACATGTCATTTAGTGACAGCAACTGCCTGCAAAAACGTTTGCAAAAATAACTTCAAATTGTAAATTTTGTAGAATCTCATTTTCTTTTAGGGTGCTTCCTAAAAATAGCCTCTCTGCTTCACATTACCGTCAGATATTTTACATAAAAATAAGCAGCACTTAACATTTAACAGTCAGTTTCAATACCATATTGACAGAAGAACAACAAAATGATTTCAGTAGCCAGTTTCGGAAACATAATGAAAAAAGAACGGGTCCTGTTCTGCTCTCCTCACATTCATCCGAACCCCTTTAAGCGAGCAAGGCTCCACTGACATAGCTGAAGGAAGAATTTCCCCCATTACATTTTATTTTTTCTGTATTCATTTATCAACATCAACATCCATTTACACCACCTCTGACCATTTAATTCTCCAGTGACTCAGGACTGTTAACTTAATAAAATATCATCATAAATCTCTGCTAAATAAAACCGCACAGTAAAGACTGACTGGTCACAGCACTGGTGTCTGACTTATTCCGGCTACGTGCAGAAGGCATTATACCTAAAGGACAAGGTCACAATTGATACTGTAGGGCAGATTCTCTGCCCTGTTCTCCTCCTTTTGGAACACTCAGGGGCTCAAAAGGACTAGAAATCACCCACATGTCCCCTGCTGGCAATTGCTATGGCAGGGGGAAGACACCAGCAGGCACTGAGCCAGCATAGCTAGCTCCCATAGCTCCTTCTCTGGAGTGCCTGGTACAGAGGGCACCAGGGTGGGGAGGAGGAGTGGCTGGAGCATGATGTCTTCTGGCTATTTCTAGCTGATGTATGGCTCATTGGGACCTATGCCAGCTACTGCCACTACAGTGTTTTGTGCTATTAAAACCAGGCAAAGACTTACTGCTTTAAAAATAAATCTCAATCTAAAAATCACAAGAGAGTCAGATTTGTTCCTTGGTGATAAGAAATAAACTGTGCTGCTCTGTAAAATATTCCTAATATACACACAGGCATTAAGGGAAACTCCCTGGCCTGGCCTAGCCCCTGCCATGGAAGCACCCAAAATAGAGGTGTTAAAGACGGTAAGTCTCCTGCACAAGGAGTCCCTCACAGAGACACCCCCACGTTGTCCTATTGGAGGGAGCAGAGTCCCCTCTATGGAAAATCTGGCAGATCAGCAGGAGGACTAGAGCTATCTGTCAGAGGCCCTCTGTTGCTGCACCAGCTCTACCCCAGCGGTCCCCAGCCCCAACTCCCTGGAAGTGGAGCTCCATCTGAACTGCACTGTTAAGCTCATTCCCAAGGCCATCCCGGACAGGTGGGGAATGCCAGGGACAAGATGCTCAGCTGCAGGGTTTCGGGGATGTTACTTGCTTCTGCCATGTTTAAAGTTGTTTCATGGAGGGCCTGATCTTTCCAGGCACAAAGCATTATGCAATATATTCAAAATATGAGAAGTAATATTCAGAGCCACCTGTTTTGTAAGTTATTGGGACTGAAAGTTATTGGGACTTATAGTCCAGAATTGCTCAGGTGCTTTGGAAAATTTCCCCCATAATTAAGAGTTATAATGTATTGTCAACCTATTAATAATGCATGGTATCGATGTAAATCACACCCGCACAAATTACATCGTATCTGGCTATGAATATATGCCTCTTATAATTTCAATATATAGCATACTGCATACTTTAAAAGGCACCTTTTCAGAATACATCATTTCCAGTGCTATTTGGTCCAAAAGACATCCCCAGAACTCTCAAAGGCTCGAGTGGGTCACTGTACAACAGCTGGTGGGAATAGTGGTGTGACTATAACATGGAGAACCTGCTTTATTTTACTCTCTCCTGCTATCATCTTTTGACCACATACACCGCTGCAGATGTGTCTTAATGCAACCTCTTCCCGACATCCCTGGGACTCTGTCTTTTTGATTGATGAGGAGGACTCCTCTTCTGAACTGCTGGGTGTTTTATGTGGAATTACATTACTTTTCCATAAGTCCCAAACTGGCACAATTTAGAGCACTTTGGCACTTGTGCTCACTCGCTGATCGTTCACCCAACACATGTAATTTATGCCACCAGTTAATGCCGAATTTAGACCCGTGACTTTGATAATGAAAACAATTCAGTTTAAGTGGGACCAGAGCAAATATCCAGACTGATCATTCAAGATGGAACACTGTAAATACAGATTACGTGATTCCTTTCCATGATCCACTCAATCTTCCATAACAGACCTCAATTCAACTCACTTTCCATGCAAGCCTAAGAATTACTGTACACATTCTAGCTATTTATTTGTTTTGCTTGGGCCCTTCTTTTGTCTGCAGCCTATTACTTCATGTCTGGGTCTACATAAGCCCGTTTTATGTTCCAAGGGCAGCATGCACATCTACTTCATAATAGACTTCTATAAGTTCTCTACTCGGGTCTGTAGTATCTGAAACATGCATGCTCCATTTTGGTCCAGTGTATTGCTCAGTTATGGTGTTAATGAGAAGTATTATAAAGGTCCCTTTAATACTGAAAATTGCTCTGCATGGCTAAGTGCCCACTATGCTTGTCTGGTCCCTTCTTTCCATGACTGTTAAGTGCATAGGGGAAGAGGGAGGGCACAACAGGAGGAGCAGCCACTGCACACATTTACAAATATGAGTTAACCAACAGAGCACTATGTTTCAACTTCCTATAGGAATCTGATTCAAAGTCCATGAAGCCAATGAAGAGATTCTTGTTCACTTCAATGGGCTTTGGATCTGGCCCACTATTTCACACAAGTAAATGTTATTCTCAGGAATAGCCATGGTTAAAATCAGCTTTGAAAAAAGATATTTTGACTTCCTAATGTCTCAATGCGGTTTCTAAATTGGCATTAGGTTGATCCTGCAAACCCTTGAGGTCTAAATTAAAAAAAAATAGAATAATAATAAAAAAAAAAAAGGACAAAATTCACCCTCCAATGAAACACTTAAATCCGTGGCTCTCAAACTTCCCAGACTACTGTACCCCTTTAGGAGTCTGATTTGTCTTGCGTACCCTCAAGTTTCACCTCACTTTAAAACTACTTGCTTACAAAATCAGACATAAAAACACAAGTGTCACAGCCACACTGTTACGGAAAAATTGCTGATTCTCTCATTTTTACTAAAATAAATCAATTGGAATATAAGTATTGTTCTTACATTTCAGTATAAACAACTCATTGTCCGTATGAAATTTTAATTTGTACTGACTTTGCTAGCGTTTTTTATGTAGCCTGCTGTAAAATTAGGCAAATATCTAGATGAGTAGATAGGAAGACCTTTAAGACTTCTAAGTACCCCCTGGCGTACATGTACCTATGGTTGAGAACCACCAACTTAAGTTAAAGCAGTTGCACTGGGGATTAATTGGGCCATTATCTTGCAGGCTTCCTAAGCAGCAAGACGTAGGCTGCCGCACAACATAAATGAAGGCTGCTTGCCAAGGTTGGTCTCAAAACACAAACATTAGCATCCTTGAGCCTTTTAACAATTCCTTGGCTTTTAGGGTACAGGTGGTACCGGGAAACGAACAGACGAGTTATTCAGTACCTGCTGACTGCAAGAGATTACGATGATGAAAACAGAGAAGGGCAAAATACCTACAAATGGCACTGAAAGAAAAGCAAGTATTCTCAGATGAGAAACTGTAATATAGATAAGTCAAAAGTTAAGTGCCCACTCAGTAGTATAATCTCATCTCAATGCAAGTTCACAGCTCTTTTTACATTAATGGGAGTTAAGTAAATGCACCAAGAGAAGGCGATGCCCCTTTGTGTGCATCCATATAAATCATCATTAGCGGAGCCACACATGCAGAAAGGAGCTTGATTTACTTGAAATATGATTCCAAAAGTCAGCTGTAGTGGAATAGATGATTTTTAGAGCAAACATGAAATTTATATCTAGCCATACAGGCATATAAAACATATGCCAATCACTCAATAGCTGTGCTGCACCAAGAATAAGCTATCTTTTTCTGGGTCTGTATAATCTAGAATTTGAACAGCATTACTCACTGTTGAGATCTATAATACTTCTGAAAATGCAGTTATAGTATTGGTTTGCTTGTGTATACTGTTCTATTATTATTTGTGTATACTTCCTTGGATATACAGAAAACTGAACAGGTCAACAGTTGAGATTTTTCATCATGGGACTAATCCTGTTCCCTGAGCCACCGCCCTTAAATGACCACCACTTCACAATCTGGGAGAGATGTATTTCTTTCCCATCCTTCAACCTGGACCCTCCCAGCACACAGATAATTTGCTAAGGCTGTGTGCTTGGGTGAGGAGCTGGCCATAAATATGGGCTTCTGACCCGCCAATTTAATTAAAAACTTAAGACCTTATAATGTTTACTTTCTGGAAAAACACCTGTGACCCAGTCCTGAAAGCACATGCTTAATTTTACATGATTAGTCCCATAGACATAAAATTAAGCATGTGCTTAAGTCTTTGCAGGTCTGGGGCTATATTTGTAATGTTTAACTGTGATGTGGAATTGTGAGGCCAATTTCTGCCCTCTGACACCAATGCAAATCCAGAGTCACTCCACTAACTCAAGGGAGCACGCCTCATTTACACTACTGGAACTCAGAGCAGAATTTAACCCTTTATTCAAATTTCCATATAGCTACGAGAAAGGACTCTAAGCTTTTTCTCTCCTGCAGTCCTTTCCCCCTAAGACTGCTCCTCTGACATACAGTGACAGCTAAGATTGGTTTGTTTTTTTTAAACTGACAGGCTAGCAATTAACCTGCTGCCATAAAAAAGTAACAAAAGGATAAAACAATAAAATGTGAGATATGAAAGATTAATCCCTGGTGTCAGAGATAAGTCTAGAAACAGCAGAATTTCTGTTTGGGATTCTTCTCCCATCCCGGTCATGTAGACTCTCACTTCAAAATATGCAGCTTTTCAGTTATTATTTCAACTTCAGTGTTTTATTTTCTCCTGGGCATTTGAGAGGTGGGAAAACAGGAAAGGAAAGCAAAAGAGAATGAAAAATTAAAAAAAAGATCACCATGAAAATCTCTACTTAGCTTTAAAAGATCTAATAAAGCAAATAACCCTAATCTAGAGCTGCAAGAGTTTAAACCACTTAGTACTCAAATGGAAAAATGACACTGACAACTAGAGCTGGTTGCAATATTCCATTTTTTTTCAGAACATTTCATTATTTCTAAACAGACCACTAAAATGTTTTGGTTCTTCAATGAAAAACAAAGCCAGAAACATTTTCTACAACTATTTATACTAGAAATGTTTGGGAGTTGGTAAGAATGTTTGATTTAAAAGAAAAAACAGAAAAAATTGTTTCATAAAAAAACCTAGAAATTTTCAACCAAAATTAAAAATTTCCATACAATATTCTTTTTTTTTTAAATCAAAATGCCATTTTTGATTGAAAAAAATATTTCAGTGAAAAAATTCTACCAGCTGTACTCAAAACCATCAATCCTGACATTTATCACACTCTCCAAGACATGCTAATTCTGGGAATGACAACATTATTTTTATAGGGCTTGCTATCTAAAAGTCACAAAGCACATTCCTGACATTAGGGTAATATTTACCATGGTACGGAGATGCCAATGCAAGGCTGTCTATATCAACTTAAGACTTCCATGAGATGGTAGAGGTGACCTGTGGCAGAGTCCCCACGCACAGGAGCCTAAAAAGCCCTTCACTCCCCATACTGAGGAAGAGGTCTCTATGCTGGCCCCATAGATACTATCATGGTAGGCCACCAGGAGGGTGGGCAATGGCAGGGGCTACACATCAAGTGAGACACAGAAATACCGTGGCCACTATTAGATGCCCACGGGTGGGCTCCGTGCAGTAGCCTGAACTCTGGTTTTGGGTGGTTCAGGTGCATTTCACTTTCCCAGTCACTTCACACTCCACTCATCTACATCCCAAATATTGACCTGTGAATGAATTCAACACCCTTCAAAGTACAGTTGAACCTCAGAGTTATGAGCACCTCAGGAATGGAGGTTGTTTGTTATTAGGAAATGTTCGTAATGCTGAAAAAAACGTTATGTTTGTTCTTTCGAAAGTTTACAACTGAACTTTGACTTAACACAGCTTTGAAACTTTACTACTGTATGTAGAAGAAAAATGCTGATTTTAACCATCTGAATTTAAATGAAATAAGCATAGAAACAGTTTCCTTACCTTGTCAAAAAAAATTTTAAAACTTTCCCTTTTATTTTTTTTTGTAGTTTAGGTTTAACACAATTCTGCTGCTGCCCAACTGCATACTTCTGGTTCCAATGAGGTGTGTGGTTGACCGATCAAGTTCATAACTCTGAGGTTCTACTGTAAGTATTGTTATCCTTGCTTCACAGGTGAGGAAACTGGTGCCTCAAGAGAAGATAAATGACATGGCAAAGGCCATTCAGCAAGTTTGTGGCAAACCCAGGAAGAGATCCCAAAATCTCTCAAATTCTCATCCTGCGTTTTAGCCCCTAGATGTGTTTCCATAGTAGCCACTGGGAGCATTCCCCATGCTGAAGTGGTATCTCCTTCAACATTACTGCTACATGGACAATTTCTTTGTTTTGTCACCTTATTTTTCCCTTTAGCAATTTATCATTCCCCTGATAAAACTGCTATGGTGAATAAATGACCTGTAAAAATGTATAGTGCATAAATCTTTGTGTACTTGGCACATATCCACTTTTTGCAGCATTTTGGTTCTCTAGTGTTCAATACAGAAATGGCATATGAGCTAGAAAAAGGCATTTCTAATTTTTTCCCTTCTCCACTTTTCTTTTCAGAATGTGATAATGTAGTGCTCTTAGATGAGGAAACAGTTATTCAGAACCCCAGAGAACTCCGCTAATACACTTCAATCCTGATCTCTCTCAGATTGTAAACTCCTTATGGCAGGGAACTTTGGAGTTCTAGTTTTGACTGGGGCCTCTGGGCTCTACTGCAATAGAAATAATATGCAACAACTCTCTTTTATTTTGGGTCTTTCTGCAGCAGTCATACCCCAAAATGGCTTTAGGATCTAAATTTAGGACCTTCTATCTCCCTGGGACAAATTGCCACAGATGAAATCAGCAGACTTCTGCTGGTATAAAAGACAAAGGGGTATTGGCAGGCAAAGGAAGATGGATGGCTTTGGAATTTCCTCCTCTTAATCCAAAATAGCCCAAATATGACGACTGTCAAGCATGTTGTAAAAATGAGGCTGGGGTGAGAAAAACTGTCAGGCTGGGAAATAGTTGTAGGATGGTGGTGGTTTTAACTTTTAAGTTATCTGGTTGGTTGATGGTGAGTTACCTGGAACTGTTGTACTACTGAGCTCCAGTTAATGTAGGGACAGTATTTTTGTTGAATTTGAAAGTGATTTCAAGACTACCAGAGCATGTGGACAGACTTCCTGGTGAAAATGCTGGAGGAACCAACTAGGGGCAGATCTCTTCTTGACCTGGAACAGGGAAGAATTAGTAGGGAAAGCAAAAGTGGATGGGAACCTGGGAGACAGTCACCTTGAGATGATCAAGTTCAGGATCCTGACATAAGGAAGAAAGGAGAGCAGCAGAATATGGACCCTGGACTTCAGAAAAGCAGACTTTGACCCCCCACAGTGAACTGATGGGCAGGATCCCCTGGGAGAATAATATGAGGGGGAAAGGAGTCCAGGAGAGCTGGCTGTATTTTGAAGAGTCCTTATTGAGGTTGCAGGAAAAAAACATCACAATGTGTAGAAAGAATAGTAAATATGGCTTGGCTTAACAGTGAAATCCTTGCTATCTTAAACACAAAAAAGAAGCTTACAAAAAGTGGAAGCTTGGACAAGTGACTAGGGAGGCATATAAAAATTTTGCTCAGGCATGCAGGAGTGAAATCAGGAAGATCAAATCACACTTCGAGTTGCAGCTAGCAAGAGATGTTAAGAGTAACAAGAAGGGTTTCTACAGGTATGTTAGCAATAAGAAGGTGATCAAGGAAAGTTTGGGCCCCTTACTGAATGAGGGAGGCAACCTAGTGATAGAGGACGTTATAGTGGATGAGAAACTGGATATGAGTCAACAGTGTGCCCTTGCTGCCAAGAAGGCTAACAGAATTTTGGGCTGTATAACCAGCTGATTGCTAGAGGGAGGAGGAAGGCTGCACGCCATGTCCTCGCTCCCCCCCCCAGCCTCCTGAATGCCACAAACCAACTGATTGCCACGGGCAGGAGACAGGGGGAGCAGGGGGAAGGCGCTGATTCGCGGGGTCTGCCGGCAGGTGGGAGGTGTTGGGGGGAGTAGAGGAGCTGATAGGGAGGCTGCCAGCCGTGGACAAAGCAGGGGGCAAAATGACATTATAGCGGAGCATTGCACAACCTAAAACGAGCATGTTCTGTAATGGAGAAGGGACGTAACATCGAAACAACGTTAAGCGAGAGGACATTAAGTGGGGAGTTACTGTATTTAGTCTGCAGAAGAGAAGAATGAGGGGGGATTTGATAGCTGCTTTCAACTACCTGAAAGGGGGTTCCAAAGAGGATGGATCTAGACTGTTCTCAGTGGTAGCAGAGGACAGAACCAGTTGCAGTGGGGGAGGTTTAGGTTGGATATTAGGAAAAGCTTTTTCCACTAGGAGGGTGGTGAAGCACTGGAATGGGTTACTTAGGGAGGTGGTGGAATCTCCTTCCTTAGAAATTTTTAAGGTCTGGCTTGACAAAGCCCTGGCTTTAGTTGGGTATTGGCCCTGCTTTGATCAGGGGGTTGGACTAGATGACCTCCTGAGGTCCCTTCCAACCCAGATATTCCATGATTCTCTGTCTAGCATCTGTATAAATACAAAATAAATATCAAATCGTGTGATAGTTTTGCAGTACAGACAAGATAAGATCCCTGAAATCATTCCCAGTTGTGACTCAAGTCAACATTTTCATCTCAGGTCTCCGAAGATGAATAGCTAGGGTATATGAACACTAGTCCTCAGAAATTGAAATCTTTCACCATTTTTAAAGGTTTCAAGGAAATAAAAAAAATCTTAAACTGTACAAAAGAAATTACACTTGTCGTTATCTAGAAAAAACTGCTAATGTGACAAACTTGGAAAAGCACAGAAAAAGCTTTTAAATGAATTTATCTGTATTCTAAAAATTAAGCCCCATCCAAAAAAAGTACATTGAAGGTTTATAGTATGGTAATGATGTATTAATGGTTCTTCAGAAGTGCGTGAGTCGCAGAGCAAATAAGTGAACTCTATAAATTAATGTGAGTTATAATTACAATAGGTTTTAAACCATTGCAAAATAAAGCAGATATTGAGTTATTGCAATACGTACTCTATAAGTCTCTCTCACACGCAACCCCCTCTCTCTGCCTGTACCCTGATCATATATTAGGTATTTGGAACACGTCCACATTCCTCAACCCATAAATCACATTCATCCCATTACTGCTCCTTTTTCTGCCCTGTGCACCAGGCTGCATGAGGCCTTCGAGGGCATTGAGACCAATCAGCAAAATGATTTTATCTTCCTTTGATTTAACGGCATTCAGTTAGACCATTAAAATAATAGACTGTGAATTCCCCCCCCCCCCACCAATGTTTGTGCTCATTGTCAACAGTTGGGCTATTTAGCAAGCAGAGAGCTTTTGGTAGGAAGTATATACAGTAAATACAAAAGTGTCTTTGAAGTGTCTCTCCCTATTGAAAACGAATATATTTTGCTTTAAAGTAACATTCTTGGAACAATTTCACTACAGAATGTAGGCAACATAAAATTATTCCACCCCACAACAGCAGCAACATATGAAAGTGGCCTGATTAAAGTGGTCTATGGTCTCTCTTGACCAGTAGGTACATTCATAAACTAACTGTGAAGCACATTGACATACCTCTGTGAAGGGTGCCAGGGCACCCTTATGCGGTGTCTTGAGGTCACTTTGAAATTGGCCTTGGGTATACAAGATTTTTAGTCCCTAGCGAAAACTATTGGTTTAATTTGTGCAATATGAGAGTTATAAAAGGGATTCTGCAAACCTTTATAAGCATCTACCACTAAGACGTAATTAAATAATCTTACACTTTTGTAAATCCACACTAACTTCTCTGAACCCAACAGATTTACACCTGGATAAGTGAGAGCAGAAATTGGCCCCATAGGTATTAAACGCAATAGGTTAGATTCAGCCAGGACAGACACTAGCAGAGGGACCCCGGCAACAGAAAGTCTATCTGGAAGTGAGTTCTGAAGAGGAGCAAGGAATCCTCAAACATGCTCCTCTCCTGGGAGATCCACAGCTGCCAGCAGCATTGCACAAAAACTGGGCAGTACTGGCTGGGGCAGGACCTATGTTCTTACTCAGTTCAACCAGCAGGCAGATTTCATCAGCAGGGATCATGTGCAGATTAAAGCTGTCCTCCCCCAGGGTAGAAAACCAGGCAGGCAGGTGAATCCTCCCCGGGACAAAGCAGGCCATACTGAGGCAAGGAGATGCAATTTTCACCTCTCCACAGTGCTTTCCACCAGGGAAATTTGACAAAAGTTTTCCCAAGAGGGCTGCCAAAGCAGAGCACTCCAGCTGGATTAGACTGTGGGCGGGAGGAGGTGCAGAGACTGAGTGCTCAGAGTCCCGGACTTGAAGGGGGAACAGCTGGACTCTGCCTCTCCCAACCCTGGAGCTGCAAGGCTCTTGTCAGTTTCACCTTCCAGGCTGGCAGAGATGAAGTTGAAAAATCCCCAACACAGATTTTTTCTTGAGAACCCTTCCTGTGGACAATTTTTTTTTCCAACCCCCTTCCTTGCCCCAAAATTAATTTTTTTACAGGAGAAATTTCCATTTTCTGGCCAGCAGTAGTCATTAACATTCACTTTGAACACAACAGCTTTGATTGTGTCTATATTTATTCGACTGCTCACTCCAAACACCATTCATTACACCTAACACTCATTCCACTGAACTGTTTGTAGCAAATTCTATTTAGAATAACAATATGCATTCAACAAACTTTTTTTTAGTTATAAAAGACCCAACACTTTGACTGCTAAATGAAAAATTGGAAACTTTCAGGTATTCCAAAAGTAAATTTTGGGATATCACATGAAACACAGACATACGGTGACTTTTAGTTAAAATGTCAACTAAAAATCTTCATGTATCAGCACAGTATACATTTTTCTGAGGATAAGGAAGTTGTAAGAGAATTAGGGTCACTCCCTCCAAAAAAAAAAAAAAGAAAGAAAAATAGAACATTAAATGTAGTCTATCAGTCATGAAAAATTGTAAGCCTGCAGTTATGAAAACTTCACATAGCTTTTAATGTCGTCTTTTCTGTCCGAGAACAAGCAGACAAGAGTACAACTGCTACTGAAACTCTAAAATAATAAATAAATGGCCATGTTCCTAATTAAGGTGAATATAAGCCATCTGTTATGAAGCTGGATAACCAATTGGAAGGAAGGTGTCTAATTTGATCATCCTTCATTGGCCAGATTAATTCATTAGAGGAACAAAACAATGTCTAATCTTTTCTAATCACTATTGAGTTAGACAGGATTAATTAAACAGGAGGTATCTGATGTTCTAACAAAATCCAAACCCCAATACTATATGTGTTTTCATTACTTCATTCTTCATTTTTATTCCTTATGGTCAACACTAGATCACTTGCTGGAGAAAAAGTGTTCCAAAAATTGTCACACTCTTATCGAAGTAGAACAACTACTATCAAGTAAAGCAGCAATATTTAATCACTAAACATGTAATTCTTTGGTAAGATAAACATTTTTCCCCCCTTTCTAGTGAAATATTTGGCTCAAGAGTGGTAAAGTTAAAACTGCCACCTTATATCTACTTTGCAACAGAAACAATGCAGGAGATTAAAAATGGCATCCAAGGTTTCCTCATCTGTGAAACATCAGCACCTAATTCTAAATATATTTATATGGGGGAGTTGACTATAACGGACGGATATAATGAGTACACGATATTTAACAGTGGATCTATCATCAGCCGTGTAGCACCATGTAGGCTTGTAACATTGTACAGTAGGTGTCCTTAATTCCCCTATTGGTACTTGCTGCCTGATTATATGGGACCATATGGATTCCCCAATTATGGTAGGTCTTTAACCCTAAAGAACCTGAAAAGTGGACTGATGGAAAGCCCCTCCATCTGTAGCTGCTCTGCTCAATATTTGTCATGGACAAAACACTGGGGAAACAACGAGGAAAGCTATTGGTACCCGTTTAGGAGACTTTTCAGCAGAATTTCCCTTTGCCCATCTTCACATTTTCTTTATTCACTTTTTCAAGAGCATCTGGTTGAGTGAAAATTTGTTCATATGAATGTTGAGAAAACATGAATTCTGGGTCCAGAGACAAGATGCATTTAATCATGAAACAAAATTCAATTTATGAATAAAGTTGGAAATGACAATAGTTTATAAAAGAAAAGCCAACCAAGCAGGAAGCAGGCATCTTAAGTCATATGCTATTGTAGCTAAGCACACTACTCTTATACAGAACGATGAAAAATAAATAATTGATCAAAGGAATGCAATGAACAATGCACAGTCCAAAAGCTCAACTGTTCATATGGTACAAAGCATTAATTGCATATATAGAAATTGAAACTGCTTCAGTAAACGCTGCATGAATTTGTTAAATGTCCATGGTTAAGTATTCATTCAAATTCTACACAGTAAATCTGCACCTAACTCTTTTGCATTTAACATATCACACCAGAGTCACCCCTTGTGTAACTCCATTGATTTCAGTAAAGTTTAAGTCATCCATGATTTCACACCAATGACTATTATTATTTCACACTACCAAGAGTGTCTGTGGCAGTGAAAATATTTTTTCATTTCAACCTGGCTTTATCATTCTTACTTTCCAATTTGGAAGTATAATTTTTTTTAGAACCCTTTTAACAAGATCCCTTTGCACAACCAAAATTAATAGAAAAGCATATAGATCTTCATTTATAATTATTAAATGTTTTATTCAGCAAACCAACTGCTCCTTGAAACGGGGCAGGGGCCAGGGGGGGCAGAGGCTGGGGCATGGACCTGCTGCCGCAGTCATGCGAGCGGGGACCGAGACCGCCCCGGGACGCCCGACCCGCCGCGAGGGCGGACGCGGATTGGCGGCTCGGCTGGACCCTCCTCCGCAGGCATGACTGCGGCAGCTCAACCCCCGCCGCCCCAGCTCACCCTCCGCAGCTGCGGAGAGGGTCCAGCTGAGCCGCCAGCGGAGACCTCGCGTCATGTCATGCGCCGCAGGTCCGCTGCTCCCCGCCTCGGGCGCCCCGGCATGATTGCTTGGGGCGGCCAAATTTGTAGAGCCGCCCCTGCCTTGAAAATAACACCCCACTGTAAGTACAATGGAAGACATGAATAAAGGAAAGCTGTCACCCTTTGAAAGTGCACATTACTTTACAAATGCATTAAACAACTTTAAAGGGAATTTAAACCAAATGGCAGGGAATCATTTAAGCTGGGATCTTCAAAAGAGCCTGAGGGAGTTAAGCACCCAACTCTCTTAGGACTTATTGTAAACCCCAGCATTAAATAATTTCTCCTGTGCAGCCTTCTTCTTTGGCAGCATCTCATGTTCACCATCTCTTAGCGTAGCGGTCAGAATCACTGTTTGCCTGCTGTTGTTATTGTGAATGTCACTATGAGGTGATAGTGAGCGTCATCCAATCACTATCAATGAGACAGTACAGTACTAAATGTATTATACTTTGCTTTCCCATAGGAAACAACACTGGAAGGTAGCTACTAATGTGTGTTCATTTTCTGGGAGCCCAGCTTCTCATTTGAAGAAGTGATGAGTCTCACTGCTGCAACTGAAATCAATGAAAATTCTGCTCTGAACATATGAAATGCTCTAAAATGCTAAGTTTTCTAAAATATCATGACAGACATCTCATACGGGGCACCTAAAATTAGCTTATACTTTTACCTCTCCTGTCTCTGTGCATCATCATGTATAAAATGGGGATAATTATACCATCTCACCTCAAAGAGGTGTTATGAAAACAAATACATGAATATTGGTGAAACACTACACTATAGTGATGAATGGCATTATGAAATCCAGGAGGAAATGAAGAATTCTGTATTCACTGTAGCGTTTGGATGGGGTGCAGTATATAAAGAATGGGGCCATACTTTGAACAATGACACCACCACAAAATAGTAAATAGCTGCTTTGTCAGTCAGCACTATCCATCTTGTGCACTGAAGGAGGGAAGGTTTGTAAGGAAAAAAATAGCTTTTGATCATGTAATTAAGGACTTTATTGTAATACATAAGCACAAGGGGGCTAATTACGGTTGCACAGGCAACTTAATTCTGGTATTGCCTAACTTTTGAGTGCTTGACTTTGCAACTTTATCATCCTTTTAATGTAGTTATTTGCATGTAATTGTAAATGTATCACTGAAATACACGAGGAAATCCTCTCAACCCCCCAGCTATTGCATCAGAGATAGGGGAATATCAGAGAGATTTTTAAAAATATAACCACATCTGGACATTTAGGGTCTTTTGTAACTTCATCCCTTTTCTGCAAATTCCCAACATGCATATAAAAAACCCAACACATATTTTTGGGCACACTCCCCTGGCCCTTACGCCAAACACCCCTTTGCTTTGAGAACCATCATTTTCCATTGTAAATATAATCACAATGTACATCAAAATTGCCTCAGAGCCCTGTGTGACAATGCAGAGTCTCTATCCTATTAGCAACAGCCTGAGAGTTAGTTATCTGATGACTGTAGATCTCCCATGGGTGTACAGGGTGGAACAGCATAGCAGAGCTGAGCCCTGAAGGCTCCAGTCAACATTCAGAGGCAAACCAAGGAACTCTATGAGAGCTTTATTGTGCCACTTAGGCAGAGCCCCAAGTAGGGAGGCAATGCAGTCAAGCTGGTTAAAACTCAGAATTTCCATTTTGCATGAAATTTCAAAAATTGTTGTTGTTCTAAACCAAAATGGAAACAAATAGGTTTAAAATGTCCTATGAAATGGAAATTCTGGGGGAAAAAATCCATTTGGAATGTTACACTTGGGAACATTTTTGAAAATTAATCTCAAAATGAATTTTTGTTTAAAATGTTATTTTTAATTTTTACTTATTTTTATTTTTTATATTATTTCATGAATGTCAGTAGTAGCGTGGCACAATATTACATATAATATGTCAAGTTGGGCCATGATATGTCATATTATGACAGAATATTGGAATATTTTGGCTATTTTATTTTTTTAACTCAAGGGCAGCTGCTGCCACTTATAAGGCATTTCAACCTATACTCTCATTTTCTAGTTCAATGTGTCTTTTGTTTCTGTCATAATGAAACAATCTGACCCTTTGAATAAGAATTCACTGTACTAATTTAGAGGAGCGACAGTATTCAATAAACTTGTGTTAATCTGGAATCATTTTTCAGTAGTAGGCATCTATTTCATGACATGTCAGGGTCATGTTATAATGTAAATAATAATAAAGGTGACAAACACAAAATAGAATTAAATTTCAAAATGAAAATTTCATTTGAAACTTTTCCGTAAACCAACTACATTTTTTTTGTTTCAATTTTATTCCCCGTCTTGCTGGAGTTTCATCAAAATCTATACTTCACAAAATGTGTGGTTCCATCAAAACGGTATTTGCTGACAGAAAACGTGATCATTTTCCGACCAGCTGTACAATGCAGAACCACAGTCTCTCAGGCGTTGCTCAAGGAGTGTGTACACTGCATCATTTTATAAATATGTAGTTTGATAGGATTCTGGCTATGTTGCAAAGTTAATATAGCAACACATGCAGGATGTCAGATTGTAAATGAGTTGGCTGCCCCTCCTGCACCCTCTTGTGGCCGGGGTGCCTCTGCATCACCCTGTTTCAAGCCCTTTCAGACAGAGTCCACCCGCTTGCTCATCCAATCACCACCCTTACTTGGGCAGGGATTATTCAGAGAAAATGACCTCAAGAGTAAACTCAAAGTCCCCAAAGTCTGTCCCAGGGCATAGCTCCTATCTCAGAGCCTAGGTAAGTGAAAGGGTGCCCTCACAGGATCCTTTTATTCATTCTCAGGGTGTGACCCACTCTGGAGTTTGGCTTCCTGCTGCCCTGCTCAGAGTTGACTCCATTGCAGATTTCCCAGAGTCAGTTCTTATAGGAAACCAGCTCCTTGAGGTTCCTTCCCTGTGCCAGAGGTCTCTGGTTGACTTATTTAGCAAGCCTGCTCCAGGCTTCCAGTTTCTTGCAACGAATTCCATCACTCCCTCTGCTTTCTCACAGATATTGCTGAGTTAACCTTCTTGTGGGGGCATTGGCTTTTGCATTTCCTTGCCTTCTGAAATATCATCTGTGCAAACTTAACATTAGGTTAATCCAGAGTATCCACACTTAGCATAGATATCATTTATTACTGGAGAAAAAACAAAGAAATATTCCTTCCTGAAATATTGTGCAACTATTTCCTGAAGTGATTTCAAAAGTCTCAAAAGTAGTATGACCCAATTCAGACTTCCAAAAGATTCACATAAAACAATAAACTTTTAATTTCCTCCTCCAACATTTCTCAGCATCATATCATTTTTTCCCATCACCAACACTGGTACAGGAAATCTATAACAAATGACCCAGAGGGTTCTACAACATTTGTTCTATATTACTTAATAAAAATGTTTAATTTACAAGTGTCTGGAGAACAGTATGTTAAATTTATTTTTTAAAGGGTTTAAAATGTCTAACTTGGATTTCTTAGGGGATTTTCCACACCTCAGTGCTTAGACTGGAAAATGCACAGAAATAGTAATAAAGGGAACAATTCAGCAAACACTTGATACAGACTGCAAATAAAAGTATTAAATACAGTAAAAAGTAGTTTTTAGACTGAAAGATGGAGATGGAAATTTGGAAGATGAAACTATGAAATAAAAATGTATTGGAAACAGGTCCACTTTTTTAAAGATTTGTTTCTTTTGTGCTAAAGTTTAATAAAAACAAATCAGCTGTCCTAAATGAAATTGATTAGATTAATAATACAAAGTTATTTCAGCCATATTTTTTTCAAATATGAGACCTATTTATGAATCATAATTTTATCTTTTCACTCTATAATTACACCAGAAGCAAAATGTACGTAATGCATTTAGAATCTTTGGTCCAGATCCTCATCTGGTCCAAAGCAGTGTAGCTCCATTGACTTCGCTGGAGCTATACTGATTTACACCAGCAGAGATCTGGCTCTTTGCCAGCAGCTCCATTAGGCTTGGCATAAAATAGCTCAGCACAGTATGATATTTCCTTTTAGAGTTCATTTTAGAGGGCTTTTTTGGGGGGGCGGCGGGGAGAGGAGGGAGGTTTCAGAAGAAATTTGTCTGAACAAGATTCATAGATGTAATATTCAAGTTAAATAAAGAGACATATTAATTGCTCAATTCAACATTTTAATACATAAAAATTAGTTTAGCTCCCTGTATAACACAAGGCATTAGCCATTATCAAGGGAGTGCTATAATACATAACTCAGGATACACAGCAGATGGACTGTGGAGGATCTCCTCATATGCTATATTGCTCATAGCATTCAATCATTTCCTCCATGTATGTAGTATACTAACTTTTATATACGACTTTGATCTAGTGAAATCATCTTGTGCACTTTTGGATTGTAAGTACTATGGTATAGTACTGAATATCAGCAACAATATTCAGTTCAGAATGGAGCCCCTCCATGTTATGTGACTGCTTTTAAGAATCAGTAGCCCACAGGAGAACCCCAGGAAGGAAGCCTTCCTGACAGTGATCTAAAGGGAAAGGGCCTTCAAAGAAGCCCAGAGTCCTAGGTGGAGTGTAGCAGAAATTGTGTTACAAGTAACTGATCCTTTTGAAGAAGGCAATTGGTGAGATATGCATCGACCAAGCTAGGAATCATCACAGAGATGCCGCTGTCTACTGACAATTCACTCAAGAGAGAGATGTCAAATATATGGCCCTTATGATACATTAATAGGGCCTTTGCAACATACCCAGATTTTCCAGAATCTAAGCATTTTTAGAGTAAGTTTCTAATTCTCATGACTGCAGAAATAACCTTCCAAACATCAACTATGTAACTGATGTCTGAAACAATGACTCAGAGGTGTGAACTCCCCCACTATCCGAAATCTATAAACCCAGCGATGACACTTCAATATCAACATTAGCAATGTAATCACTGATCACGTTGCTGGGGTAAGGGGCAGGACTGAAGCACTCTGGGTTGGAAATTGCAGCAGGAAAGAAATGCAGGGAAAAAACCAATGGAGGAGACTCACACAGAGAGAATGGGGAGAAAAAAGAAGATTGGGGAAGGAAGAAAAACAAAGGACAGAAATAATGATCGTCTAAAATGGAGCATATTTTCTCACTGAGTGATGAATGAGAAAATACAACACTCAATAAACAACAACATTTAGTTACTACATAAAGGCCATACTCTCCCTGTGATCTCCATGCAAACATCATACTGATGGTGAGTGCATTAATATATACATTTATACTCTAACCCATGGACTACAGTTCAACATGGAAGTCCACTCTCTCCCCCAAAAGAGTCTGACACCCCTGACTTAAGCAATGACATTCCAGTTCAAAACATCCACAACACTTCTGCATATAGGGTATAGGTTGCAGACTGCAGCTGCATACCTGCTCCATAATCTGTCTACACTAAGGGGTCCCTACAATCATTGTAACTGTACTTGCTTATCCTGAGGTGACCCGCTTTATGTGCAATGCACATCTTGGTCAGGGTGGCATGAGTTAAATCAAGGTGATGTAACACATTAATTTCCAATCACTTGACTTTTTAAAATAATTGATTTAAGACAGGTTGAGTCTTTGGAAAACTGATTTGAAAATCTGTACTATTGTGATTTTTTTATTTAAACGTATAATGAACTAAATAGTTTGTTTTTAATGCCACTATTGATAGGATATCTTCTCTGAAGTTCATAAAACTTCTGTAGATAAACAAAATATTAAAAAATAATGCTCAAACACGTAAGTAGGCACTGTGCTCATCCATGTGCTTAAAGATAGGCATGTACATGAAGTCTGAAGAATCAGGGGTTAAAATTACTTTTTATTGAAAACATTCTCTTGGTGGCATAAAATCTTTGTCAATTCAAATCAAAATTCTCATTGACTTCAGACAACAAATGCTGATGAAGAAATACAACCTGGCTACAGCATTCCAGTTTTCTAGATTTGTGGAAGATCAATATATCAGAAGCAAATGTCAGCTACAAATAGAGTACAAGCTACTTGCTTATCAGTCTTGCATTTCATTTTGTCTTGTTCTCCCAGTAAGGATGTTAGCGAGGACTTACACTTGTCTTTTTCAGCAAAGATGTGAATTTCAAGTATGAAACTTCTTTAAAAAAAACTATCAGATATGAAATTCTACTAACAATGAGAAAACTAATTAGAGAAAAAAAAGTACAAAATTGTGACCATCAGGGTCTAGACACCTCAAGGAGAGAACAGGCGATCTGACCCCCCAAAATAGCGAGTAATTGAATCAACTGGTTGTAAACAATGTTATTGTGTATACAAATATGTAGCGTAAGGTCTTTTATGAAGGGTTGTAATGTTCTGAACTTGGTCATTATGAGATCTGTAAACAGACTGTGCTTATGAATCTATGTGTTTAGAATACGATGCTCATGACCTGTACTACAATTTCAAATACACCTCACAGCAGGGAGGGACTCCTCCCAAGCCAGGTGTTTTACACAAAAGCAGATGAAAAGAAACACCATGGTACAACCCAGGAAAAGACCAATGATGAGCCATTACAGTGAATGAGAAGACACAGTTGCCCCAGCTATCAAGGCCAGAGGGAGTCTGTCCCACTCCCACCCCCCACCAACACACACTGAAAAACCATAATCTGAGAAAGAAAAATACCTTGCAAACCTAGTTAAAAGGTGATCAAAGTGGGAGGGAACCAGAAAATGAGGGGCAGCCTCTCAGCAGGAAGCTGTGTGGGAAACACTGGATTCCCTCTATGACTGGGGACATGCCAGAACCTGAAGTTGTCTCATTCTGTTTGTTTTCTGTGTAACTTGTCTGCGTTCGCTTTTCCTTACTAGTTCATCTTTGAATCTGTGATTTTACTATTAAATTAATTTTGTTTATTTTTACACCAAGCAGATCTCTGATGTGCAAACTGTATAGAATGCACGTGCCACAGTGAATGATAACCAGGGACTGTTTTCACACCTTTAGGGGTGACGAATCGGGGAGGAGGGGTCTGAGTGTCTGGTAGTGAGCAACTTAGGGTAGACAGATCTGGGGAGACTCTGGACTGGCGGGGCTCTTGGTATCACCCTGAGAGGAGTAACGAGGCTGGTGGAAGTCAGGGTGATACCTGTGTGCTTGAGGAATGGCTACTGGTGCCAGGGCTCTGAGCCATAACAGGTCTGCATTAAGACACCCAAAGTTACAGGGCTGGTGGTGACAGAACCCCCCACTGGTCTGGGTGAACCCCAAAACATCCACTTCAGCAATTTACAACTATTAATGGGAAGAAAGGAAAGAACCAGCAACATATAAATAAAAAGTCTAATTTAGAGGTAAATGTGATTTACATTTAAACAACCTAAAAAAAAATCATGATTTTTATCCACCCAGGTCATGGTTGATTTAAACAGTCTTAGCCTGTGTCTAAAAGAGGTAAAAGGCAGGCAATGCTGATGGACACTTCAACCACCCAAGAACTTTAGTTCATCCCCTTGGAATGCACTGTTTATGGTCCCTTCTTGCTAATTATACATCGAAAGGGAAACAAAGTTAGTCGTTTTGTGGATATGACAAACATATGCATACATGGCATATCTTTGGCAACCAATCAGAAAGCTCTAATTGTGTCCAGAACTCTATAGTAATTTCACAATACATATGCATGTACTATAGTACAGTAAAGCATATTTTGTTTTTCTTTAGAGTAGATGCCAAGTTATAATTCATTTGCCAGGTGATTTTCCATTCACAAATACCTAGGTGAAGGCAATGCCAAAGAAACTCTCACCTTATTCATTGCCCAGCCAACACCAGTGATCCATATTTTCAAATCTATCCATGAACATGGACACTCTACAGCAGGCACTTGAAGCAACCAGAGAATTTTCACATATGCCATCTCATTTTTTAAGAAATAATCTTTGCATTTGTCATCTACTGTGTTTCACTCTCTCTGAGGGAGGGATTATCAGCCTCCCGGAATTAGTGAATTGGAAGGGACGGACTTGTAGAATTAAATTTCTGTATCAAGTGGTTGGACAGGATACCAAACATCAGAGTCCTGAAGCAGTGCTGTGTGACGAGCATTGAATCTCTAATCATAAAGGAGCAACTTTGCTGGATGGACTGGTCAACCTGGTTCATATGGATGCTGTTCATCTCCTCAAAGCCATATTTTATAAGAACAGCTGAAAATGGGAGCATGTACACTGAGAGGCCAACAGAAATGACAAGGACACACTCAAAGATCACCTAAAAGCCGGCCAAGTCAACCACATGCGCCAACAGATCACAATGGCAGTGGTCCTGTTGGCTGGCAGCTGAAGCCATTGGAAACAGCCAAACAGAAACAGCTAAAGAGAAGCGTGAGCGAAGAAAGCAGACTCTGGCAAAACGTGTGGCCACATCCACCCAATATGTGCACGCATCTGTGGATCCCTTATTGGTTTAGATTCACACATGACAACACGCTGAAATAAACTGATCCTCATATACCACGTCTGCAAAGACCCTTCCCCCGACGCTGGGCCAAGCACAGGTGTCAGCCCTAATAAGGTTGGTAGTTCTATGCCTGTCCATGAATAATGTGGGCAGTATCCCCAAAAGAGAGACCGAGGAACAGCATGAGGGCCAAGGCAGCAGATTAAAGAAGATTTGCTAGTTGGGCCCTGCTTTTCGGATTACCTCTGATTTGGATTTTTTTAAATGGACCATTAAAAATATTTTAATAGGTTTCTGCTTCAGCCTTGATCAAATAACAAAAATCTCAATTAATAGTAATGTTCCCTTGTTTGAGTTATATTGCATAAGCTGTTGTTTAAGATGTTTGTAACCAAAACTGATCTGCAAAGTATTGTGAGCAATGAGCTACTTTTTTTAGGTAGGCATGAAAGAGTCAATTTTTTTTTTAAATTAGTAAATGTCTATTTCACCATACATGTAATAACCAACAAAAAATATTTCTAGTAATGGTAACTGAACTTTATAGATTGGCAAAAAAAAAGAAAAATGCTGCCTGAGAACTTATCAGAATTTGATTAGAGGCCATTTACTTTGCATATTTTGACAAGTGATGTTGACAATGTGTGTTTTAACAGGTAGAAAGCTTTAATTTTTTTAATCTCAGCATCTACTGTCATTAAATAATTGTCTAACCTCCCTGATAAATTTCCTGCAACTGTGAAAATTTGTTAAAAATTTTTTTAAAAAAAGATTTAAAAAACCAATCACCACTGTCCTCCATCACAATGACTAAAAAAAATTAAAAAATAGAATTCCACCAAACCTACTTTGAGGTCATTTTCTTAAATATTTGCTAGGCCCGTCTCTGTGATGGAAAACAACACTATAATAAGAACATTTGGAAGAGGAAACAATGTTTATTTGTTATGGGAAACCTTTGGATGTTTGAACTAAGTCACATCATGGTCTGAAACTCACTGGGAAAATATTATAGAGAACAGATACTTTGGAATGAATGCTTCATTTATTCAAGTGCCTTTATCAAACCCATATGTACTCAAACTTCTTCATTTCAGCTACTGTAAGTGGCAAGTCTCTCACACAAAGCTGAGAGAACACTGCAGAATGAATCTTTCATTATAAGAATTTAGCCCTTTTTTCTTTTAATGACTAATCCAAGAATAGTCTGTGATATTTCCTAATTTGAGCCTTCATTTAGCAAAGTGCTTAAGCAGATGCTCAATTTTAAGCATGTGAGTAGCTGATGCCCGTGGAACTATTCACATGTTTAACTATTCTGCTGTATCAGAACCTTGGTAGCTTTTCTTATTTGTTATCTTAGGGGAAGATAGTTTTCAGCCTATGAATTGCTTGCACACTATTCAATGTGAATATGCATTAGAGTGCTCCATACTCATGCTATGTGATTGGCCATCCACGTCACAATGGATTGCTTTTGCACCTAACCTGAACAAACAGAAGCAGGGGCGGCTCTAGACATTTCACTGCCCCAAGCAGGGGGGCGGCGCTGTCGTCGCGGATGGCGCAGGCGCGGCGTGGTGGACTCCGCAGGCGTGCCTGCGGAGGGTCCGCTGGTCCCGCATGCCTGCGGGAGGTCCACCGGAGCCGCCTGCCGCCCTCCCGGCGACCGGCAGAGCGCCCCCCATGGCATGCTGCCCCAAGCACACGCTTGGCATGCTGGGGCCTGGAGCCGCCCCTGAACAGAAGTGCCTAAAGAATCACTGGGCACTGATATTCTCAGGGAAAGGATGAGGATAATTTCAGGGGCACGGGGAAGAGAGAGCAGAAGATGACTAGGTTTAGGGACTTCTAGAAATTTAAAAACATTTTCCTGTATTGTATTTGGCTCCATACATGGACTCTAGTCATGAAGAATCCCAGGTATTCTGAAAAATCTGAAGAGTGGTGGATTGAATCCAGTGGGCTCTATTTTGTATCAAGCAATTCACTACAGTCATTAACTGCACATACATGCTTGTTCTTAGTGCAAAGGAAGTGGTCATGTACCCTCTGTACAGACCATATTGGTGCAACTCCTCTCTCTTGGGAATATTGTCTTACGGCTGTGCTAAGTAACCCATCCCACACAATGCCATATTTTACGTCCCATGCTATTGAATTTGCAGTCTCCAATTTTCACTCACCACAATCATTGCCAGTCACCAACAATTTAGTAGTCATGTTTGCATTGTCAGTCCCCTTTTCCAAAAGATGCAGTCACTTAACTTTGTGCATCTCCTTTAGCTAACTGCCTGAGGGGCAGAGCTCTGACCAGGGGCTTTAAGGAATTGCTCTCTTAATTGCCATTATCATTTTATATAAAATCAAGCACAAGCATTTAATTAGGATATTGGTCCCCATATATGCAAGCATTCACCACATTTTTGTCACCTGCAATTTAGCAGCAGTGCATACATCCTAGGTACCAGTTGAGAAGGGTGCATTTCTTGCCAATAGCCTGTTCACCAGTAGTTTTAGGATTAATTAGGGCCTCACACTGTGTCAATCTTAAGCAGTGTCATTTGAGTTTATTTTAGTTACCCTCTGTGTGCCCCTGAAAATTATTTAAAATCACAAGCAATAAAAAAGGAGATAGCCAGTAGCATCCTGACAAAACAGTAGTTAAACAAACTGCACTGTGCAGATAACATAAAAGAAATATTGCACCCTTCCTAATCGCCACCCTTCAAGCAGCAATTCCATCTCCAAAAAGCTCCCTTAAAAAGATTTGTGCCCTGATGGGCCCAGGGGGGACGGGGGGATGTAATCCAAAGGAAAGGGACCCCTGCATGAAATACCCTGCCCACTGCTCCATCTTTTATATCAAGGGGCCTATGCATCTGACCCATAGCAGCATGGTTCAGAGAGGGGGGTGGGGAGATCTCACAACTAGAGACATCTCAGGCCACTTAAGACTTTATAGATCAATATCAGCATCATATGTTTCACTCAGAAGCCCACTCATAGCCAGTACAGATTACAAAACAATGGTGTAATACACTCATGGTGGAAAACTCTGCTTAACCAGCAGGCTGCCACATTCTGCTCTCACTTAAGTTGCCAAATGGATGTAAGGTCTAACCCCAAGTAGAGTGTCTTTGGGTAGCTCAATCTAGAGGTGACTTAGTAACAGTCATGGTGGATAGGAGGACCATGTCAGCAAGAAATTCACAAGCTCTAGGTCAGACATATTTGAAAAAACACACATTGGCTACTGCTTGAAAGGTGAGCATCCAGCCATAATGGAATCTAATCGGTTGTGAACATGAGCAACACACCCTCAGAGGGTGGAAATAATTTGTGCCATATTTTCCAATCACTTTCCCCAACATCACCTTTTTTTAATCTGGATTGAGCCTCAGACACTTAACAGCATAAAATTTCCCAAGGGGTTCCCTTCCAAGCAATGGCGACCCGTGGGTGGGAGGCCACGAAGGGTCACATGACCCTCCCCAAAATGCCAGGGAGGAGAGGGGCAGGCAAGGCCAGCAGCTGGGGAAATGAAGGGACAGAGCTTCAGCCGGAAGGGAAGAAGCATGGCCAGAGCCTCTCCTCTTCTGGCGATGCTGCCTGGTGCAGCAGGCAGCATGGCCAGAGGCTGCTTGGGAGAGTGCAACCGCTGCGTGCTGCACCACGGGCTGCGTGCCAGGCAGGCAGCATGGCCGGAGGCTGCTTGGGAGAGTGCAACCACTACGTGCTGCACCACAGGCAGTGTCCCAGGCAGGCAGCATGGCCGGAGGCTGCTTGGGAGAGTGCAGTCACTCTTCTGTGTGCCACACCATGTGCAGCGTCCCAGGTGGCCGGAGGCTACCCAGGAGAGTGCAGTCACTGCACTGTGTGCCGTACCACAGGCAGTGTCCCAGGCAGGCAGCATGGCAGAGACTGCCCGGGACGTGCATTAGTGGCTCCACATGCCAGGGAGACTGGAGCAGAGCCACACCCCCTGCCAGGTAACATGGGATGGGGAGGGGACAGGGAGAGCGCATGTCCCCCAGGCTGGGGATGAGTCACATGGGGGGGCACGTGTGGAGGAGTCATGATGGGGTCATGTTGGAGGGTCACGTGCCCACCTTTAGCTGATGCCCCCTTTGTGTCCCTCCCACTAGTCGCTTCTGCTTCCAGTAATATTACGGCAACCTGTGCTACTCTACCCAGCAAGGGAGACCAGGAAGGATCCTGTCAACACACCTGCAATCCAGTTCCTCAGTTAGCCTGCTATTTATACTGAAGTGTAATGCAACATGCAAATCATCATTCAGAGAGTTAACAATACACCTGAACTCTGATCTCCCATATGACAAGTGCACAGCACTACCATTGGCTTGGCAAGGTTTGAAATTGTACAAAGGAAAGCACTGACACACAGACATAAAAGGATATATATAGGTGACTGACTAGCTCCATTGTTAGCTTGACTGAGATCAAACATTCATCAGATGGATGGCTCTTGAATTGGTCCCTTTTATACAATCAAAGAAGAGGACACTGTTTTTATTCACTTTATAAAACCAAGAACAAGCTAAAATGTAGAACATTCACTGACAGTGCATTTTCAAAGACACTTTGAATTGCCAGACTTTCTAGCATGTGATAGTTGGCTTCCTTCCTTGCAAATGGAAAGAAAGAGTGTGAAAAGAGGTATATTATATGTATTTCATTTTCTTTAAGTTTACATAAAACAAATATCTACTGGAACTCAGAGATGAGTTGACTATCCATCATTATCATGGAACTGTAAAGAACATGGTGCCCTTACGTTCTGTAAACTCAGAATGATTCGCACATTTATCTTTTGTGAGTTCAATATGAGAGATCGCAAAGAAAAGTTTGAGGATCTGACAGATTCTAAGGGTAATTTTGCCGAATTTGTTTTGCAATATTTGTACGGGGAGACTTTGGCAAACCAGTAAAGTGCTTGAAATCACTGTGGCTTATTGTTAAAGGCGGCCTAGTCAGCAAGCTGTAAATTGGCCATTCAGCAATCTCAGCTTGACCAAGGCAGGAGGGGAGGGGGGGTTGGGTGCCACAGAAAGGGGAGCTTGACCCCGCGTCCTTCGTAATAAAAATTGTGTTGAAATTGCTGATACATGCATTTTAAAAGAGTAGGATATGCCCCAGGAATGTCTATTGGGGTCTCAAGGCTGCAGACTCTGGAAAAACCCACCCCTGGTTAATCAATAATCAGAAGAAACGTCTTGCTTGCTTAAAATGCTTACTTAACAAGATTTCTTTAAGGGACATGTCATTCTATTACAAATGTATAAATAAGGGGAAAAAGCTTGAGATAGTGGGACTCATATGGGGACTCTTCAGGATTGGTCTCTCTCTCTGGATGCATCTTGTCTTCCCCACCGGCAGACGGGCTGCTGCTGTGTCACTCGAAAGCCACACTCAGCTTTGGTAATTATCGAGGGTTGGGGTGTTTTACTAATCTTGTTGTGGATGTGTGTAAGTGCTTGAGACTAGTAAAGTTTAGCTTTAAGTGAAAGCACTCTTGTGTTGTCCTGTTTGTGCCAGCCATCTATTGGTCAGACGGCCGTGTCTCCCCTGATCTATTTCCTGACACCTCCTCACACAGAGTAAAAGTTACCAAGAGCATTGGGTTGAAAGAACCCTGGGTAACATTCATCTGATATAGTTGACCCATTTGATAATACAAAAAATAGTTCCTCCTATTTAATGAGCCCTAGAAAGTGATGCTGGGATACAGTACTGTCATAAGGCCAATTTTGCATAAGAGATTTTTAGAAAGAGAACATGAATTTTCAAACCCATGAAAAGATAAGGAATTTCACCTCAGCAATTCAATTTACCACAAATGTTCTAGTTCTGCTGTTGATTAAATTAGTTATTTCACATTGCTAATCATGTCTGTAATTCATCTTTTTTAGACTATATTGTTTGCTCAGTAGGGCCAGATCCTCAGGAGGTGTAAATTGATGTAGCCTCATTGACTACGTCAATGGAGCCATGATGATGATTTATATCAGCTGAGCATCTTCACACATTTAAGGCCAGAAGAGACAGTTATGAGAACATATTCAGACCTGTTCCAGAACACACACTATACAGGAATTACTGGATGAAATTGTATCAAGTCCAATGACTTGCGGTTGAATTAGACCATGCATCTTTTAGATATCTAATCTTGATTTAAAGATTTCAAGTGATAACAACATAAGAATGGCTGTACCGGATCAGACCAAAGGTCCATCTAGCCCAGTATCTGTCTACCGACAGTGGCCAATGCCAGGTGCCCCAGAGGGAGTGAACCTAACAGGCAATGATCAAGTGATCCATCTCCGGCCATCCATCTCCATCCTCTGACGAACAGAGGCTCGGGACACCATTCTTTATCCACTTTCTCAACATCACTCATGATTTTATATACCTCTATCCTATCCCCCCTTAGTCTCCTCTTTTCTAAGATGAAGAGTCCTAGCCTCTTTAATCTTTCCTCATATGGGACCCTCTCCAAATCCCTAATCATTTTAGTTGCCCTTTTCTGAACCTTTTCTAGTGCTAGAATATCTTTTTTGAGGTGAGGAGACCACATCTGTACACAGTATTCAAGATGTGGGCGTACCATGGATTTATATAAGGGCAATAATATATTCTCAGTCTTATTCTCTATCCCCTTTTTAATGATTCCTAACATCCTGTTTGCTTTTTTGACCGCCTCTGCACACTGCGTGGACATCTTCAGAGAACTATCCATGATGACTCCAAGATCTTTTTCCTGACTCGTTGTAGCTAAATTAGCCCCCATCATATTGTATGTATAGTTGGAGTTATGTTTTCCAATGTGCATTACTTTACATTTATCCACATTAAATTTCATTTGCCATTTTGTTGCCCAATCACTTAGTTTTGTGAGATCTTTTTGAAGTTCTTCACAATCTGCTTTGGTCTTAACTATCTTGAGCAGTTTAGTATCATCTGCAAACTTGGCCACCTCACTGTTTACCCTTTTCTCCAGATCATTTATGAATAAATTGAATAGGATTGGTCCTAGGACTGACCCTTGGGGAACACCACTAGTTACCCCTCTCCATTCTGAGAATTTACCATTAATTCCTACCCTTTGTTCCCTGTCTTTTAACCAGTTCTCAATCCATGAAAGGACCTTCCCTTTTATCCCATGACAGCTTAATTTACATAACAGCCTTTGGTGAGGGACCTTGTCAAAGGCTTTCTGGAAATTTAAGTACACTATGTCCACCGGATCCCCCTTGTCCACATGTTTGTTGACCCCTTCAAAGAACTCTAATAGATTAGTAACACACGATTTCCCTTTACAGAAACCATGTTGACTATTGCTCAACAGTGTGTTTTTCTATGTGTCTGACAATTTTATTTTTAACTATTGTTTCGACTAATTTGCCCGGTACCGATGTTAGACTTACCGGTCTGTAATTGCCGGGATCACCTCTAGAGCCCTTTTTAAATATTGGCATTACATTAGCTAACTTCCAGTCATTGGGTACCAAAGCCGATTTAAAGGACAGGTTACAAACCTTAGTTAATAGTTCTGCAACTTCACATTTGAGTTCTTTCAGAACTCTTGGGTGAATGCCATCGGGTCCCGGTGACTTGTTAATGTTGAGTTTATCAATTAATTCCAAAACCTCCTCTAGTGACACTTCAATCTGTGACAGTTCCTCAGATTTGTCACCTACAAAAGCCGGCTCAGGTTTGGGAATCTCCCTAACATCCGCAGCCGTGAAGACTGAAGCAAAGAATCCATTTAGTTTCTCTGCAATGACTTGATCGTCTTTAAGCGCTCCTTTTGTATTTCGATCGTCAAGGGGCCCCACTGGTTGTTTAGCAGGCTTCCTGCTTCTGATGTACTTAAACATTTTGTTATTACCTTTGGAGTTTTTGGCTAGCCGTTCTTCAAACTCCTCTTTGGCTTTTCTTATTACACTCTTGCACTTAAGTTGGCAGTGTTTGTGCTCCTTCCTATTTGCCTCACTAGTGATGGAGAATACACATATAGATACATTATTCCAATGGTTAACTACCCTTGCTGTGTACCTTATTCCCAGTCTGAATTTGTCTTGCTTCAGTTTCCAGACACCGGATCTTATTCTGTCATTGTCTGCATTGAGGCAAAGAGTTTAATTTCAAGGCTTTCTTTTTCAGATGCTTCCTCTAAAATTATCTGTCCATTAAACAGGTCAAAATGTCTTGCAATAGTATCTATTTCTAATTTATTTGTAATCCAATTTCCAGGATGTGATCTCCACCACATCATCTGGCAATAGTCAGGGATAATTTTGGCTTAGACAACTGAAGGCTTGTTTACCCAAACATTTAGTTCCCGGCAAGCCAGGGTGTGAATCTACCCTGCACTAGCCTGCCACAACCCTGCTATCCACATGGACATGCACTAACAGCTCACTAATGCACTTTGATCTACCCTGCCTTGAAACAGGAGTAGATTACAGCACACTAATATTCTGCCACTGGGTCACTGTATGACCATAAACAATTCACCAATTAATCTGCTTTCTGCCTTGATACAGCACTCTAAGAGGCACGCTACGAGTGGGGTGTTATTACTACAATACAGAGAGCTTGAATTCCTTCAGATCACTAATGTTCATTTTTAAATTTAAAATTTGATTGGTTTCCTCAAGGCAATGCTGTTTCATTTATTACACTTGCATCGCATTAAAGCCTGTAATGCCTGGTGCAGGTTTCTCCCTGTGCGACACATGGGGCACGATTACAAAAGGGGCACAGGCCAGGGACTTGTGGCTGAAACCATGTGGCTAGATTCTCACAATGATTTTGCTTCATGCACCTCCCAGCATTTCCAACCCTAAGAACTAACAAGCCTTGCAGCCATTGGCTGAATCTTACCTGTTCCACTGTCCTGAACCCTCTGTGACCCTCAGAGCCCACTGGCACGGGGCCCACCATACTGTAACTTATACCAGGCCTGACACACTCACCCACCCAATCATACTGTTGTCGTAACACACATCTAAGGCATATTGTAAGGTATCATATGGACTTGGTGACATGTTGATCCTGAAAATCATCGTGCTGTGTGTGTACAGATTGTGTACCAAGTGTTATAGATATGGGCTGGAAATAGGTCATTAAAATGTGTTTACGAGGCAGTGCATATACCCAGCCTGCCCTAGACAAAGGAATGGGGATTCACCTTCTTACCACCTTGATTACAGGCACAGGACAATCAAAGTACATTTACATATAAGGTAAACAAAGCCATCAAGCTAACAAGCAGCTGCTTGGTGAGCAACCCAGGGGACAAGTCTGCACCCCAGGAATCCCTCCTGGCTCAAGGTAGACACAATGGACTTTGGGTAATATGAAGTGAGCAAAAAGACATTTTAGTTATCCATCACTTCAGGTGCTGTTCCTTATGTTCCTTGCGAGCCTGTGAAAGTTGGAGTTTTTGGCCGCAAGGGCATGAGCTGCTGCTAACTTGCTGAACGTGCGAGGTGGTTTCAGGCAAAGATATAACTTGCCAGAGTAAAGTTTTAACCACTAGAAAGCATGTTATGATTTTGTTTGTAATCGTACCTGTCTTTTCCTCTTGCTTAGTATCACTTAAATCTGTGTTCACTGTTAATAAACTTATCCTTGTTTAATTACAAAACCATCTCAGTACTGCATATAAAACTGAAGTTAATGTGTGCCCTGTCTCTTTGGAAGCAGCTAACTTAATTTCTGTGAGTGCCACAGTAAGAGGGACTGGACACTGCAGAGCGAACTGAGGTTCACTGCATGTTACCTGCAAGGCCAGGTTTAGACTGGCAGAGTCTCAAGGAGATTAGTGGTGAAGCAGACAGACTGGTGTGGCAGGGAGGTGGAACACAGTCTAAATCGCCAGCAAAGCTCACATCTGCTGCAGTAGAAGGACAACACAGCGGCTTATAATTCTGGGTGTCTTGAGCAGAATGTCACACCCTGTGCTGGTTCAGGAAGTTACAGAGATGGTGTCAATGCAGGCACCATTTGACATTAATGTAGAGTGACTGCTCCTTGATTCCAGCCTCCTTTCTACTGGCCTCACCACATCTCTGTCATTGTCTAACTTGCTCTTAAAAATCTCAAAATACCAGTCAGGGCTGGTCTAGATAACACTTAGTCCTGCCATGAGTGCAGGGGACTCAAGGTCCCTTCCAATTCTACAATTCTATAGCTTACCAAGCTCACCATTTATTTTTGCAAAGAGTTTAATTGCAGCTATGTATTGGGGGAATTATACCATACAGCCACCTTGCCCTCCTCACACTTCTTCATTAGGATTATCAGTTGCATTTCCCTTCTAATCCACGCAATGGATAGGAAAGGCCCAAGACTGACCACATGCTGTAATTCCATGTACCACATGCTGTATTCCATGTATGTAAACATGACAATTGCCATTTTGGCAGACACTGGGGACTAAGCAGAGGACCTCCACAGCTGAAAGTATGAGTCCCTACAGCTTGAGCTAGTGAGCCAGATTCTCAAACAGAGCCATATCGTGGTGGGTTTAGTGGTTACCCTCTGGGAACTAGACTGAAATATTGCCATTTTGCATAGGCCATCAAAAAGCCATCATATGGGAATGTATTTAGGTCACTATCTAGCTCGGCTGTATTTGAATCGGCAGCCTAGAGATTAAGTGCCTCTATTTTCAAAAGTGACCAGTGACTCTGGATGCCCAACTTTGAGAAAACTTTAAAAAGACCTGATTTCCAGATAGGGCTGTGCGCCTGCCTTCTGCAAATCAGAAGTCAAAGTGTCACACAGGCTCAGCATCTAGAAATTGAAATATTCAAAATCACTAGTCATTTGTAAAGCTTTGACATAAATCTCTCACTACTAACATCATGGGCCATTCTATCTCCCAGCACAGATATTTGTTTGTAAAGTTTTAAGTCTGTACATGCATTATGTTAGTGACCCAGGCATATTAACACAGAATTTTGTATTAATTTAAAATCCATTTAAAGTTCATTAGTAAATGCTGGCTTCCCCCTAAGGACAACCTCTCCTGTTGCAGTCACACTGAAGTAGTACAGTTTTCTCTGCCACCTACACCACTGCTGACAACAGGGCTTCTAGAAAAACTTACTTACTGACACTGAAGAGAGTCAACTGTTATACTTCTCTCTCAGTCTTAAAAAGGAGATTGTTTGGAAGCTCATGGAGGCAGGTAGAAGGAGGGATGATTTTGTGGTTATGGCACCGGGCTAGGACTCAGATGATCCGGATCCAATTCTCAACAGTATCACAGACCTCCCCTGGCAAATCACTTAATATCTCTGTGGTCTTTATCTGTAAAATGGGGGAAATTCTTCCTTTGTTTTGCCTACGTGTACCCCGATTCTGCAAATACTTAGTGGCATACTTAGATTTAAAATTAAGCACATGCTTTGTGTTTGCAAAAACAGACTGTCAACTCTCTGGGGTAAGCACTGCTTCTTATTGTATGTATGTACAGCACCTAGCACAATGTGGGTTTGTAATGGCATGGCAGACACCTCTTGCAAGCGCTCTTTTCTGGTTGGGTGTGTCTGCAGTCCTTAAACAGTCCCAGCCCTGGTATTGGACAATACCCCCCAAGGGCTTACTCCCTGGAGGCAATGGTTTCATCCTCTCTGGGCCCTTCTAGCCCCAGCACTACAGCTGGACCACTAAGTAGTCCAAATCCCCTTCTGGGGATTTAATGGCTGTTCAATTGTAGGCCACTTCCCCAGTGGCCTGTGTGGGGGGAGAGGGGGAACCCGGGCCCTCCCACTACTCAGGTCGCAGCCCTGGGACCCTAAGAATAGCAGACACTGTCCCTTTAATGAAACTGCTTTCAGTTTCCTGGGCCAATCCCCTGTGGCCCCAGCCTTCATCAGTGCTTCACTCTTACCTAAGGGCTCTTCTATTTGCTGGCCCAGCAACCAGCCAGGAGCTTTTCTTTGCTCCCCTGGTCCCTGCCAGCACTGAGCTGTCTGTGGTGCTGCAGTTCCTTTTGGCCAGCCAGGAGCAAAAACTGCACTTCTCTGGCTCCAACAAGGAACTGAACATGTTATGCAATGAAGCTCCTTTTTATACTAGCCTGCAACGCTCTGATTAGCTAGCCCCTTGCAGCCTCCCCGATTGGCTGCTTTCCTGCACAGTCTCTCTAGACCACTTGGAGGACACAGCTCTACTGCTCCTTTCCTGGGAGGGGTGTGGCAGGACCTTGAGGCCTCCAACAGGGGGGCTCTGGGCCTAGTCTACTTTGTGGGTAGTACAGATAAATAAATAATTTATATTTGCATAGTTTACAATGCCAAGCATATTTGAAAACTCAATATATAGCTATAGATATATAGAGATATAAATCACATTCCAGAACCAGATTTTTACTACCATTAGAAGCTTCCCTACACAACAGGATATTTCCATGTCAACTGTAACACATGTACCATGGAACTATGGATAAGAGTGTTTCTGAATTACTGTTTTCTCTGCTTACAGAGCAGTATCAAAAGGCAGATATTGTTTAGAAAAGGTAATGGTACTTGATAAAAGAAGCCAGGTTGAGCCATCTGCCACACATTGATTATTTCAAAGAATTCATTTGGTGTTGTTCAGATTACTAAGAGGGTGACTAGTGGCTATTCTATCAATATTTCATTGTCATTCCTTTAGATCTGATGTTATTTCATACTTCCCAATAACTTTTCAAATAAGGACCTGATCCTGATGAGATTTAGATATGCTTATGTTTACATACAGAATAGCCCCACTGAGAACAATGGAGCCACTCACAGTGCATAGTTAAGCATGTGCTGAAGTCTGTACAAGATCAAAGCATTAGTCACTACACTATTAGAGACTTTTACCAGAGAAAAAAAATACAATATTTGGAAACTTAATTTCTGCCTACTGAACAGTTCAAATAGAACCCTATAAATCCTGTGATGGTCTTGCTGAATTGGTGACACCTGGCAATCAAAGAATTCAGCCCTACATTGCTTTAAGAGAACATTTTGATATATTCAGTACATAGCTCTGTGTGTATGTCTCTGTATCTACAATCCTTGCTACCTGATTCCACTTTCTGGTACAGGATAATACTATTACCTGCTTCCTGTCAACAACTAGGCTAATCAATCACCACCACCAGACTGATAATTCACAAATCCTGTGTTCTGAAAACCACATACTAAAATGGTAAAATCATTGCAAATTCTTGTAGATATTATATCCACTCAGTTAATGGCTTCATGCAGTTTATCTGCTGGTCAAATCTGAATAGAAACCAAAAGATAGGTTACTTTGACAAATGTGCTAAAAAGTGATCATATATCAAAGATCTTTTTGAGCTGGAACCCAATCGGAATTAAACTGCATATAATGCAAAACACTTTCATCCAAATATGTTAAATTCAAATGAAAAGGAATTAATTTCTCTGTGCCAATACAGTTCACACACTCTTCTATTGCTAATTTTTGTTTTCATTTTTTTTAAATTGTTAACATATTAAATCTGGGATTTTCAACTTTCCTGAGATCTGAAAAAATACAAGTTTAACCCAGTGGTGTTACAGAACAGGCTTGCTACACATCTAAAACACTAATCCTGCAAACATTTACTCATGCTTTAAGATTTCAAGTTGTCCATGGGACTACATATGTGTTTAATGTTGAGCATCTATTAAAATGTTTGCATGCTTGAGTTCTATGTTTGTGAAGAGGCACATTAACCCAGTATTATATTCATTTATTCACATTACCCATTTATTAAAAAGAAATGTAAATCTCAATTTTTTTGTAAACGCTTGGGGTTGGAATTACAGGTTAATGACAAAACTTCTACTAACTTAAAAAAGAGAGAGGAGGACTAGGCCCTAAATAAATGCAGAGTACAACATGAACTCCTACAGGGGTGGGGTCATTCTATGTGACAACCCAGGGCTGCCTCTTTTTTTTTTTTTTTTTTTTTAAAGAAAGGTTGTTCAAAAACTGTTAGTCCCTTAAAGGCTACTGGAATTACTGTGCAAGGCAAGTGCTTTCCTTGTGCACTCTCTCTGCACTTGATCAATACTGTATGTGACTTGGTTAGAAGCTATAGCTTTTAAGGACAGCAGCTTTCCAAATGTATGTGTACAATTGATAATCTCTGCTAAATCTTAGACATCTCTTAGGGATTGTAATGCAATCCCTATCACTCCAGTAGTACTTGCTTTCACATGAGAAGGTGCGCACTTGGAAAACACTGGCAGAGACTGTCTATCAATGTCTTTAAGAATTCATCCATAATTACTCATCTACTGATCAATTAGGCCTGCAGAAGGATGGTATATTACTTCAGCTCCTTTCCCCTGTACATTTATGCATTTTCATTGTCCTTTTCCTGCCTGACTGGTTCATCACTATTGTCCTAATCAGAAAGCACTGAAGTACTATCACAGAAAGCTAAGAAGTATGATGCAGAAGTCATTTATTTTAATAAAATCATCTCAATGGCTCATTACTCTTTGGATTCTTTGATTTCAGACTTTTTGCTTTCAGACTTTTCACCACATAATTTAAATAATACATGTAGAGTGAAGAACAGTTCAAGTTCCACAGGTTTTAAAAACAGAAACTTGGGAACAAAAAGAATTATACTGTGGCACTACACCTCATATTCTTCATAGAAATATTGTTATGATATGAATACGGCATAACTCAGATGTTTTATGCAAGATGGTTCATGTAAGATATCATTGGAAAGGTTATGTTTTACTGAATATGATTATCCTATTTGTATACACACATGATGTCACAGTGTGGCTTCAAGCCATCCTGAGGCACAACCGATGTGATCTTTGTGGCATGACAGATTCAGGAGATGTGCAGAAAGCAACACCAGAAACTATTCATGGCATTCATCAACCTAACCAAGGCCTTTGACTATCAACCATGATGCCTTATGGAAGGTGTTGTGTAGGTTTGGCTGTCCACAGAAATGCATTTCCATCATCAGACTGCTCCATGATGGGATGAGTGCCACCATTTTGTGCAAAGGGCTCAGAGACCGAACGATTCACCATTCACACCCGTGTCAAGCAGGGCTGTGTCACTACTGCAACACTCTTCTCCATGTACCTTGCCATGATCCTGATTCTCATTCGCAACCACCTTCCTGACAGAATCAGGATTGAATATCATATGAATGGCCAACTCCTCAATCTTCGACATCTCCAAACAAAATCAAAGATCATGAAAATAGGCATCACTGACCTTCAGAATGCAGATGACTGTCCTCCTTGTGCACGCACACACTCACACCCCCCTGCAAAGCACCCTACATTTTTTTTGCAGATGCCTATCACAGCCTGGGTCTCTTTCTCAACATTGGGAAAACCAAGGTACTCTACCCACCCTCACCTGCACAAACTACTCTTCATACTGCACAAATCACCATCAGCAGAGAACCCCTGGAAAATGTGGACCATTTTCTGTACCTTGGCAGCCACCTCTCCCAAACAGCCAGCATTGACACAGAAATTGAATACAGGATCTGCTGTGCTAGCACATCTTTTGGAAGACTATTCAAATGAGTCAATGACAGGGATCTACAAACTGGTACCAAGATCGTGGTTTACAAGCCAGTTGTCATCCTCACCCTTCTCTATGGGTGTGAGACCTGGGTAACCTACAGACGACATCTCAAGCAGCTGGAGTGGTTCCAGCAGCGCTGCCTCAGGAGGATTCTCAGGTTCAGCTGGGAAGATCAACGCACTAACATCAGCATTATCTCTGCAGCCAACATCAGCAGTACAGAAGTGCAGGTCATGAAATACCAACTCTGCTGGACTGGCCATTGCGTATGTATGCCTGACACTCGCCTCCCGAAGCAAGTACTCTTCTCTAAGACAGGAAAGAAGGGTGAGTGGCGGGCAGCAGAAGCGTTTCAAAGACATACCGAAAGTACATCTTAAAAAGGGAGGTATCAACCCAACAAACTGGGAGGACTTGGCACAGAACAGAACACTGTGGCGCCACACCATACACCAAGCCACAGCTCACTTTGAGGAGAACAGATGTGCTCATGAGACAGAGAAGCGACCAAGGAGGAAAGAAAGGGCACAACACTCCAGCCAACAATTATGTTTCCTCCAAGATTATACCTGTCACTTCTGTGGGAAAATCTACAGGGCAAAAATTGGGCTCCTCAGCCACTTAAAAACTCTGGAGTCTGCCAATGAACCCCCTTGGCAGATGTCATCCTCATATTGAGGGACAGCCGAAGATACAGGTATCATTTCTGTATGTGAAGTTAGGAATATTGATTACATAACAATTACAGTTGTGGTTACACCTGGGAAATGCCCCCAGACACTATTCAATCAGCCTGGATGAGCCATTAGGAAAGACAATGGGTCTTTGAATATGCTGATCTCTCATCTTCCCAGCGCTCCTTCCTGTGGACATTAAAAATAAAATTGTCTCATGGCTGCTTTAACACGGCGAGGTTGTGTGATAATGTCACCTGGTACAGAGTACCCCTTGGACACTGCTGGTATTTTTCCACTGGAAACAAAGGATTCCCGCCTTATGTAAATCCTATTTAAGGTTGGGAAGTGAGTCAATCAGGGGTCTGCCTCCCTGCCAAAGAAGGAAGATTGCTGAAAACACCTGAAGAAGCAAAGAAACTAAGCTGGAGGAAAGGCAAGGGCTGAGTCCAGGCTGAGACGGGGTCTACCCCATGAAGAGAAATACCTGGAACTCTGAGCTGCAGAAACTCTGCAACTTGCCTAAAATAACATTTAGGTTGAGAAATTACTATGTGTAACCTGTTTTTTAGTGCATTAAACTTAGTTTGCGTGTTTTGTTTTATTTGCTCAGTAATCTGCTTTGTTCTGTTTGCTATCCCTTATAATCACTTAACATTTACCTTTTGTAGTTAGTAAACTTATTTTTTGTTCATTTCAAAACCCAGTTTGTGCAATTCATATCGGGGGGGGGGGGGCAAAAAGCCGTGCATATCTCCCTCCACATTGAAGAAAGGGGCGATTTTTATGAGCTTGTGCTGTACAGATCTCTCTTTACAGCCCAAAGGAGGTGTGCACATGAGTGCTGGGTAAATCCCTGAGCTGAATCCTCCCACACAGAGCTGATTTCACTCTGTGTCTGCAGCTGGCCATGGCCTTACGTGTGTGTGTGTGTGTGTGTGTGTGTGTGTGTGTGTGTGTGTTCGTTCGACATAAGGCTTGAGGACCTAGCACAGCAAGGACAGGGTGAAGAAGACCAGGCTGGTGGAATGGGTGGGCTCAGTGGGACCCCAGCATATCAGGTGGCACCCCGGATGGGAAGGGGTCCAACCTGTCACACGTATCAACTCAGAACAATGATCCATTTACATCAGTCTCCTGTCTCTGTGTCCAGACAGTCTGAGAGTGGCCAGTACCAACTGCTTTAGAAAAATGTGTAGGAAACCCTGCAGCAAACAATTACACAATAAGCTACCCACAGGAGAACCCCTATCAATTAGAAATTTGTTAACTCTTAAAAATTAGAGTCCTGACTAATATAACTGAGGCTGTTCTCATTCACTATAGAAAATGTCAAATCCTTACTTGACTGTACTAAGCTCCTGGCCATCATGATATCTTGTGGCAGTGAATCCCACAGGTTAACTATTTTGTGAAAAAAGTATTTCCTTTTGTTCTGTTTTAAATTAGCTGCTTTTCAATATCATTGAACAACCCCTTATCTTAGTATCATGAGGAAAGGGAAATAATTTTCACAAACAATATAAAATATTGAACTCTTTAAAAATGAAAATGCCAGACTACGTAGTTCATTTTGTGTTAAACTCCAAGTCCTAGCTACTTGTCAGTAATAGCTCAAAGAATAATCATGCTTATACTCTGAATCCAACACTGAGAGAGTAAAAGGAAAATAACTTAACTTGTAATTTTCTGTGCATGCTAATATAAACTCCATTAGTGTCAGTGTTAGTTCTAGGGCTGGTCAAAAACTTTATGCTGATTTTTTTGGGGCGGGGGGGCGGTCAGAAAAATCGGGTTTGCAACTAAACAAAAATTTTCTTCAAGATGTCTGCTATCCTTGACAATTTTTGATTTTTTGTTGGAAAACCAAGAACCCAAAAGCCAAAAATATCCATGTTTTCAGCTGAAATGTTTTGGTTTGGGGCCAATGTGGAGGCCACTCCCCCCCCCCCAACCAGTTTGGCTTTTGACTTTTTAGTCTATTAATAAAAGTTTCAATCTTCCATGGAAATGGCCCCCAATTATGTTACCAGCTCTCGTTAAAGTGCTTTAAGTTATTCTCTAAACTAATCCCCCTCCTCCTCTCCTCTCCCCTCCAAAAACAAACAAACAAAAACCCCTCACACATAGGTAACATTGGGGGTTTCTAATATGCAGACACTTATGATTTTCTAAGCACAATCATAACATCATAGAGTAAATAAGTAGGGAATAATACAAACCTATAGTTCTCTGTTCAATGAAACAATTTATTGCAATGGAGAAATGTGGAAATAATGTTTATTCAATGCTCAGTCCTGCATTCTTTGCTTTCCCCATTGACTTTAGAGAGTGTTCTCGGTGCATGGCCAGGCACCCTACAAAAGCCACCTCTCACAGTCCACCCAGTCACCAAGAATGAGTTTGACAGACAACCCTTTCAAGATACAGAATCCATCTTCACCATAGGCGTAGAGTCCTGGGCATGAGCAAGGACCGTTAGTAGTGCCCAGTCATGTTGGGAAGTTATGTTGCAATGACTACTCCACTAGCGGTTCAATATTAGGGTGAGATAAACCACTTTTTTTTTTTTTTTTAAACTCAGGACCTTTTGCAGGATTTAAACTACAGGGTGAGCAGTAAGTGGGATAGCACAGCATCTTGAAACAAGCTCTGTGTTTTAATGTGATCTCCTGCCTGTTCAATTTGCTAATTAGTTTGCTCTCAGGATCAGATTTAGTGCTGCACAGGCAAGTCTAATTGCCTGACCTCTGCTTTCCTACTTCACAGTATTACCAAGAATGGCCCTACGACCACAGGCAGGGAATAGTTAGCAGAAAGACAAAAAGAGAAAAATTAATACCCTGTAATTCTTCTTCACTGAATATATTATTCCAAACAGGATCCTGATCTGAGTTCCTCAGTGCAAGTTTGGCAAAACTCCCTCAGCTCAAATATTTTTGGCCCTTGAGGGGGGCAGTAACAGAAAAAAGTGTGATACTACTGGATACTGCATACTGGCTGTATTGAAGGGTATAAATATTGCCCTCCAAATATTCCAGTAAGTGTCTTTGGTTGTGAGGTAGGCAATGTTCATAGGAGGGTATGTACAATAGTCTGATTGAATGATTCATTGAGACTTACGAGCATAAGGGCCTGCCACAGCAGAATTGGAGCCCTAGCAAATAGTGTTAGAGTCAATAATAAAACTGGTTTGGGCTTCTCTACATGATACATACAGCTTGTGATGACAACGGGTACTGGTGACTGTAGTCAGCTTAGGAAAGTTTGTCCAGAAAGTGCTTCCTTTTATACATTTTCTATTTTCAACTCTTTTGAAATGCTCATCAAAATATAAAAATAAAAAGAGACACCAATAAAGAGATTCTGCCCCTTTACTCTTTGAGCAACCTGACTGAAAATGAGTAAGACGATTTATGGAGTAAAGTACTAATCAATATGAGTAAGGGGAGTCAGACTTTGACCCCAAGTGTAAGAAGGAAAGTATAGAGGCATACCAGGACTGACAGTGTCCCTTACTACTCTGATATGTTGAAGGGCCATTACAGTTGTAACAAAGACATTATCAGTCCTTGTGAGGTCAAATATTTAACATTTTATCATGGCACTACAGGTTAAAATGGCCAAAATTAACTTACCGCTCTCTAAATAGGGTTTGTTCCTAGCAGCATTAAATAAAGTCATTTTGTGACAAATTGTCTTTTTCTACTGTAACAAAGCATCTGAAAGCTTAATCTGTCCACCAAACCCACAGTTTATGTAGTCAAGTAAATGCATTTATCTTGTTTTAGGAATAGTCTACTGAAAAGCTCTTGGCTTAATCTATCAATCAGCTTCAAAAGATAAACTCATACAATATTGCTAACCTCATCCAAATCCCAAATCCCACCTTGTACTTCTGAACATGTTTGAACATGGCAATAAACTAAGGGTATGTCTACACTACAAGACTATTTCGAATCAACTTAATTCGAATTTGTGGAATCGACCTTATGAAGTCGAAGTTGTGTATCCACACTAAATACACTAGTTCGACTGTGTGAGTCCACAGTAACGGGGCCAGTGTCGACTTTGGAAGTGGTGCACTGTGGGAAGCTATCCCACAGTTCCCGCACTCCCCGCTGCCCATTGGAATTCTGGGATTTCCCCCCAATGCATGCTGGGGGGAAAAATGTGTCGAGGGTGGTTTTGGGTAACTGTCATCATTGAACCGTCAATCATGCCCTCCCTCCCTCCCTCCCTGAAAGCGCCTGCGGGCAATCTGTTTGTGCACTTTTCTGCTCAGTGACAGCGCGGGCGCCACAGCACTTTGAGCATGGATCCCGCTGCAGTTATGGCTGTTGTCAACTCCTCGCACCTTATCGTCCACCTATTCCACAGTCAGCTGCTGAGAAATAGGGCTACTTTTCAATGGTGCTGCGAGCACTGGTGGACCATGGGGGACGTTTTACCAACATCAATGTCGGGTGGCCAGGCAAAGTTCATGACGTCCGTGTTTTCAGGAACTCTGGTCTGTTTAGACGCCTGCAGGAAGGTAGTTTCTTCCCAGACCACAAAATAAGTCTTGGGGATGTGCAGATGCCTATAGTGATCGTCGGGGACCCAGCCTACCCGTTAATGCCCTGGCTTGTGAAGCTCTGTGCAGGCGCCTTGCACAGCGACAAGGAACTCTTCAAGTACCAGCAAGCAGTGAGCAGCGTGACCTGTGACTGTTCAGTTTCTTTACAGAGAAGCTGAACCTGCCCGTTTCTTTACCAAGTGACTGTTGACTATCATCTGCAGTTACATACCCCGCCCACCCCGCTTCCCCAACTTCCAACACACGTTTAAAAATAAAATACATGTTCCACTGTAACTTTACAAAGGTTTCTTTATTGATGATTTTGCGTTACAGGGTTGAAACTGGGACACGGACTGTGCTGGGTAGGGTGTGCAGTGATGTAAAGACCGCCTGTAAACTCGAGGAATGACAGGCTCCTGCTCCCAGAGCAGTCTGCAGTGCCGGACTGGATGTTTCAACGGAGCCTGCCATCCCTCCTTTTTGGGACTCTGTGTGCGGGGGCTATGTGGCCTTTTGGCGGGGGAGGACGGATACAGATTCCTCTGCTGCGTGGCTCTGTGGTCCAGGACAGGGACCGTTGCATGAGATCTGTAACCCCCCTCCCCCGCTACAAAGTCACGTACCCCCCCCCCCACACAGAACCTGCAAACCACCTCCCATACCGACCAGGGTGCGTACTGACTGCAGTGTGTGTGTGACCTGCTGCTGATCCTGCCCCCATGTCTGTACCCTGGTAAAGGTGATTGTCCTATCAAATTACCAACCCCCTTCCCCCCCTTCAAACACAGTCTCCTCTAAAAGAACATGACGGAAACAGTAATTAACAGAAAAGTATTTTTTATTATCAACAAGACAGTTAGGGGATGAAACTGGGATGGGGGCTTGGGTGAGGCGGGAAGGAAAGGACTTCTCAAAATTTAGGGTGTGAGAGCTTTTGGGTACTTGGCCACTCTGCTGGGGTGCAGTGACAGTTTACACGGCCTCTGGCGCCCCTCCTTCTGGTTATTTTGGGTGAGGGGGGTATGGGACTTTGTGGCGGGGGAGGGCAGTTGCAGATACACTGCAGGGGGGCTCTGTCCTCCTGCCTGAGGTCCTGCAGAACATGCACAAGGTGCAGGAGCATGTCCGTTTGCTCCCTCATTAGTCCAAGACGCGTTTGAGTCGCCTGCTTGTCTTCCTCATGCCACCTCTCCTCCCATTCGCTGTGTGAGTGCTGGTACAGAGAGAGGGTCTCCCTCCACTGGCTCTGCTGGTCCGCCTCGTCTCGGGAGCACCCCATAAGTTCAGCGAACATCTCGTCCCGTGTCTTTTTCTTTCGCCGCCTAATCTTTGCCAGCCTCTGTGAGGGGGATGCTGTGGCAGGTCTGGAGACAGTCGAAGCTGTGTGATGGGAAAAAGGGAGTGAATTCCTTGCAAAGATAAATTTTTGCGAACAATGAACACAGTGTAGTCTGTCTCTGTGAATTCTGGGTTGAGATCCCAGTGCCTGATGGGGCAAAAACCATTTTCGCGGGTGGTTCTGGGTAAATGTCGTCAGTCATCCCTTCCTCCGGGAAAGCTACAGCAGACAATCATTTCAAGCCCATTTTCCCTGGATTGCCCTGGCAGATGCCACAGCGTGGAAACCATGGAGCCTGTTTTGCCTTTTGTGCCTGTCACCGTATGTGTACTAGATGCCGCTGACAGAGGCGGTCCAGCAGCGCTACACAGCAGCATGCTTTTGTTTTTGCATGACAGCAGAGATGGTTACCAGCCATACTGTACCATCTACCCATACCATAAATTGGTAGTAAGATGGGCATGGTTACCAGTCCTTTTGCACTGCACCATTTGCTGCTGTCATAAGTGCCCCTGGCTGCTCTTAGCCAGGGGCGCAAAACCCAAAATTGGGAATGACTCCCTGAGTCAATCCCTCCTTTTTGGTATCTAAAAATAGAATCAGTCCTGTCTAGAATATGGGCAAGTGTACTAGAGAACCACTGTATCAGAGAACCAGAGAGCACAGCTGCTCTGTGTCAGATCCTGCATAGATTATGAACTGTATGCTATTCACAGGGGGTGCTCCTGCAACAACCCCACCTGTTCATTCCATTCTTCCCCAGCCTTCCTGGGCTACCATAGCATTGTCCCCCCACTTGTGTGATAAAGTAATAAAGAATGCAGGAATAAGACACAGTGACTTGTTAGTGAGAAATGAGTCGAAGGCAGCCTCCAGTTGCTATGATAGTCCAGATAGGACATTAAGGAGTGTGGAGGAGAGGAGCCCAGCATCCTGCTGCTAGTCTAGGGGCAATTGAATCTTTTCTTTACACATGAAGGGTGGGGGATGATGAAGCTCAGCCCCCTGTTGCTATGATGACGATGGTTACCAGCCATACTGCACCATCTACTATGAAAAATTAGGTTCACCTGACACTGGGGGACCTGACAGATGGTAGTCGGCATGGTTACCAGTCCTTCTGCACTGCCCCATGTGCCAATAGGCTGATGATGAGGACGGATACCAGCCATATTGTACCATCAGCCATCCATAGCGTGGGGGGAGCAAGGATGTTGGTGTTGAGTGCTGCACCATCGCGTCTATCTGCAGCATTCAGTAAAGATAGGGTGACATGTAAAAGAGTCAACAGAGGATTGTTTTTTGCCTTTCACTTCTGGGGGTGGGTGGGGGGCTGCGTAAATTGCCTAGCTATGCCCTGACCCACCGCGGACACTGTTTTTGACCCTAGAAGCATTTGGAGCTCAGCCAAGAATGCAAATGCTTTTCGGAGACAGCAGGAACTGTGGGATACCTTGCGTCCTCAGTCCCCCCTCCCTCCATGAGCGTCCATTTGATTCTTTGGCTTTCCGTTACGCTCGTCACGCAGCAGCGTGCTGAGTCTCTGCTATGCCGTCTGTCCGGAGATTTTTTTAAAATACTTTGGACCAGGCATAACATTACAGTAATTCCCCTAATTAGATGCAGGAGTCTCCGAGCGAGATCACCCTGAGGATGGTCACTGAAGGAGATAGAGAGCGCATGCTGCGTGAAAGCCAGCACAAACCAGGGCCCTATGCAGCCGTGCTCGGGGAGGCAATGCTCCCTGAGTACCTCATGAAAGCCTCGTGCGGAAAAGTGTGCTACCACGGAGCACCCAATAAGGCAGCTCTCCCCAGGAACCTCCTGCGGAGGCTTTTCGATTACCTCCAGGAGAGCTTCGTGGAGATCTCCCAGGAGGATTTCTGTTCTATCCCCATATATAGAGAGACCTCCTTTTCACATACTTCAGATTCCTGTTATATTAAGAATAAAAGTTTACATGGTTAAAGCACTTACCGACTGCTCCTTCCCCTGATTCAGGATCCGGGTTAATGGCCAGGGACGGTTGGTAGGGGATCTCCGTGACGGTGATGAAGAGATCCTGGCTGTCGGGGAAACCAGCGTTGTAAGCGCTGTCGCCTGCCTCGTCCTCCACAAACCCTTCCTCATCTTCCCCGTCCGCGAACATCGCCGAGGAACTGGCCGTCGACACTGTCCCATCATCAGAGTCCATGGTCACTGGTGGGGCAGTGGTGGCAGGCTCCGTAGCATCTGTTTGTCGCTTTGATTTTTTGGTAGCCTTGTCTGGGGTCCTTGATTTTCACGCGGCGCTGCGTTGCATCCCGGCTGTATCCTCTGTCTCTCATGGCTTTGGAGACCTTCTCGTAGGTCTTTGCATTCCGTTTTTTGGAGCGCAGCTCCGAAAGCACAGACTCCTCGCCCCACACACCGATCAGATCCAAGAGTTCCCGGTCAGTCTATGCTGGGTCCCTCTTTCTATTCAGAGATTACATGAACTCCTCTGCTGGAGAGCTCTGCATCGCTGCCAGTGCTGCTGAGCTCACCCCGATGTCCAATCACGAAATGAGATTCTAACTGTCCAGACAGGAAAAGGAATTCAAATTTTCCCGGGACTTTTCCTGTGTGGCTGGTCAGAGCATCCAAGCTCGGACTGCTGTCCAGAGCGTCAACAGAGTGGTGCAGTGTGGGATAGCTCCCGGAGCTAGTAAGTTCAATTTGCATCCACACCTAGCCTAATTCGACATAGCCATGTCGAATTTAGCGCTACTCCCCTTGTCGGGGTGGAGTACCGAATTCGAACTAAAGAGCCCTCTAGGTCGAATTAAATGGCTTCCTGGTGTGGACGGGTGCATGGTTAATTCGAATTAAACGCTGCTAAATTCAAATTAAAGTCCTAGTGTAGACCAGGCCTAAGACTAGACAAAACTCTTCCAAGTTCGTACAATTGAACGATCTCTCATGGATGCTGCAGTGCTTTGATTTACTGTGATTGAACAAACAGAGCAGTGCTCCAGCCACACTGCCAGGATTTCCTGGCACTGCTACAGATGATACCACAAAGTCAAGTAAGTTAACAGCTAATTCATGATGTCAAGCAGCAAGTTTTGGGGTGGTCTTTATTATCAAAGACAACATCAGCTTTCACATTTTGGTGCATTAGTGTTTACCACCGTACTATCAATGTTTCCCATCTGCTGCTGTATAACTAAAGATCTGTCACTATCAGAAACTGTTTCACATAAAGAAATTTGTTTATTTATATTGATTTTCACTTTCCTTGGTAGTGAGTCCTATTGCAAACTCTTAAAGTACATTTAACACACACAGTTACATTGATCATGCTAATAAGATCATCTTTCTTAGCTTTATCACTTGATATTTCTAATGCTGATAAATGAAAAATTATACAAAGAAAAAAATCACCGCTTCAACAGACTAGTGGCTATTCCTTATTCTTTTTAGAAGTTTATCCATAAATAATTCCAGACAAATCAATAAGAGAGGGATAAATCTAAGAGGAGAAGCAGAGTCAGGTAATTTATGATACAAGGGGTTCTGCAAAGCAGTCAAATTAAGAATACAAGAAATTCCAAATGATAAAATGAGCAACAAAATAAGGGTGGATAAATCAAACTGAAGACAGATTGCCTGAGTGACCATTACATGATAGTAGAGCTTGCCAACAATAAGGAAATAGCTTCTGCTAACATTTTGCCCTCATCATCCAGAACTACAAAACTATGTGTTCTAGTCAACTTTGTCTTGAAATCTGGGCGGGATATATATAGAAAAAGCAGAGGTATGACATCTGGCCAAGATGTGACAGAATCCTCACTGATGTCTGGTCACTTTGCTTGATTAGGAGGAAAAATAGTTTGAGTTACAAGCATTTAAAAATTGCATACTGAATACATGCACTAGATTTACACATGGTGCTAGCATAGGGCTTGATCCTGCATCCACTCAAGCACTTCTTTGCTTTGAATTCAAATGGAATTACTCATGTGCGTAAAGGCATACACCCCTAACATCTTTGCAGGATTGAGGCTTAAAGGTCTGATCCATATTCTGCTGGAGTCAATGGTAGTTTCTTCATTGACTTCAGTGGGATTTGGAGCAGGCCCTAAATGCACACTTTTCACTGCCAATTTACCTATTTCAAAGACCTATAACTTAATACAATTATTCCAAGTTTCTTCTTGCTTGACTTGTATGCTAGATTTCATTGAGACCTAAAGGTTTGCAGAAAGGCAGATCAGTAATGTATGGATGTTTAAAATCAACAAGCAGCAACTTCTGCCCTTGTTTTCATTAGAATTCAAACTGAACCAATAAACAGAGCATTTTGTCAAACTGTATTAGACTACACAAAGCAAATGTCAGTAGGCAATATGATTTTTTCCTATTGCCAAATATTATACTGATGCTAAGCTAGTTCTGCAGCATTACTGAGATTTATTGGTCTGGAAAGAACAAGGAGTCCCTCAAGCTAAAAGAGTGATCTACTATGAGATTTGTATTGGATCAAAACACTGGATACAGTTACACCAATGGGACTAAATGAAAGCACTGAATTTACACTTATTTTTATAATTATGATGAAGTCAGCATCTGGCTTCCTTTGCTAATACTAAACATTTTTAGCACAGTTCATTGTTATGCTGTATAGCTAGAGTCAATTTATACTCTTCTGGACAGACACATCCTGGTGGGGGGGGCGTTAATAAATAATGTGACAGGGAAAAATATTGTTCACCTGCAAGGCTCCATCTAAAGTGAGAAGCTTTATTAAAGTTTGTGACATTTTACATTTGTCCTTTGACCTTGTTGAAAGGGCACTGAGACATGTAGTTGCTACTGCATTTATCCTGGTAATGAGCTAGCAAGCAATGCTTGCCACTTGTTACTGTGCAGAATAAAGAAATTTCTATTTGAAACTGGAATGAACCACTGAATCTCTCTTGAGTTTTGCCAGCACTGACCCATGTGGGTTCTTTAATTATATTAATCTGTAATTCTGGCATAACAAAGGGTTGCTGTTGAACTGAGATATAACTGTACTAAATGTTGTTCTCACCACAGGGAACAATAGGCCCACTCAATGCAATTCTAAACAGAGATCGGGGCGGCTCTATGTTTTTTGCCGCCCCAAGCACGGCAGTCAGGCAGTCTTCGGCAGTGTTTCTGTGAGAGGTCCGCCGGTGATGTGGGTGATCTGCCAGTCCAGCACCTTCGGCGTGCTCACCACTGGATTGCTGCCGAAGCCGTGGAACTGGCGGAACTCCCACAGAAACGCCGCCAAAGGCTGCCTGACTACAGCCCTCAGAGCAACCGGCAGGCCGTGGCTTGCCGCCCCAGGCACATGCTTACTGTGCTGGTGCCTGGAGCTGCCCCTGTTAGAGACAGTGGTGTTCAAGAGCAGAAACAGAGTTGGAGATTCATGGCAAAGTGCACTGATTTTTCCCAGATTTGACTCTAGGCCATGAACTGTGAACATCCTAATCCCACACAGTGGCAATAAGAAGCTCCCAATACCCTTGTGACATGTCAGGTAAAATCTGTCATAATGATTAAACTCCTCAAGTAAGCTGGTCAGAGAATATACTGAATCTTCCACCAAAAAGTTTTGATGAAATTTTGTCCTAAAATGTTTTGGGTTTTCATCAAAAAACAACAAAAGAACATTTTTGGTGTTTCATTTTATGATGAAAGCCACACAAAAAATTTGATGAAAACTTTTCAACCAGTTCTGCTCTTCAACCTACGGGCCATAGAGTGATGTATTTTTCCAGCTGTAGCACAAATCATCAAAAGTTGGATACTTTTCCATTGGGTGTCTGTAGTTAATGGGTTGCGCATTCTGCAGTTTGTACCCACAGTTCAAATGTTGGTGCAAAAACACTAATTGTGGGCATGTGTTTTGCACGTTCACATCTTGTAGGTGAAAATTGCACCAGCAACCTGGGAGAATGAGCCTTTTGAAACTCTAGCCTTATGTATTTAAAATTTTGAAAAACTTTCAAAAATCAACTAACAACTTTGGAATAAAAACAAACAAACAAAAAAAGTCAGACACTGGTTTGTAGGCCTCAAAACTAAACTGCAGCAATAGGGGTTCCCTATCTGAAAGATTTTTGAATCACAAAGATTTCATCATAGCTCCCTACTCCCCTCCCCAATATTTCACTACAATTTTACTTTCTGTATCGTGTGTGTGTGTGTGTGTGTGTGTGTGATCTCAGATTCTCTGTTATGCTTGGATTGTGAGTTCAGTGCCATCTTTTTGTTCTGTTTGTACAGCACCTAGCACCGTGGGTCATGGTTCATGCCTGGGGCTCCCAAGGACTACAGTTATGCAAATAATACATAATAATATTCGCTTTGATTAAAACCAAATACTATCTATAAAGTTTTCCATGTACGTAAGGAAAAGAGGCACTAAACGGAAAAGTTACATAAGACTTAATCTAGAGAGTGGGACTGTATCCAGGACCTAATCTCAGTCTCCTGTCCCATTGAGGCAACGTTTGCTCAGGTGCAGTAGTTTGGATTGAGTTAATCTCTGTTCTGTTTCTGGTGCAACATCCATTATGTACAATATACAGTACCCACTCTAACTCTTTCTATTACACACTAAAACCATATTAAAAGAGCATTATGCTTGCAAGTCAAGAAATCAAAAGTTATGAAATGTAAGAATTAAGGTTGCCTCTGAAACCTTAATGTGGCCCTCTTGTGCATGTGCATCATGATGCAGTCTTCAATTACACAATCACATACTATTTTTCCCTGCCCAATACTAGGACCCCTGCCCAATTCAGTGCATAGGATGGAGGGGGCTCACTTAAAGAGCAACCATCAGTATTTTGTTTTCCCTTCACTGTTTGATGTGTGGTCTCAGGCCTTATTTCTGATCACTGTTCAAACCCTGCTCTGAAGACAGAATTATTAATTTCCTCATGCGCTTTTGCATGGCGCTCATGACTTCAGTATCTGAGTGCTTCACAAACGTTAATGAATTTATCTTCACAACACCCCTTGGAGGTGAGGGGGGTTTATCCCCACTTTACAAATGGTGAATTGAAACACAGAGATTAAGGTCAAAAGTATCCACTAATTTGGGGGGCCCAATACGAGACACCCAAGGCCTAATTTTTCAAAGTACCTAGTATTATATGGTACTTCACATGTTCAAAGCACAGCTCTCCCATTGATTTCTATTGCAGATGTCAGTGGTCAGCACTTCTATACATAAATCAGCCCTCATGGTATCAAGTTCGCCCCCAGAAAATGAAGAACACACAGTTAGTGGCCACCTGGGAAAAGCTTGGTTCAGGGACTTGCCCAGCATCGCACAGGAACTCTGTGGCAGAGGCAGGGGTAGAATCCAGTTCTCCAGGGCAGCATTCAATGAGCTAAACCATGAGACAATCCTTTCCCTTCCTTCAATCCTTGCCCGAGTCACTATGTACCTTCCAAATTCTGCAACAAATGAGGAAACGATCCTACAGACAGCAGCGTCATTCACTACACAATCCTGATTCATCCCCGGAGCAGGTTCATCCTGTGCAGTGAATGAGATGGGGTGTTCCATGGAAAAAATAGTATGTGATCATGTAACCAAAGACTGTCATAATGCAGACACACAAGAGGGCCAAATTAAAGCCGTATAGTCAATGTACCTCTGAGCATTTTCAAAGCTCTACTTAGGCATCAAAATTTCTTTGTATTTACCTTGGCCAGAATAAAGCTATTTTCCATTTCCCTAGGGGCATGCTGGCGGTATTCATTCTGCACATTAGACAGCTGTCCACTCCCTATTCATTTACACTCAAGTTGCCATGAGTGTCAGTCATTACATATTTCTGGACAATACTAATCTGTTTGAGCTATGTTTACACGATGGATGCTATCTAGTCCATCATGACTGGTGGCCGTGGGAGTGTAGAACTCAGGAAAACAGGACTGGGAAGAACTCGGATGAGGACAGCGGAAACCGTTATTACACAATGCAGAATAAGAGGAACAAAGGGAATAGGATGCTGAAAAAGACAAAGGAAAAGATACAGCAAGGAAAGAAAAAATATGGTGTGAAGGTAAAAGAGAAGGAAGAAAAAATGCAAGGAAGACAAAGTTCCAAGATTATTTATAGAAGTGTAATGCAGAAATGTTAAAAGTCCAGCACAAACATGGGTAGGGCTTTCGTTAAGGACTTGGGGCCGAGAGGACTCCCATAGGCCTGGTTCAGCAAAGCACATAGGCATATGCTGAAGAAGGCGCTCAAAGCGGAGACAAAATTACTCACACACTAAAAGCTGAGCACATGCTTTGCTGAATCAGAGCCAAACTGAAATTCACTAAGATCCCAACTCAGGAAAGCACTTAAGCACATGCTTAAAGTTAAGCATCCTTTCAGAATAGGAATAATTTCCTGAATCATGGCCTCAAGCAGCTTAGGGTGAAATTCAGACCTGCACATATGACCAGAACAAAAGCCATTGCACCTCTTAAATCCCACTCAAGTCCTCAAAACAAATAAACAGGACATAAATGGTTCATAAGCCTTGTGCTATTCCCTTCCAGGAGGAATGACTCATTATCTCTGCCGCTAGCACTTCTCCTTAGTGTTGCTTGTGTTTTACTGCGATTAGCCTTATTTCATTACAATGTTTTTGTTCCATTAGACTTGGACATTATCCTTTAAAATTTCCCATTTTACCCTCCCCCCCCCTTTTTTTTTGTATTGGTGGCAGAGAATCCCAGATTAGCATATTTCTGAACTAAACCCTGTGGTTTGCTCTATATTACAAGGATAATATGCAAGTATCAGAAACAGACCTCTTAGGTTCAGGCATAAAACAATACAATTAAAATATTTAAAAGGCTGACCAGATTTTAAAAGAACTGAAGGTAAAACACTGAGGGACCACAGGAATGGAGGAAAAACCCATCCACTGCAGTAGAGTGGCTCAAATATCAATAAAAGATTTTTTTCCAATGTTAAATGTTGAAAGATAAGACTAAAAGAACAGGAGTACTTGTGGCACCTTTACAGACTAACAAATTTGAGCATAAGCTTTCGTGGGCTACAGCCCACTTCATCGGATGCTGTAGACCACGAAAGCTTATGCTCAAATAAATGTTAGTCTCTAAGGTGCCACAAGTACTCCTGTTTTTTTGGCTGATACAGACTAACATGACTGCTACTCTGAAACTTGTCAAAGATAAGACTGGCTCTCAAGAACACTAACAGACAGAAGAACTAGGCAATAAAGCACTAACAAATGCTGCCTGGTATAATTTACCTAAAGCACAGATCAGATTTGGAGGAACAGGATTTAAGAAAATGGATTAGGGACTATAAAGCAAATCCTGACTATAGGTAATAAAATTGCCCTAGACATTTACAACCAACAAAGCAATATGTGGCCATGGGCTGTACATGTCATAGGAGACAGAGTATAGTCTAACTATCTCACCAGTTACACTCCCAGAGATATTTTTGCAAGTTCACTCAATTCACATTACTATCAGGACTATAATTAGCCAATACTTGGTTTGTACACCAAGGCCTTTGATCCTGCAAACTCAAGCCCAAGCATAATTTTATTGATGTAAGCGGCTGCACTGATATCACAGGAGGTTTTTACCTAATTAAATATAAAAAGGAATAATATCAACAGTATAATATTCCTTGGGTTATTTATTCGGCTAATGTTCCAATATGTACCAATATTCAAAAATGTCACGCTAGATGACCTGACTAACTATAGGCCAGTTTCCTTGAGATCAATTCCAGGCAAAATAAAAGAAGCGCTGACAGAGGATTCAATTAATAAAGAATTAAGGGATGGAATATAATTAATGTCAGTCAACATGGCTTTTATGGAAAATAGGTCTTGTCAGGAGATAAGTTTGGTTGTTAAAGGAAATTGCACAGATGTAATATACTTAGACTTTTACAAGGCATTTGACTTAGTACCTCATGACACTATGATTAAAAAAATAATACTATACAATATCAATAAAGCATCTATTAAATCGATTAAGATTTAAGAGGTTTAATACTGCTTCTTTCAGATGAGAATTTGAAAGCAACATTAAAGGTCTATGTCCAGGTTTGTCATCTACTTGATGGCTTCTGATGACCTGGAATAAATCTAGGCTGTCCCTCTGGAGACAGGCAGCAATTCTCAAGATGTTCCAAGCTTTGTCTGTGTGATGGGGTGCTCCACTCACTGCTAGGAGGATGCGCCTCCTTGTCACTCTGGGGATTAGCTCAAGCCCCCTCCCGTGGTTGCATGCAGTCACCCTGTCTCTCTCTCTGATCAGCAGCCCCTCTCTCGTTCTGGGAACCGCAGCATTTTCTTCATGACTTGACCCTCTGGACCGGTCATTATCTATCTGTGTTTCCCCCTTCCGAGGTTCCAAAGTCTTCCTCCAGTAATCCTAGGCAGTCTTCTCCAGTACCGCGCTGATGGTGCCACTTCCCCAGTGGCCAATAGGGAAACCCAGGCCCACCCACCACTCAATGTTCCAGTCCAGGGACCCTCAACCCAGCAGTTCTGGGCTTTACTCTCCCAGCCCTCACTGTTCCTTCTCTGAACAGCTTCTTACAACTTCTGGTTCTGCCCCATTTCTCTGGGTGTACCAACTCCAACCCCTCCCCCTCCAATGCAGTGACTGCTACCCTTGTCTGTTGTAACTTCTTGGCTTTATAGGTCTCACCTCTTCCTTCCCATCTGAAGCTCCTTGTGATCAATCCCTGCTCCCTGGCTCTTCCCCCAGGTGCAGCCTGTGGAGTTAATAGGCCTACCTGGCCACCTTAACCCCTTCTGGTCCTGCATAGGGTGGACATGGTGTCTTCTATACATTCTCATATCGAGCTGTCCTCCATTTGCATAGTAGGTAATTGCAATGCCTGTGCGAGGTTCTAATGGGATTCACTGCGATCCATCTCTTAAGTGGCAAGGTGAAGCCAGGTGGTTAGTCTGTAGGATCTGTGATCAGGTCTTGATTCTTGGCCCTGCTGTTTTCCCCACAGTCTCTGCCATGAATTCATCTAGTTCTTTCTTTGAACCCTGTTATAGTCTTGGCCTTCACAACATCCTCTGACAAGGAGTTCCACAGGTTGACTGTGCATTGTGTGAAGAAATACTTGCTTTTGTTTGTTTTAAACCTGATGCCTATTAATTTCATTTGGTGACCCGTAGTTCTTGTGTTATGAAAAGGAGTAAATAACACTTCCTTATTTACTTTCTCCACACCCGTCATGATTTCATAGACCTCTATCGTGTCCCCCATTAGTCATCTCTTTTCCAAGCTGAAAAGTCCCAATCTTATTAATCTCTCCTCATATGGAAGCTGTTCTATAACGTTAATAATTTTTGTTGCCCTTTTCTGAACCTTTTTCAATTTCAGTACATCTTTTTTGAGATGGGGCAACCACATCTGCATGCAGTATTCAAGATTTGGGCATACCATGGATTTATATAAAGGCAATATGATATTTTCTGCATTATCTATTCCTTTCCTAATGATTCCCAATATTCTTTTTTGACCGCCGCTGAACATTGAGGGGATGTTTTCAGAGAACTATCCACAATGATTCCAAGATCTCTTTCTTGAGTGGTAACAGCTAATTTAGACCCCATCATTTCATATTTTTGTTGGGATTAGGTTTTCCATTGTGCATCACTTTGCATTTGTCAACATTTAATTTCATCTGCCATTTTGTTGCCCAGTCACCCAGTTTTGTGAGATCCCTTTATGGCACTTCACAGTCTGCTTGGGACATATCTATCTTGAGTAGTTTTGTATCATCTGTAAATTTTGCTACCTCACTGTTTATACCTTTTTCCAGATCATTTCTGAATAAACTAGGGAAACAAACTAGGGAAACACAATTAGATGGCGCTACTATAAGGTGGGTGCATAACTGGTTGAAAAATCATTCCCAGATAGTAGTTATCACTGGTTCAGTGTCACGCTGGAAGGTCCTAATGAGTGGGGTCCTGCAGGGATCAGTTCTGGGTCTGGTTCTGTTCGGTATCTTCATCAATGATTTAGATAATGTCATTGACTTATAAAGTTTGCAGATAATACCAAGCTAGGAGAGGTTGTAAGTGCTTTGGAGGATAGGATTAAAATTCAAAATGATCTGACAAACTGGAGAAATGGTCTGAAGTAAATAGGATGAAATTCAATAAGGACAAATGCAAAGTACTCCACTTAGGAAGGAACAATCAGTTGCACACATACAAAATGGGAAATGACTGCCTAGGAAGGAGTACTGCGAAAAGGGATCTGGATCTCATAGTGGATCATAAGCTAAATATAAGTCAATAGCGTAACGCTGTTGCATAAAAAGCAAACATCATTCTGGAGTGTATTAGCAGGAGTATTGTAAGCAACACACGAGAAGTAATTCTTCCACTCTACTCTGCGCTGATTAGGCCTGAACTGGAGTATTGTGTCCAGTTCTGAGTGCCACATTTCAGGAAAGATGTGGACAAATTGGAGAAAGTCCAGAGAAGAGCAACAAACATGATTAAAGGTCTAGAAAACATGACCTATGAGAGAAGATTGAAAAAAATGGGTTTATTTAGTCTGGAGAAGAGAAGACTGAGAGGGGACGTGATAACAGTTTTCAAGTATATATAAGGTGGTCACAAGGAGGAGGGAGAAAAATTGTTCTTCTTAACCTCTGAGGATAGGACAAGAAGCAATGAGCTTAAATTGCAGCAAGGGCGGTTTAGGTTGGACATTAGGAAAAACTTCCTAACTGTCAGAGTGGTTAAGCACTGGAATAAATTGCCTAGGGAGGTGGTAGAATCTCCATCATTGGGGATTTTTAAGAGCAGGTTGGACAAACACCTTTCAGGGATGGTCTAGATAATACTTAGTCCTGCAGTGCAGGGGACTGGACTAGATGACCTCTTGAGGTCTCTTCCAGTTCTATGATTCTATGAATATGTTGAATAGGACTGGTCCCAATACAAACCCCTGGGGACACCACTATTTATCTCTCTCCATTCTGAAAACTGACTATTTATTCCTACCCTTTGTTTCCTCTCTTTTAACCAGTTACCGATCCATAAGATGATCTTCCCTGTTATCCAGTGACCGCTTACTTTGCTTAAGAGCCTTTGGTGAGGGACCTTGTCAAAGGCTTTCTGAAAATATAAGTACACCATATCCACTGGATCCCTCCTTTGTCCACATGCTTGTGGAGTCCCTCAAAAAATTCTAGTAGATTGGTGAGGCATAATTTCCCTTTACAAAAACCATGTTGACGCTTCCCCACAAATTATATTAATCTATGCTATGTTCATTATTGCACAATTGTACTAACATATTATTTCTGCTTCTCTTCAGAAGGATGTCGGTAAGATATGCATGAGGATGGAGAGCCACTCTGTCTGTGTTAACTTCATCACTCCTGTGACATAGCAGTATTCAATTGCAGGTCAACAAATTTCATACCATACCAACTAACTCACAGATCTCAAAAAGTAGTCATCAATGGGGAATCATCACTGAATGCAGGTGTTTCTAGTCAGGTTCCAGGGACTGGTACTAGGCCCAACACTATTCAATATTTTCATTAATGATCTGGAAGTAAATATAAAATCACTGCTGATAAAATCTGAAGATGACACAAAGATTGTCAGAATAGTAAATAATGATGGGGGACAGTCATTCATTCAGAGTGATCTGGATCGCTTGGTAAGTTGGGCCAATTCAAACAGAATACATTTTAATGCAGTCAAATGCAAGGTCATACATTTAGGAATAAAGAATACAGGTCAGAGCTACAAATAGGGGACTACATCCTGGCAAGCAACAATTCTAAAATGGATCCAGGGATCATAGTGGACAAAGAACTCACCATGATTCCTAATGCGATTCTGCGGCAAAACAAGCTAATGCGACCTGTGGCTGGATAAATAGGGGAGTGTAGCAGGGTGGACCTGTGCTATTGCCCTGAAGGGGTTAAAAACAGCCCTGGGAAGGGGCTGTGGCTGGAGAAAGAAGCCTTTAGGCTGAGGCAAGAAGCCTGGGCTGATTGGGGAAAGTAGGCTCAGCTGTGGCCATGCTCCAATCAGGCCCAGCTGGCCCCTATAAGAGGCTGTGAGCCAGAAGCCAAGACAGTCTCTCTCTAGCTATAGAGGGAGATGGGCCTGGCTGCAGGGAGCTGGACATAACGTACCTGAGTGAAGCAGGGCTGGGGAAAGGCAGAGGAGCTGGGGAGCTCTCGCCTGGAAAGCCCCAGGCTGCAGCCTAGCATTGGGCTAATAGGTACTGGGGGTTGCAGAGGGCAGCCCAGGGGTAGGCCAAGGCAGCAGATCCAAACCCTCCTTGCCAGTGATGAGTAGGCTGATACTGCAGTCTGCCCCAGGGCGTGGGGCTAGACAATGACTGGCAGTAGCCATATACTGAGGCAAGGTGGGGATAGAGGGTGGGGGTTCCCTGGGGAGGGGAGACCCTGAGAGAAAGGGGTTACTGCCGGGGGGCAGCATCTCATGTAAAAGGGCACCGGGTCCAGGGAGGGACACGGGGCCCAGAGGACAGGCGGATCACCAGCCTGCAGAGGGCACTCCAGAGCTGAATCGAGCTAATTCCCGGAAGTCACCAGCAGGAGGTGCCGCGGGGTGAGTCCGCTCATCTACAGGGAGTAATGAGTATGAGCAGGGAAGTCATTTTAGGTCTATGTGGCCTTGGTGAGACCAATGCTAGAATACCGCATACAGTTCTGATGGCCACATTTTAAAAAAGATGTTGAAAAATTGGAAGGGTGCAGAAATGAAACTGTTTAGCTGAATGAAAAAGAAGATAGAGAGGTGACTTGATTTCAATGTATAAGTATCTTCAGAGAGAGAAAATACTGACTTTTACAGGACTCTTTAATCTATCAGAGAAAGGTTAATACAAGAACCAATGGCTGGAAGCTGAAGCCAGACAAATTGAAATGGGAAATAAGGCACAGATAATTTAACAGTGAGAGTGATTAATGACTGGAACCAACTATCAAAAGAAGTGGTGGATTCTTCACCTCTTGATGTCCTCAGATCAAGACTAGATGTCTTTCTGAAAGTTATGCTTTAGCTAGTCACATGTTATGCTTTAGTCAAGCACAAGCTGTTAAGTTATTGGGCTCAATACAAGGGTAACTGGGTGAAATTTATGGCCTGTGAAATACAGGCGGTCAGACTAGATGATCTAATGGTCTCTGCTGGCCTTAAACTCTATGAAAACCCTCTTCACATCTGCACAAATGATTGATGCCAGCAACCTAATTTTCAAGGGATGCAAAGAGTCAGAGCTGCATTGATGTTATAAAACTTTTACTTTTTAACATACTCTGGATAGAGATTAATATCCTCTGCTCTGTATTTATCATGGGTTCACTTGCCTGGAAAGGGGATATGCCAACACTTTGGTAAACTTAGCAAGTATCTCTGCTTGCATTGTATCTCCTTAAGCAGCCCTGGAACCTTTGTTGAACTGCTATTGCATAATTTTCCACAACAGTGGTAGGAAAAACATTTAAATTCTGGGTTTTTCATTTCATTCTGGTTTTAGTATGCATATCACCATTTGGTTTGCATTGAAAAATTATATGCGTTTTTTCAACAAAATGTATTCAGTGAGACCCAGATTCAACAAATCACTTAAGTATGTGCTTAACTTTAACAACAGTAAGTCCACATCTATTAAACTAAACATTTAATCACAACTTTAAATCTCATTGACTTTTATAAAATTTAAGCATATGCTTAAGCACAAGCTGAATCCAGACCTACCGCTGTACAGTGGAGTTGTAATCCTGCTTTATATGTTGATGTCTTTACAATGTACAGAAAGATACAAAATCCAGATAAATAAATATAGAACTATTTCCCATTTATCAACTTTCAGATTTTAACAAAATGTCATTTCTCAGTTGCAATATTATAAAACAAATTTATCCCTGATCCTGCAAACACTTATACAACTGCTTAACTTAAGGCACCTGAATAGAAATTAAAGATTTTCAGGATCAGGGGCCTCACTCGTTAATCCTTTACATGTGACCCACTCACATTTTCTAAAAAGTGTTAATGGCAAGAGCTAGCTTTGATCATATAAGCGCTGAAACTTTGAAACAGCTAGTGGAAATAAACACTTGTCTTCATCAGTCATGGAAATGTAATTCTAAGGGACACCTTGGATTTTAATTTGAGGATCCACACACAACACAATAGAATATTGAGGCAAATTCAAAGTCTTGACCCTTATCTTCAAGGTACTCAGTGCCCTGGGCCCAGGATATCTAAAAGAACCTAAACCACAGGATGAAGACTGGGATCAACAACTCCGCTCCTCTGGCCCATTGGAACCCTACAAGAATAAAGCAGTGCGGGAAACAGAGCTGTCTTAGAAGCTTGTCTGAGACCATGGATTAAAGGAATTGAGGACCATCACAAACCTCATCACCTTCAACTCCATATGTAAGGCGTGCATCTTCTACCTGCCTTCTCTAACACAGGCACAGAGCAACTCATACATACAAACAAAATAAAACCCTACTGAAACAAAACACTCCACTGCAAACACACAATCCTCCTTCTAGGGAATGATTGGCGAGAACAAACCACACGGCAGACGTTAATCACATTGCTAAATGGACTACTGGATGGTGCAAAGGTACTACCATGATAAGCGTGGTACGAGAACAGTACAGAAAGGAACACTGGAAACATATTGCTGCTAATTAATCAATAAAATATGCTAAGCTGAAAAGGCTTAGAAAAAAGCCCATGAAAAGTGAATGAGAGAACATTTTAAGTACACTTGTCTCTAAAAATCCTTGAGGATTCACAAGAGGAAGACGGTACCCTGTCACCTAGTGGAATTCAGCACCCTGACCTAGGCCCCCAGTACAATGCATGGGGAGAATTAGGCATCTAAGAATGGGACTCTCAAAAACCAGCACACTGAATGGGGAGCTGTCTAAGCTAGCTAATAGAAAATGCCAAGGAGAGGAGCATGGCCCAAGGGAGTTAGGTGCCTATCTCCCCACCTCCTAGATGAGTGCTCTGACCACTGGGTTATAGTTTCATTCTCACTCCGTCTGCCCCAGTGAATAGTTAATTATTTATGCACACTAGAACAGCTTCAATGGGGGGCGGGGTGTGTGTGTGTGGGGGGGGGGGGAGAGAGAGAGAGAGAGAGAGAGAGAGAGAGACTCACCCCAGAATATATCATAGCCCAGTCGTAAGGGCACTGGAAAGTGAGTGACCCAACTTAAAATCCTTTCTCCACATCAAACAGAGGGGGGAATTGAACCTGGGTCTTCCATCTCCCAGGTGAGTGCCCTAACCACTGGGATAAAGGTTATAAGGGGACCACCCCCATTTTTGTATGATTTAGGCATGTTCAGAGCACTCCTACCAGATCAGGCACAAAAGGCAAGATAGATACTGGGATGCCTAACTTGTGAGTTGTGCTGGGACTTAGGTGCCGAGCTGCTAGGTGGTGGCAGGAATGAGATGGCTGTGGCATGCCCAGCTGCCGAACGTAGGCACTTTGAGCACTTTAATGGTGGAAGCTTAGACACCAAGGGAACTTTAATTACGTACAGAGTTGGGCGGCAGCAGAGCAGTGGTTTTGTGAATGCCAGTGGTGCATAAAGGTGGGACTCAGGGGCCTATGTCTCCCCTGTGAATTTCACCCCTTGTGTGATTCGTTCCAAGCTTTCCAGGAAAAAAAAAATCTGTCCTGGAATGAAATTCAGCATGTGAAATTTGAGGCGGATGGTCTTGATTTTGCTGAAGTGGGAGGTGAGGTACAATCAATCAATAATCAGGCTTATAGTACTAAGCTAGCTTCAGCCATGGAGAAACTACACCTCTCCATAATAAAGAGGATATTTCTTTTAAACAGCTGCTTCTGAAGTGCCACCTCTATAGAAGAGTGCTTCAGTTAAATGTATCTTAACCAACCAACCAAAGGTGCTCAGATACCATGGCGACAAACACAGTGTCAATACCTAGATAAATGGATGGTATTTCAAGTGGTACAATTAATTTTTTCTTTGTGGAAAATGGAAAAAAGAAACCTTCACAATTGTTCTTTGCCCGACATATAAAACAGATATTTAGTGAATTAATTTTATGTAAATTTGTGGAAATGTATAAGAATGTGAGAAGTCCCCTTTTTTCCAGTAAAAGGCCGGTGACACATCCACAGATAGAATGTGAATGAAATCAGGTTAAAAAACCCACACAAACCAGTGCTTGATGCTTGCAAGCAGGGCTAAAGGCAAGCCAAAAATAGGACTAATGAGTGGAGGGCCTTTACACTATTACGATCCAAACATTAAAGCAGACCCAGATACCACTAGATCATAATGGCACTATCTGAAGCATGGGTTGGTAGCTGCTCATAGGTTTGAAACAAGCCAAGGTGAAAACTTGTCCAAATAACTCTAAACATCACCATAAAGGTTTTGTTCCATTTTTTGAACCAAATCACTAATAAAACAAATCATCATATACAAGAATCTGGGAAAACCAATGGTTAATCTGTAAATCTTAAATGCCCTAAAGCAGTTAAAATTGATTTCCTGGGGGATAAACTAAAATGTGTGGGAAAGGGGAAATGGACCAATCTTACTCCAACCCACCCATGCCTTTAAGCACACGAAGAGTCCCAGTGAAGTCAAGATTGCATCCCAACTGTGTAAAATCACCCTCCAGAGGCTCTGCTGCAGAGAGAAAACAGCCTAGAACTGTTGATCTGAGGGCTCAAAGAACTCAAACAGCAGAATAAATAAGATATACACAGAGTTTAGTGCATTACTGTACTGCAGAAGATAGGCAGCAGATAAGCTGCTTTGTAGATTTACGAAATATATTCCTTTCCTGTTTAACCTGCAAACATCTGTGGAAAACATACAGGGTCTAGTTCTGCCATACTGAGTAGTAGCTTATTGCAGGAGCAGTTACACAGAAAACAGTGGGATTACTTGCAGAGGAAGGTACTACTTAAACTATGAATCATGAAAGCAAAAATTTGGCTGCTACCAAGTTGTGATGAATGGTGGCCCGGACCACCAAAGAGCATGGCCAAAGTGCACCTGTTACACTCATCATATTAGCGTGTGACTAGATAGCAGGAAATGCAGCAGGGATGTACAACTGATTAGTGATATATTGCAATGGACACACATTAGTTATAAAATGGCTGTTCCCTTCATAAATTAAAAAGTATAGGAACATGCCCTAGGGAAAGAAAGATGGTTCTGCGGTTAGGAATTTTATTCACTTTGGCCCTAGTCATGCTGTCAGAGCTCTGTGAATAGACTTTGCCCCAAGATCAAGGAGTTGTAACTTATTCCCCTTTTGGTCCCCACCCTCAACACAGTGGAGGATCTGCCCCAAAATTAGATGGTTCTGTTTCACTTTGGGGTTCTCATAAACACATCAGGAATAATTGTTCCTCATACAGTCTTTTGATCTTCAGAAGTGTTATTTCAAATTTGACACACCCAACACATTGTCATCTGTGCAAAATCAGCAGGAAGAGAGCAATGGGAGGTGACTCAAGGAAAGAGACAAAACTTGATTTCCTTGAGCTGAGGAGAAACTAAAAGGATGGCTCTCAACTGCAGGGGCATAGAACGGAGGAGACTGTTGGCTTCTAGGCATAATTCCTTATTCCCCAATGGATTTTCCAGGCATCAGGCTCCTCTGGTGTTTGAGGGTAGTCTGGAGAAGACACATTCTTCAGCATGAACACATGCCCCGCCACTCTTGTGGCAGCAGACATCCAGGTGAACAGCTGTGGCTAAGTTATCTCTCCCAGAAGCAGCATTAAGCGAGTCTGCATCTGAAACTTTATCAGAAGGTGGATTTGGCTAAGTGCTGAGCAACATCAGCATGGGAGAGGAGGAGGAGGGCAGTGGCATAAAGGGGAAGGCCTTCCTTGGGGCTGGAGGGTTCCAGTGAGTCACAACTCCCACCCCATCCCCTCTCCCAACAAGGCAGATTGAAAGGAAAGTATGCATGGGTCACTTTGCACAAGGTTTGTGGTCTCCCTATCCTTCTCACATGATTTTGGTCTTAGGCTTTAAAGCAATAAAGATGGATACATGAATATTTGTTAAGAAATATTTCCTACCTCCCCCAGGAATATCAGATTGCTACATTTCCTCTAACCACATCCCAAGCCCTGAAAGGTGTTGTGTCCCTTTGCCTGCCATTCAAACCTACTCCTGCTCCTGCCCCATTGGGTGCTTAGCCACTTGCAGTGGGAGCAAGCCCAGCTGTATTGCAGGGGGATTCTCCAGCTGCTCTGTGCCTCTCCGCAACTGGCTTTTTATGTTTCACGGATTTCAAAATAAACTGAAAAATGTGGGGACAAAACCCACAACCATCATAAACCAAGATCAAACACAAACAAAGGCAAGATGCCGGCATGAGAAGCAGACCTTGATGATAACTCAGAAACTCATAGAAAAGCACATCCTTAAATAATGTTTATAGCCGTAAGACTACTCCGTTCAGATGGATTATAAAATTAGATAAAACTATCTAACTGCCTTGAGTGATGACAGGGAAATTAACGTTTTCCCCTGCGCAGCGGCAAGAGATTTCAGATAAGATTTGTGTCAACCTTCACGGGATAAATCATGACAGGCCTCACTCTTCTCTTGTTTATACCAGCTATAAGCAGATGTAACTTGATGGACTTCAGCCAAGTTACTCCAGATTCATACCAATGTGAGTAAGAACAGATTCAGGCTCTAGAGAATGACAGATAACTAAGAAGTTTCAGGAACCTTCATTAATTTATTTTGCAATTTCCTTCAACCTATGCCATTCTGATCTTATTTTATCTTTGCCATGCATCAGCTGACTATTTCGAAACATGCTGTTCTCAGATATGTAGATTAAAAAAACACCCAAATACTTAATATTTTCCTATATTTCTCTGGTTCTTGTCCTTGAATTCCTAAGTATTCCTACTTGAAATTCCAAATTCATTAAAATATTGCTGAGGATAAATTTGCATCAAGGAGATTCAGTACAGAAATAAAAATCAGAGCCAGTAAAAAAAAACACAACGAAATAAAAAATGTGGAAAGTTTGTAACATTTTTACTAAAAATGTGCGCTTCTTTTCCAATTGAAAAATTTGTAAACAATGTTTTTCAACCAATTCTGGCAGTCTATGGGTGCTAAGGATCAGAGCTCTCTGCACAAAGGCCCCATGAATAAGTGGGGCCTCTGTGCAGACCAGTTTTATGTCACAGATGTTACAACCTTAATTGTTTCCTGACAACACTTGTTAGTATCATTCAATACACAAAAGTCTTTGTAAATTTCTGTCCTTACATTTTGGTATCGAAGTAGTATTGGTTTCCTCCCAGTATTTCATATAATTGATTCCTGGTCAATGACAATGTGGGTAAGATCCTCAACTACTATAAATCAGTATAGCCCCATTCCATGCAATAACACCAATTTACTACAGGTGAAGATCCAACCCTATAGTCTGAGAATTGTGAAACAAGTATTTTTAATTAACATTTCTAGCTTGTATGTAATAAAATATATAGCATCATAATCTCATTTGATTTTGGACTAAACCTTCACAAGGCTAGATTTTAGTTCCTCTTGTAATTACAGTTCATGCAAATTATTAAACTCAAATGAAACCTCAGAAGTTTCAAAAAGGATAAAAAAATCCCATCAACATGCTGCATTTTATTTTAATACTTCTTGCTTTCTTGCAGGCCCCCTGCATGAGCGGGTGAGTAATTCTACTCTCAGGAATCTGGTTTTTTGGGTCAAGTAGCAGGTTGCGAAGAGGAGGTTTCTCAGTAATACTGGCCTATTAGGACTCACGCTAACTATGATTCACACATTTGCCATTTAGAAATATATATTTCATTCAGCTTCACAACAACATATCTATGTTTGGGGAAATTAAAGCCTCTCCTTTCGTTTTCTTAGTCATTTTTAAAAGGAGGTACACATTTGTTTCATGCCGATGAGGAGCTAGAAGGCCGATGCAAAGTCACGGACAGACTCTCACTGGCTTTAATGGGCTTTGATTCAGGCCTTGGGTGAATGCTTCATTCAATTGTGTAAAGACTATTTTTAATAGTTTTAAATCATAGGGGAACATGTTCATTTGTTATACCAGGTGAGGAAGAATATTCATTTTGGTAAGGGCTACTCTGACCCATGCTGACAAGCCATCTATCTGTATCTGCCTTCTTTCCATGAATAAGTGGCTTGATATTTAAAGGAAGACCCTCAGCTGGTGTCATTGACTTCAATGGAGGTCTAAGAGTTTACACCTGTTGAGGCTCTGATATTTAATGTTTATATTTTCTTAAAGTTGGAAAGAACTTTAATTCCTATTTGTGAATCCCCAAGTGAAACCTAGAATAAGCAAACTGGGGCTAAAAAGGCACTTCTCCTGCAATCCATTTCTGATTTATTAAATTTATTTTACCGCCAGATTATGTGCCGACATCTTTATTAATCCAATCAGAATCTGGAATAATTGTCTCCATCACGGATAAAGACACCAAGTCAGCTGTATATAAAGCTGTTTTGTGTTCTTAGGTAGCTGTCTTTTCCCCTTTCATCTCATTATTTGATCCAAGGAGGAGCAGTGAAGGGTTTTAGAACAGTAACAATAAACAATAACCCTGTCTGGTTATTCTGGTTAAGTTAAATGAAAAAGGAATATTTCCATTAATAGCAATAGCAGACAATCAAATGGAGTATTTTGAGCCACAATGAAATTCCGTACCTAGGCTAAATCTGGCAACAACTTGAAACATGAACAGCAACAGCATACTGTCAAGCACCTTCTCTGTATCTAACAAAATCATCATTGTTTCAATGTTTGGTTTTGCTGCATAAATAGGATTTCCTGAGGCTCATCTCTCTTCCACAAAGCCTGCTTGGTCATTCCACATACTATCTAACCCGACAGTCAATATTTTAGATAAATGTTGCATGTGAATTTATCTCTGAGATTAGCTTTCATGCAAATCAGAAAAAGAGAAGAGAGGAAGTTATTTTCCAAGTTTATGAATTACTCAAGGGAAGAATTTTGCTTTCATAAGAGACCTTATACATTTTTAAAGGATAATGAATTGATTTGCAGAAGTCTGGGAGACATCAATAGCAAAGCAATTTGGGCTAAAGGATTTCTTTTCCTGCAGTTGTTTTATTGTCTTTTTAATTTCAAACTCATCTAGTAGTACCCCTAAAACTTCCCTTTGTTGGTCATTTATTTAGGCAAGATTATCTTTTCTAAGTACTGTTTTATAGGTGACTGTAGTTGAATGAGATCTTTATGGAGTATTTAAAGGATTAGGTAAAAAGCAACATTCCTCAAATGTCCTTAATATCTGTACATTTACAGCCTCTTTTGTTTTTGAGGACTGGTGTTTTGACCGCAGGGTTAAAATTTTACTATGTAGAAATACATTCAATTTGTTCTTTTTTTCCATTAAAAAGAAATCTGAAGGTGGTACATTGTGTTGCAGTAGCTAAAAAAAATTCAAAACATGCCTTGCTTCCTGGAGTTTTAGAAATACAATTGAGAGATGGGAGTTCTAGACATTTCTTTTTCTAGAGATACCATTAAAGGGCCCAGTCCTGCAAATCTTAACTCAATCATGCAGTCGGATGGGATAATACTTGTACATATGGATTACTCACATGTGTAAAGGCTTGCAGTCCTGGGCCCATAGGCCCCTGTGCAGCAAAGCACATAAGCATGGGCTTATTCCCAATGAAGACAATGGCAGTTACATACATGTTTAAAGTTAAGCAAGTGCTTATGGTCCAGATTTATAGAGGTTGTTAGGCGCTGATCCACTCAACATTGCAACATGTAACTGAAGTAGGAGCCTAAATCTCATTTTCAAAAGCAATTTAGGTACTTAGGAACCTAAGTCTCAATGAAAGTGAATGGAATTTAGGTTCCTCTTGCAGATGAGATAGACTCTTAATATCAGCAATGCCCAAATACCTTAAAAAATCTGGCCCTTATAAGTGACTTGCTGAATCAGAATCTTTGAGTCTAATGGGTTTCCCCACTAGTATAAATTGGCATATCACCCCAGAAGCTAGTGGAGCTACACCAGCAGAGGGTCCGACTCCAAGGTCCTCTTTCAAAGGAAATCATCTGTACACTCAGGATGACTGTTGATTGTCCTCCAAGTTATTAGACAGAAAATCATCAATATTTGTTTGTTACATGAATGGAGTATCTTATCAGAATAGCCTGGATTGTCCCCTTGCAGAGCCATGGAAGGAGACTCCATGTGTATCTCTCCCCCTTAAGCAGGGGAAGTAAGGAGCAACACCTTTAGGGCACCTTCTCCCCTTCCCCGTGCTGATGTCCCTTCCCCAGGGGAGTCCAGATGGTGGGAGCAAATGGAGGAAGGGGGATGCTTCTCCCAAAAGACATTATCCCCTTCTCTCTGCCATGCTTTCCACCCATAAATCTGGGCCAGAAGCAACAACTCATATTACCTCTCTCCAGGTCCCGACGCTGCTACTACTGAGCAGCCACAATCAATGGACAGCATGGATCCTGCTGGGTTTTGCTGCCAGGAGGTAGTATGACTAATGAAGCAGCAGCAAATATCCATACAGATTTAGATGCTCAAGAGGGAGCATATCTTCCGAAATCTGTAGCCCCCTAAACCTTGAATAAGTTATCAATATTGGTGCAACACCTGTCTCCTCATGTATGGCACAGAGTGCCAGGGACACAAAAAAGGAGAATCTGATAAGCACCCTGCTTTGCTTGGCCCCTCTCTCCTCTGAAATCCACAAAGCAGGGAGAGGCTGTTGATTGTATAGTAAACCTCCACTTTTGTAAACTGAAAGTTATGTATAGTAACAGACTTCAAAGTCACCAATACAAGAATGGGTAGAGAAATTAGAAGATCCCCCGACGCCCCTCCCCTGCCATTAGTTACAGTCAGCATGTTTCTGGTAGACATAGATAATTAGCCCAAGGATTTTTAAGTGCAAAATAGAAACAGCAGCCATTGAATGCAAAGGAGCAATACCAAGGATACTAAATTAATGACTCTTTGATGCCTATTGCTTCCAGTAAAAATCCATGTTGATTTATGTTATCAGATCACCGTGATCGATTTGCATTATTTTCCCCATTTCAACCAGAGAATGACTTAAATGAAACTATAAAATGCGCTTCTGCAGACCCCTTTGGATTCTGAATTTAGCATGACCTGTCAAGTGACTGCTAGAGACGCAAGCTTTTATTCATTAGTCAGTCAGTCTCTCTAGCCCTTTTCCTTTCAAATGCGAACCTCAGTTACTAGCCTCACAAGTGTGGGGGCTGATGAGTGCCCTTACAACTTGCTAGGGGCCTTCTCCTGCAGAGAGGAAAAGGTTCACAGAAAGTGGGGTGGGGAATACCCCCGAATTCTTCACCTCCAAACCCTTGTCTCACCAGCCTTGTGGCTCCCTGTGGACTTCCACTACAGCAAACCAGAGAGCTCTCCTCTGTTGAGTCATAGAAAGGAACATTGGGCGGAGAAGTGAGGAAGCAGCAGCACTGTTTTACTAGTGCCCCTCTCTCTCACTCCTCCTGCAGCACCTCTGAACTGCACCTGAGCATGCTACCTGCTCCTGTCATCCTTCCTCTGGCCTCAGCAAGAACGCTTATTCCCCTCATTATCCTTCTGCCCCCATAAGTCCCTCTTCCTCAATTGCTCTTCTCCTGCGACCACTGCTCCACCCCTCTAACTCCTCCACCAGAGACCTGATGACTGGGAACTCAGCATCATTTCAGGGTGTGAGAAGGTTGTGCACGAGAGAAAAGGATGCATTAGTGCACTTCTGCCTTCTTCACTCAACAAAGCTCCTGTTGGGGGGTGGGGGGGGGAGAGGAGGAGGGGATTGCATCAAGAGCGCTCTGTTAAGGAATGCAGTTTGCAGTATTGTGTGCTACTAACTCATCCAGACCCCAAACCATGCAACTTCCTTGCAGCACAACCTGGCAGATATTTAAGAGAGAGGATGATAAATAGAGATTAAAGCTATCTCATATTTATTTATACATTAATTTGCAATATGCCTATCAGAATATCTATACAAAATTTCAAAGCCCAATCAATAAGGCTACAGAATCAACCCACTCCTTCAAACAAATCACATATGCTCCATCTTGGAGACAGACAGCAAAAGCATTCCAACCAATCATATCTGGCATGGTGGAGTATAGGGGAGGAGACAAGCTCAGAGACAGCCAATAGAACTTTATATAAAATCACGAGCACCCTGGTGTACACTGGAAATGAACATTAACCCACGGTAGAGCTTGAAGCAGTTGTAAGCTCCATTTAATGCATGGATAGCCACATTCTGCATCTGCTGATGTAGAGTTTGATACTCCCTTATGCAAAAATAGTTAAGTATAAATTACAAAGTATTTCAGATTACTTAGCAACTTCTTTTGTAGTTATAGTCAAACATCTGATTTTTAGAGTGCACATCTTAAGCTTTATGTAGGGATGGTGGTAATTGTGGATGTAATATTACACTGAATAAATCCAAATGCCCAAAGGAAACAAACAGAAATAAAGAAAAGGCTTGCATTCAAATAGCTACATTTCCAAGAATTTGCACTCCATATGCAAGGCTAAAAACATGGAAATGTAATCCAATAGCTGGACAGGCACAGAAGTAGAAGCCCATGTTAGTTTCACACTAGTGCAAACTTGCACATAAATAAATTTATGGACATTTTTGTACCTGGGGAAAAATGAGCAAAATGGTTTGGAGTCTGATCTAGAGTAACTTTTTGCTGACAACTGTGTTTACATACATTAACATGCTCATTTGGCAACAGGCCTGGGCAAACCTGTGTTTGACCAGCTAGCCCCAGGTGTTAATGATGTGCCACAATTCACCTTCAAAATATTTTATATTTATATCTTTGTTAAATGATGAAAATGTTAGCAAAGGGAGGAAGTTTTAAGGGACTGAGTCTCTCTCATTCACTCCTGTTTAACTCAGCTGGCATCAGTAGTGCTCCTCCCAGTTTACACTGCAGTAAGAGTAGTGTTAGACCCAGAGGAATTAGGTTATTGTCGTGGCACAATGACCACTAAAATGGGCTGACCCTCCACTGGACTGGGGCGGGGGAGTTGACTCTAGGCAGATATGCTCTCTCCATCACCTCCAAGAGGAACATCTCGAGAACAAGCATAAAAGAAGAGAGAAGTAGAAGAAATAAGGAGACAAATAAATAAATAATAATAAAGCACATATATCCCAACATGTTGTATGTGCTTTGCATGTAAGATATACAATTACAAATCAAGTCTATAAAGAATCAGTTTTGCCTTTTTTCCTTTCAGAACAAGCTTTGCCATTTCCTTTATTTCATACAACTTTTTAAATGTATCAATCTAGGGACCAATGTCCACAAGTGTGAACCTTCCTAGATCTGCCTTGGTCCCTTTCTAAAGGAAAAACATTTCCAAGCATGTTCATCTCTTCAATCCTACCCCCTACCTGGGAACAAACAGGTCATACAGTGTGTCCTGAAAGGCACAAGCTTTTTGTGGAGATGATGTTAAGTGTTGCAACCCAAGCCCAGAACCCCAAACTTGGATCTGGGGAGGTAAACATTACCTTGTTTTAAATTTGGGAAAAATGTAATTTTAAGTGCTGAGACCTCTACCTAGTGTGCTGACCAGTATTGTCTCATTGTTTCCTTGTACTCTCCCATCAGTCTGTACCCAATGTGTCTTGTGTGATACTTAGACTGTAAAGTATCTAGGGGCAGGGACTGTCTTTTTATTCTATTTGTGTACAGTGCCTACCGTGATGAGGATCCCATAACAAATAAATAACCTTTTTCTGTTAACTTGTAATTTAAAACAGTTTTTCCAAACAATTAAAAAAAAATCTATCCTCTGAGAACATGCTCTCAATATTTCCAATCAGTAAAACCTATTAAAAAAGTATTTAAAAAGTACAAAAACATCCTAGAAAAAATTCATTTGTTGCTTATCTGTTCTTAAGAGAAGGAATGACAAAATAATACACTCGTCCTCTAAAAGGATTTAGAAGTATCTAAACCACCACTGTGCATTTCCCTCCTGGAACATATTCAATGTAATGAAAAAATACTTCCTAATGCCATTTTATCCTGAAAAGTTGTTTTTATTCTTTTACAAGTCACTCATCTACACTCTGCAATGGGCAGGTGATATAATGCTGCAAGCTGAAATGGAACATTGTTATTACCGGGCTATAGGGCGAATATTTGCCTCTATTGTTTTCTGCAGAACACATTCCCTTTCAGATAGCTGCTCTCTTAACCTTGTCAGTCTCACTTACTCACTTTCTTTTAAAAGCATAAAAATGTGACAATGAGGGTAAAGTGACAATTGCCTGGAAACCAATTCTTTCATCTTTAGTTGATTACCTCCAACGGCTGCTTTTATTGAATTGCCCAACAGTAATAATACATAACGATAACATATATTCTTCCTCAAACGACATGTTAAATTGTGCATCTAAAAGGCGTACAAGGGCTTGCTTGATCAGTTTTCAATTTCATAACAGACTAATAAAATATCAAAACCAAGTTACCAATTAATCACTTTTCTTTACGAGGCAGGGAAGGGGATGTGTAATTTAATCCTGAAACATCATTAAAATATTATTAGTTATATATTGCACGTTGTCTTTGGCAGCTGCCTAAAGCCCTGTTTTTAAAAATTTTGCCCCCAGTTTCCATTACTGGGATGAATTATCTACCTTTGGCATGGAGGAGATTTAATCAATTATGAAAATTGGAGTATACTAAAACCCTGCCAGGTTTAAGATCTTCAGTCTGAACACAAACTTTGATTAGGCCCATTGCAATCTGGACTACATTATAAATATACTCATAAAAGCATTCAGGAACAATGTGTTTGCCAATGCCCCCATTCAGCAAGCACTTGCTAGTATCCCAGTGAAGCCCAGAGGATTTAGGGGTGGTTTACAAGAGGAAAGTGACCAGAATATCTTCCCATGTAGAGAGACTATTATAGAAGAAAAGTGATTTTATTCCAGAATAATTGACCTGCTTTGAAAGTGCATTAATTATTCCAGAATAGAATGTCCACTAAGGGAACTATTCGAGAATATCTTACTTCGCAATAGCTATTCCGGTCAATTTCCCCACGTAGACAAGCCCTCAATCTTATTTGCTTGCTTTGCTCTTTGTAGGTTTTTCCACATTTTCTTTTTATTAATAGACAGTTTGCTCATTTATCTTTGTGCTTCCCTTCTTTTGAGACTTATCCATCAATTATCTATTGACTTAATCCTCCATTGTGCATTCATACACTGGGGAGGAGGCAATGGCCAGCCAGGGCATTTTCACAGTGTTGAAGAAATGCACTGCAGTCATTTAAAGCCAGTTACATTAAAAATATTGGCACGCACACTGATCAATAGATCCCCATTAAATTGTTCTGCAAATTTAGCAATCAGCAGATTTCAAGAGTTAACTCTTTCCTGTTTTCCCACAGAAATATGAATCAAGATGGTAACTGTGATGATAGGTGGTTGAAATAGGGAAACTCAAACATTTAAAATGAATAAATAACACATTATATCACATATTAGTTGTACTGCAGTAATGTGCAAAGGTCCCACTGCCATCCTCATTGTGTTAGGCACTGGATAAGTAGATAATGGAGAGTGTCCCTGCACCAAATTGCTTACAATCTAGAAATCAGATGAGAACCAACATATGGAGTTAGGCAGACAGACTAAGGAAGCCCAACAACAATCACATGACTACATGGGTTAAATTGATCTTATCTTATTTGTTTTGACTTTAAACTAAAACTAGTTTTTAATGTAATTGGGTTTTACCTTTTGACATATAATTTTAAAAATCAAGGTCACCAAATCCTCTACTAAGTTTCCTGATCCTAAATGTGTACTTTCTCAATACTTATATTTAGAATATTTAAAAGAAGCCTACCAATACACACAGATGTTATCAAAATCAAATCTCTCGGTATAGGAGTCCAAGCAGTGAATTTCTAGTAATCAATCAGAGGAGAAATATTTTCATATTCATAGCACTGCTATTAAGAAATAACAATGCAATTATTATGCAAGTCCCTGGATTCTGCGTGGCTTACAATGGTTATCAGTCATCCAGAGTACACAGTTCTGCAAACCATACAGTTGAAAAATAACCACATAGTGATGTCACAAAGCAGACTTGCACACTGTTTCATGAATCCTGTGTAACAGAGGACACACTGTACTATTATCCACTAGTACTGCTACAGCATCCCTGTACTCTGATTGGCTGAGATAAGCCTATTTCAGTATAATTAATTATAAGACCTGATACAAGGGTCCTCTCTACATTTAAAAGGAAATAGATTATGTTTGCAATGCAGTCAGTTACCAATTTTAGTGATCATGTAATGACTTCTTTGGACATGATTTATGTCAGTGGACCTGGTTTGCAAGACAGTGATTTATAATCGAGAGCTAGGATTAAGTGTTCCCATTAGGTTTTTGTTCAATTTTTCATCTGAGGCTGCTATTTTGAATGCTTATCTGAAAATCAGCTGAATTTTTAGGATACCTTTTCTTCCCTTTAGCCCTCTTGATTTTTCAATTTTTTAAATCTCTCTCTCTTAATCACACAGTCAATATAACAAAATGCCAAAGGGAAAAAAATAGCTCTTTTCTAGTACATCCAGAAAACCCCCACAAAACTCAGAAGACAAATACCAAGGCTAACAACAGATTATTATATTATTAATTATTAGTATTACCATAACAACTAGGATCCCTAATCATGGACCAGGACCCCATTGTGCTAGGCGCTGTACGAACACTGAACAAAAAAAAAAAAGGTCTCTACACTAAAGAGCTTACAATCCAAGTGTAATACAAGACAGTGGGCAGAAACAAAAGGGAAGTACAAGGAAACAATGAGATTGGTCAGCATGACCAGCATTGGTGTCAGCACACAACATACAGGGTGACCAGACAGCAAGTGTGAAAAATCGGAATGGGGGTGGGGTGTAATAGGTGCCTTCATAAGGCAAAGCCCCTAATATCTTGACCATCCCTATAAAATTGGGACATCTGGTCACCCTACACCTGCACCATGACCATTACCAAGTGTTTTGTAGGCATCAAGGCAGATGAGAGTTATAAGAGGGATTTGAAGGATGATAGTGAGGTAGCTTTGCAAATGTTTACAGGGCACGCCTCCCAAATGCAAGAGGCAGCATAGGAGAAAACACAAAAACGTGCTTGTTTGAAAATTTAACCAGTGGGCAGTGGAGGGTAGCATCATCATGGCCAAATGGAATCAGGAGTCAACATTTCGATAGAGAATGAGAGAGGATAGGTAGGCTGGGGATAGACCATGAAGGGTTTGAAAATGAAAACAAGCAGCTTATATTTGATAGAGCAGTGGGAGCCAGTGCAAAGATTCTGAGAGAGGGGTGACATGATGAAAACAACAGGCTAGTGAAATGATCTTTGCAGCACCATTCTGAAGGAATATGAGATAGGCAAGACTGCATCTGTTATGGGCAGAGAAAAGGATGCTGCAGTAATCAAGACGCAAGGCGAGAGCTGTGAGAGAGTTTTATCTGTGTGCATGGATAGGAAAGGTCGCCTCTTAGATATGTGATGCTTAAAGAACAGAAATATTTGGACATAATCTGGATGTGAGGACCTAGAGAGGGATTGGAGTCAAAGAAATCTCTCAGGTTACTGGGCTGAGCATGAGGCCAAGATGGTGGTGTTGTCCATAGTGATCAAAAAAAGGAGGTGGGGGAGGGAAAACGTAAGAACTGTGTCTTAGCCACGGAGAGCTTGATCTGATGGCTACACAGCCACAAGATGTCATCATGCTTTCCTTATTGCACATCCTTATTCACCTGCTCTATCTAGATCTTTAAGTTCCAAGAGACAGCTTGATAATATTTAACTCGTGTCGTGTTTTTCCTCCACATAGCTCAAAGCATCAGGGTGCCATTATCCCAATTGTCCAGATGGGGAAACGGAGGCAGAAAGATAAAGGCTCTTGCCTAAGGTCACACAGCAACTCAGGGGTAGAGTCAGACACAGAACAGAGGTCTCCTGACACTTATTCAACTGGACCAAGATATGTGCTTGGAAAGAAAGTATTACTGTGAAAGAGGATTTTGAGGCATCACATGAAAAAATTGACTTGATGAATGTTCCTCAGTTTAACTCAAAATATCACTGTTCCTGCAGTTATATAATGTCCCGTTTCTACAAATCAATCATCCTATACATTTTGGGATATAAGTCGCTAGTTGCCTGCAGTGCCATTTTATGTTTAAAGTTGAGTCAAGAGGAACTTTTTCATAGCGAGACACAGTCTGATGATGATAATGTGATACATGCTATCCCACTCGGACATGAACTATCAGGAAAGCTGTAATTGTTCATATTAGAAAAGAGACGACTTGCTGGTGTTTTCTGGGTTTTTAAAATTAAGTAGAATCTGCTAGATTCTAGAAAACTTCTTCAGACTGGCAACAACTTCAGGAAAAACAAGGTTTAAAAAGAGTCAAAGTTAGAAAGTAGTCAATGAAAACAAAATTAAAAAGAGAACCTGATTTCCAGCTGCTAGAAGCCTGGGGAAAATAAACTAGAACAGTGAAAAAAAGCAGGTTTGACTAATACAGGCATTTATCCTGCTTGTTGGGCCTAATTCAGAACTAGCGTAAGTAACATCAGTAGAGCTATGACAATTTACATCAGCCGAGGATCTCTGCCCTCCCTCCACTTTACATAGGTGCTGATGGATTTCCCAAACTTAGTTTCAATTTTATATTCACAAAAGAAGATCAGGACCTCAGCAATACAAGTGATCTTCTAGCCACAGTTCAGATAGCCTTACTGCATCCTAAAAATATGCAGGGAGTCTTGTGCTGAATCATATAGAAAATGAGTGGCCAAACTGCATGGGAAGCATGTCTTGTTGGAAACCCAGGCTCATTTGTTTTTTCCGAAGATAAATATTCTACCAGTCACTGTAGGAGAGCTCTGGAAATGCCACTGCTCTCTGGATCTGGACTATCAACACACAACCTGACTGGTTGAGTGTCAACTTGTAGTGTTAAACTTATTCTTTTTTTTCCCCCCAATAAATAAAAAATACCATCCAAACTATACAAAATATTCAGTTCTTCCAGTTTGGACTACATATAAGCCTTCTACATACATGTTATTGCTCTGTACTAGAATACAGTTTTGTTATTGTCCCCTCTATTACTTGAAGATTTATATCACTACATTCAGTAGTGCTGGATGCAGTATTTTAAAACACTTTCCTTGCATTCATTTGTGTGTAGTAAATTACCACACTGACACAACATCCATTGTAAAATAAGCAACACAGAGTAGACAAGCCACACTTTTCTTCTATGGCATCAGAAGTTGCAATCGTTTTTCATATGAAAATCTGTCAGTTTGAATTTAAAAAGCTCAGAAAGAGAGTCATGTACAACTTCTGACAATGTACTGTATTGCATAGGCTCCCAGAAAATAATCCTATTGCATTCCACAGCCAAACAAATACCTCATTCCATTTGAAGAGTTTGGAGGTCAAGTATGCACAAGATGCACACTGCAGGGCAAGCTCAATAGTCATTCGTTCACAATGTGATGCTCCCTGGCACAGCTCAAAGGTTTTTTAATTTTACATGTTCGGAAGATAAAAAGGTTAGAACTTCAGGGAATATTGGACACAGCAACATAACAAATTATACTTTGCAGAGAAAAGGATACTGATCAGAAAGAAGTTTCAACTTTTACTCTCCATATGTAGACTAAATTGAAAGTGTTAGTGAAGCTGTAATGGGAAGTTCATAATGCTTATGTATTCTCTGTCTGTTTCTTGATGCACAGCATGAGAGGGAGCCAATGGAGGAAATGAAGAAAGGAGGGGTACAGTCATTACACCGAGGATGAATAACTTCAATGAAGATGATCCTTCATTCAGAATCCCAAGCCAGTGTCTAATCCATTGTTCTACATTGCATCTCATAATGGACAAGACTGGGGCTCAGGAGACCTAGAGTCTATTCTTGGCTCTGCTACTGGCCTGCCAGGTAACCTTGGGCAAGTTACTTCATCTCATCTCTCAATCTTTAAAATGGGGAAATGATACTAATATTTGTCAAGTGAGATCTATGAATTAAAAGTGCTATAAAGAACTAGGTGTTATTATTAATAATAAAACAAACAGTAGTGGCAATATGATGCTTGATGTAAGCAAATGTATCTTATACCTGTGAAGATATAGTGCCATCCCAACTGGTAAACATGAGAACACCACAAAGGTAACAGGAGACAAAAGACTATGTATGCTCATCATGCATAAGATGCCAAGGCTAAAAGGAATATTCCAATCTTCCTTTTAGACAAATATTTTTTTTAAAAAATAAGAACTTTCACAGCTACAAACAGAGATAATTTGGCCCATTTGAATGGGATTGAACCATGTACAGGAGGGGAAGAGAAATACTCCAATGTAGCCTCTCCCTGGTCTCTCTCTGTAGGGAGTCCTTTGTTCAACAAGCCAAAACAAAATTATACATCCTGGCCAACTTTCAGCTCAGTAGGTCAGTAGGGTACAGGACTCTGCTTAGCAGGGTCATGCATGTGGAAAGGGGTGTGCAACAGTTTGTCTGGATAAAAGACCAAGTATTATGAGATTACAAAAAACTATTTAAAAACAAGACTCCTACTTCTCTATTATCCAGCAGTAAATAATGGAAACCACAGGCAGGATTTTTTTGTATATAGCTCATTGATTTTGGATGGCATCCATTCACCACACTGTGCCTTCATTTCATATAGTAATTAACTACAAACCAGAATGTATTTCTGCAGCCAAGTCTTTTTTTGTTTTGTAAATTTCATTTGCTAACCAGTTGCCCACATTTCAAGCTAGTATTTCCAAGCTCAGTAAAATATGTGTCAGCAGCCCTGTGACTCAGCAAACTCATATGTAGAATGCTCATTTCATAGGCCAGCCAGGAGGCTGGCAGTACTGGCTAGTTACATTACTTCTTTCTTAGGCTGCCAGCTGTCATGCAGGCAGGGACACCAGTGACATGAAGATCCAGCGCCCATTGATTACTGCACTGTCAGTCATTTTACTGTCTGCACTGAGAAAAGGCCAGACTAGACCTGGCTTTTGTAATAAGGGCATAAAGTGGGAGGCAGAGTGGTCTAGTGGGCAGAGCGCTAGCCTGGGAGTCAGGAGTCCTTAGGTCTGAGCCTGGTTTGCCACAGACCTGCTGGGTGATCTTGGGCAAGTCGCTCCACCTGTCTGTCCCTCCATTTTCCCTCCCACTTATTGCCTGTTTAGATCACAAACTCTAGGTGCGGGGGGGAAGGAGGGGGCAGGGACTGTCCCTTAATATGCATACAGTCTCAGTGGGGAATCCAGGCACTCATTATTAACAATACAATAGTAACAGGGAATCGCTCCACCTTGCATTTCCCTACTTTGTGTAGGGCAAGCCATCCTCACAGCCCCTCCAGACACCTCAGGGGTGAAGGGGAGGAAGGGCCAGGGAATGGCACCAGCTGTAAATTCCCCATGCATCAGGGCACCATGGGAAGAACTGTACCTGTTGACTGAAATGGCTCCTTCTTTACAGCTGTTTCTGATAGGACAACAGAGCCCTAAGGGGGGACACACAAAATCTGGATGGGGGGACCCAAATGTTAAGTAGTAGGGCTGCTTTGACACCATGACCCACAGAATAAAAACATTGCTTTATGGCCAATATCCTTTTGTTCACACAACAGTGTTTCATTCAACGCCTGTGAACATCTATTTCCTGTAGTCTGTTGGGAAAAGTAAATAAAATAGGAGAGAAATATGACAGTGAGAAACCAAATTTGTCAGAAACTGTTAGACTCATACAAAGCATTTTCTGTCAGCTCTAACACCTGCTAATTTGGGGGCTGAAAATTGGTATAGGTTTCAAAGTACATTGTCCTGCCTCTCCCCAGATATCATCAGCCAAATGAATAAATTACTTGCAGTTGGATTCTCATTACCACAAATTAGCCTCACTGTAAGATGACAGGAACAGAGCCAACCTTCTGTGGTCTCATACAGAGCACCTGTTAGTGCCTTTTCAATGGAACGCTGAGGAGGGAGGGCAGGTTTCTCTCTGCTGTCTGCACACAACAAAGCTTTATTGTCAGACTATTGATACCTCTTCTGACAGCAACTTTCAGTCTTCACACTCGCACTGCTTTTAATCCATTAACAATGAATCCAAGTCATCTTGTTTGGAACTCTCCCCATGAGGAGTGCGGGGAGTGATGGGGAGGGTAATGGTGGCCAGGAAGGTGTCAAATAATGTGTAGTATCACCACAAGCAAAACCTGTTGTACTCTAACCTACAGCAATTCAGCTGTTGAGTTGCAAGTTGAAGAAAGGAATGCTTAGCTCAAAGAAGGATATTCTGTTATCAGCATAAATTAAAGAATGAAAGGCTTTGTTAGTCGTAAGGTTGCATTTGAGATTCTGTTCAATTTAAAAGTAAGAAAAGGACTAGTTGGTCATCCCAGGCTGGGGAAGGAGGATCTGCTGGACAGTGGGGTTGAGGGATGGGACGGATTAAACTTTCCCATACTGCATATGGTAAAGTACAACCTGATAGTGGCAAGGAAGTTGGCATGCTGTGATCCCTATACAGGGGCGGCTCCAGGCCCCATCACGCCAAGCGTGTGCTTGGGGCAGCATGCTGCGGGGGGCGCTCTGCTGGTCGCCAGGAGGGCGGCAGGTGGGTCCAGTGGACCTCCCGCAGGAGTGCCTGCGGAGGGTCCGCTGGTCCCATGGCTTCGGAGGTCCACCGAAGCCGCGGGACCAGTGGACCCTCCGCAGGCACGCATGCGGGATGTCCACCGGAGCTGCAGGACCGGCGACTGGCAGAGCACCCCCCGCAGCATGCTGCCATGCTTGGGGCAGTGAAATGTCTAGAGCCGCACCTGTCCCTATACCTGGCCGACTGTAAACATTCTATTCTATTTATTTGGTACACTGTTTTCTCCACTCTGGCCCACTTGCTTGTCCCATCCACCTTCTACAGCTTCTCTTTTAGACTGTAAGCCAGGGACTGTGGCTGGGACCATCATTAACAATATGTGTGCACAGCGGTTGTGGCTTTTAGACTTTTCCGTGATATAACATGTTAAATAGTAAATCCAGGAGTTTGCCCATGAAACTGTTACAATATGCCATATACACAAAGACTTTTTGATTTTGCATCATCTCAGATACTCAGGGCCTGATTCAGATGACAGGGTGTCTGTCTCTTTCATCACCGTAGAATCCAATTACTGGTGGTGCCTTTCATGATCCAATTGGCCAGTTGACATCAGCCTACCAGCATCCATCCATCCCCAACATTACCAGGAAAGGTGTCTGCCAGACCTGTAGCCAAGGCCAAGTGGTCCCTTTTCCTATTCCACTCAGATATTACAGCAACAACATAAGAGGCATGAACACAAGCTAAGACATTTGCAGAATGTGAAAGTTTGATTTATTAAGTGTTTGCACTAGCACAGGTTTGCTCATATTGCAAAATTTAAAGAAAAAAAAAGGATTCAGCAGTAGTGCTAAAGCTGTCCATATGTCTGAAATGGGCACTAATCCAAAAATAACAAGTCTGTCCACAGATGTAATACATTTAATTGAGTTTTATACACTAATCATTTTGCGTGACTCTGGCAGCTGTTAAAAATAGTTCTAGTTCAGCTTTGACTGCAAAATAATTTAAATACCTGTGTTTTTTTTTAAATAAAAATAAAATGAAGTCTCCTCAGTCCAAAATATAGACAACCTTTTGGGGTTCACATGCATGTCAGAGAGAGTATTCAGTTGAACCCTCTTCATATTGCCCTGCTTGCATCAAAATCTCCTCTCTAATCAAATATCCAAGCCTTCCCATTAATACTCTTAGAACCCAATTAAGGCCATCTAAGTAAATGGGATTTAGCCTCCACACAGCAAAATGAGAAACAACATTGCCCAACTGGGAGGGTTTTTAAACATGCATTTTATCATTTTAACCCAGCACATCACTTCTGGGTCTGACTCTCATATGTGCTCAGCACTGGCTGAACTAGTCTTGCATTAAAGTCCAACTCCCACTGACTCCCAGCAGGGGCAGGGTTCGTCCAACACTGAGCCCTTTTGAAAATCTCATCCTAAAAGCTGTATTATAGTTTTAAGAATCACGCTCACAAAGTGTGCATAATACAATGGTTTTGACTTGTGGGAGTGTATAAAAGCATCTGAGGCTTATTTTTCCCCAAAAGTAGGCAACAAGGCCTACTAGCGAGCTACCCTCTAAAAAGGGGGAGATCTTGTAAAACATTGAAGAAGGCAATGAAACTTTCACAAACAGTAGACACCCTCAAAAATAAGCAACCAGAGAAGTGGCAACTCTATCTTGACTGATGCTCTATTGCTTCTACAGCACCAAGCCTGAGGAAGACCTAAAGCCCTTTAAAACAAGGTTTGTTGAGACTAAGTTGATTCATCTGTTTGCAGTTCTGACTTTTTATAATAACGCAAAACAGCAGCAGAACAAAATGGAAAAAAGGACTGAACTAATTCAATACAAAGATCTCTCTTGGTAAGCGTCTTGTATCATACCACTCTTAGCAACAGAATGTCACATGAAGAAAGGAACTTTGGTTTTGTGCAAAGGAAAGCCTAAAGAACAAATGAAGCTCTCGGTGCAACAAAGCAAAGTTACATTATCAAAAGTTCTCACCTAACCTAGATAGAAGACAGTCCATAATTTACAATAAACAACCTATTTGCCCATTTCTAAGAAACGATTGGAAATTTAAGCTACTTGATATGTCCAAAGACTCTTTTCCTTTCCTCAAAAGGCTTCATCAGCATCAAGGAATAAAACTCCTGGCTTGACCTAAGGGGTTGATAGGTTAATCTGTTCTGACCGTATCTTTATTCTAAAACGATATTGAAAGATCACTTGAATCACTCACCAGCATTTAACAATGCCGACGTATTTCCCCGATTTAGGGCTGCGCAAAATGGCCTTGCTACCAGATTTTAAAGCCATGTGGGCTATTGAAGCATTTTTCAAGATCAACTGTGAAATAAAGCAAAATGCCATGTCTCTCATGCGTTCCCCGTCCTGCTCTCACCTCCCTCCAGCTTGTAACATCTAAAAGTAAAAGCAAACTTTTAGTTTGTAATTTGACTGTCTTTTTAAGCTTTCAGCATTTGTTATGGTCATACTTTAAGCCAGTGGTTTTCAACCTTTTTTCATTTGAGGACCCTTAAAAATTTTAATGGAGTGCGGACCCCTTAGGAAATCTTAGATCGTCTTTTGACCCCAGAGTTCATGGACCACTGGGTGAAACACACTGCTTTAAGCCATTTACTAATTTCTATATATTTTAAATCATCTTTTTTCCCTCCAAAGGCAGCATCTAGACAAGAGATCTACAAATCTGCTGATAACATTGAGAATAGGATGATGCTCATTCTATCAATCAAATGAATCCTGGTCTAGTTTAGTATATTTTAAGTTCTTTTAAAGGCTTAATCCTGCAAGGTGCTGAGCACTTGGGCCCAAATACAATAAAGCACTTAACTGCAGACTTTTTTTTAAGCACAAGTAGTCCAATAGAAATCAATGGGACCACTCACACGTTTAAAGTTAAGCTTACGCGTCAGTGCTTTGCTGGACTGCCAACAGTGTTCAGCACTTTGCAATATAAATCCTATACAAGCATTTGATTTTCTTTAGTAATACTGTGACCAGAAGACACCAGCCTGAATAAAGCAATCTCCAGATGAAAGACAAATCTACTTGTTATTAAGATAACTGTCACTCCCTTCAGAGCTCAGAGGATAATCTTTCAAATGTCTATTCCTTCATGCACTCACATTTAACTGCGTGCCACGACTCTTCAAAAAGGAATCAGGCTTCAAGTGACTCAGTAGTTTGTGAAACATTTTAAGGCATTAGTCAGATGAGAATTCTCTCTCTGAACTGTATCAGTGATCAGGAAGAAAAACATTTTATTCTACTTTCTGTGTCTCTACGTCCCTTGACACTGAGTGGGAGAACATAGGTAAAAATGTTTGCAGTGTTGTTGTAGTTGTGTTGGTCCCAGGATATTAGAGCGGTAAAGTGGGTGAGGTAATATCTTTTACTGGATCGATGTCTTGAGAGAGACAAGCTTCTGAGCTATATAGCTCCTTTTCAGGTCTTAGTGTCCATCTGCCATTTGTGCCTTGGAAAATCCCAGTCTGTCTTTTTCAAGCCTAGAAGGTAGGCCCAAATTCAGTTAAACACTTAGGCATTTGCTTAAATCCATGTCTAGTTAGTAGAGAATTTAAACATGCACATAAAGTAACACACATGCTCAAGTGCTCTCCTGAATAGGGATGTTTTCCTGAATCAAGGCCATAGAAAACTGAGGCACAAACAATGACTCAACATCTAGCAGAAATGATAAAAACACAAGTGAGAGAAGCTTGCCTGCAATTATATAGTAGAAATTAAATAATGTCTACAACATTATCATGCTTATTTTGTGGGGTCATGAAGTTTCATGTGTTTCCTACCTTGAAAAGCTGTGATATGACCAACTATCATATATTTCAGTTCAAAGTTCAAGGCCTGGATGTTCTGAGTCCTCTCTCTCCGAACAGCTGTCTGGTAGCTTTCTTCCATCTTTTTAGTGCAACAGGTTGGTGCTCGGTGCTGGCAGATCTGCAAATCCGATTCTTTTGGAAAACAAAAACAAAACCAGAAATGGAAGAATTAAAACTACTTTCTAGATACATACCATACAAGTAAAAGAAAATGCATTTTCTTGCAGTCAAATTACAACCTAGGAGCTGGATGTCCTACAATAGACAAAACCCATAAGGAATGAAACATTGAAATTGAGTTAGCACTTTAAGGGCTCTAATTTATTATATTTTATGTCAGTGTCAGCCAGATCTGAATAACTTCACAGTGTCATGTGCTCCCACTCTTATGTCATATCACTGTTAAAAGCTTGTCACTTATTCCATCATTAGTTGATGCAGAGTGTCATGATGAAGCACTAAAAATCACAACAAGCTAGAACAGCACACACAAGAGGCACAAAAATCACCTGAACTAAAGAGCTAGATTATATTAAGAGCTAGATTATAGTACAGTGATACCTTAAACCCACTATATTTAAAGGAGCAGTATTTCCGCTGGAAACCATGAAACAAAGTGTCAGCCCAGAAGTGTGAAATGTGTGTGTCAAATTCTGCTAGGCTGGAGTAGGAGTTATGTGGCCCATAGGTGCTACTGCAACCTGTTTTTTACTCCCAGCCTTACAGTCAGAAGCCTCCTTACTAATAAAATAATAAATTTGGGGAAGTTTTATTTAAATAAAATGTAACTTTAAATATTGAGGGACAAATTCTGCCCTGCCTTACAATGCAACAAAACTCAAGTTGCATTTTGCTTTGCAACCACAGAGAAACTGACTCATTAAATTTTGTATAAAAATACAAGTTTTTCTGAATGAGATCTGTCTGAATTTTTTTAATCCTTTTATGTGTATTTTATGCAAGTTCAGTATTCCTGATTATGGAATTTGCACTATATACAGTCATGATGGATATTCACAGGTTATGTATTGTATTCATAGCGACAGCAGGTGCCATAAAGATCAATAAAAGGAATGGTAATAGAATACAGATAAAAATATCTTGGTGATTCATAAAATATATTTTTCCAAAGAAAAAGCAAGGAAGAACAGAGAAAAGAGGAATAACTAAACACAGAAAATACTGGTGCATAGACAAAACATTTTACAAAGAGACACATTCCCCCTCTCAAGTATGCAATTTTTACGTAAATTCAAAAGGTTAAGAAAGTCCCTAGAAGAAAAACTGCCTAAAATGAGTGGTTTTAGGAGTTAACCTCCCTCCTCCCCGCAGCAAAAAAAAATAAAAAAAAAATCTTTCAGTGCAAAAATAAAACTTCTGGAGATCACGCAAATCTTGAGTGTGACCAACTTTAGGAAATGTTGCAAAAAATCATCTTTTTTCAAAAAATACCTTTCCACCATAAAAATGACACTCACAACACTGACTCCTCCTTCCTAGTCTTACCCCCCACAAAAAATGAAATTAATAAAAATATTTAAAAAAAACCCAAACAAACAAACAAAAAAAAACCCACCGCTGTATCCCAAGCAGAGTTTTGACCTCAAAAGGAAGAAGTGCCAGAGACGCCATCAAGTCCATTAGGACTTGGCTATTGCGATTGATTTTACTTGGAAGGTGTGATAGATATGGCAATTTCCTGCATATCCTTGGGAGACTTTATTGAATTAAGATTAAGTACCTTTGGGCTCCGCTGTATGAAATGTAAAGTTTATGTAATACTGTGGGCCAGGATCGCATGTAACCTCTCTCCTCTCTAGGGGAGAGATGTGAAGTGAGTGCTGGGAGTTCAAAGGGCTATATTGAAAATGTTCCAAGCAAGAATGGACTTTTGGGAAAATACATGTGAAGTGGATTTCCCGGGGAATACGTAGGGGCAGGTGAATGCAAAGTCCCCGCATCTGGTTATGCAAAACTCCAGCGTTTTCCAGCTACATGAGGAGGACTGGATCATTGTCTGTGGATTTACACTGGAGATCAAAGGCTCAAGCTGTATAAGGTGACAGCCAAACTGTCCAGCCTCGGTTCTGGGTCTAACTTTGAGACAGTCATGAACTTGTAGTTGGGGCAAAACCCAGTTGTAGGTTTTCAAGACCAGACACCTCTCAGAGCCTGGAGTTAGGGTGACCTCCGGTAAGTTTATTAGCATGTATGTAGGTTTTAAATATGCTTTCACCTAAGAATAACTGTGCTTACATTAACTTAGAACTGTGGGCAATACAGTGGCCACAGCCTCTGGGGAGAAAGCAAAGTGCAGATGAGCATTTAGGTTGCCTGGTTTGCTGGGGCCATCACAGTGTAAATCCAGGGATCTGTGGGGCCTTAAAATCCCGCTTTGCAGGGAGTGAGACGCAGGCGTCTGCCCAAGAGAGGTGACAGCTGGGAGCTAGAGACTAGAGTGGGTGCCTTTGAAGGACCATGAGAGGGAATACAGGTGCAGTTGGCCTGAAATTGTGACAGAAGGCACTTAGCTACTATGGTGGTGGGCAGCAGGATACACCCTTAAGACAGATCTCTAACATCTGCATTATTTTCAATACATACCTTGTTTGAGAAATATAAATATGGTTTAACTTTAAAAGTACAGCAAGTGAACAAAAAGAAAGATTGAAAAAGAAGATTTGTGTCACTAACTACAGTTAATAGGGATTTTCAAAAGTGCCTAAGTGTATGTCAACCCTGCCAGAAAGAACTTGGGCACCAAGTCTCAGAGCCTAGGTCAATTCACTCTGGCTTGGGCTGCAGGGCTAAAAGAAGCAGCGTAAATATTCCCACTCAGGCTGGAGTCCAGTCTCCGAGCCCCTCCCCCTTGCTGGGCTTCAGAGCCCAGGCTCCAGCGTGAGTGAGAACATCTACAGTTAGCCCTGCAGTCCGAGCCCCACCAAGGCGAGTCAGTTGACCTGAGACTTGGCACCACAGGTTTCTCTTTGTGGTGTAGACATACCCATTGTTGACCAAAAGGCACTAAGACTTTTGCTTCTAATTCATTTACACACTTTTTGAAATCCCTCCCTGGGTAACTAACATTTCATCTCTGACAAATAATGAATGAATAGGACTCCAATTTGCCAAAGAGAGCCATATACACAGATTTCAAGTGGGATGCTGTGCATCTGGATCCCTTTGGAGAATCAGGCCCAACGAAAGCAATACTTGTTAGTATTTCACAGACTAATTAGTGCATGAATATGAATGTGAGAAACATAAAAAGTGCACAGTATACAGAAGCATGTCTGCAGGAATACATGTTTGTTTGAATTTAAATGAGCAACAAAGTCCATTGAGTGACTCCCATCATTTTAGAAAATACAGCTGTTTTCCACTCCCATGTTCACATGCACATGGATTACATATATTTCACGGACAACATGACTAACTTACGGGCCAATTCTTCATATTGATGCCAAGAAAATCAGCTGTGCACACAGGTAAATGGAAGCAGGGTTGAGGAATGAGAGTTGGGTAACATTTTCCAAAATATCTAAGTGACATAGGAGTAGACCTGGCTGGGAATTTTCCAATGTTTTTTTCCCATCAGAAAATGCTAGTTCATTGAAACCAAAACCATTTCCAGGAAAGAACTGGTTCTGAGATCTCCCCAAAATTGAAAAAAAAAATTGAAATAAAGATTTTGAAACTGTTGAAACAAACTCATTACTGCATTTTCAAAATGAAAATATTTGTTTTTTCTGTTTGAAATGACTGTTTTGAAATTGTCTAGATTATACTAAAAAGGTAAAATAAAATTACAAAATTTAAATTGAAACAAAAGCTTGAAATTATTGAAATTAAACATTTCAAATGATAGGAGCTTAAATGTTTTGGGAATTATCGATTTGCAAAATAGTTTAAGATTTTGACTTTTTGTACTCATTTGGGATGAGAATTTTTTTTTTAATCTCAACAATTCTTGGGGGACAAGAGAAGTGTTTGCTGCCCAGCACTACTTTGGAGCATGAGGGCTTGTCCATACAAAAACGTAGTTTGTGGCAGGCTGGGGTATAAATCTATCCTGCTCTAGTTGCCAAGCAGTAAGCATCCATGTGGACCCTGCCACTGTGCATTAAAAATCCCATAGTGGGCTTTAATCTCCTCCCACTTCAAAGTGGGGTAGATGAAAAATCACCAGGAAACTTTAACTGCACGCAGCAAGGTCCATGCTGTTAGTGTGCAGCCAGCTAGTGTGGGGTAGATTTACATCCCTACTTGCTGCACACCAATGGTATGTCTATGCTACTCACTGGATCGGCGGGCAGCGATCGATCCAGCGGGAGTCGATTTATCATGTCTAGTCTAGACAGCGGCAGCAGTCGACTCACCGCAGTGAAGACACCGCGGTGAGTAGATCTAAGTACGTCCGACTTCAGCTACGTTATTCATGTAGCTGAAGTTGCGTATCTTAGATCGATACCCCTCAGTGTAGACCAGGCCTACACGTTTGTATAGATGAACTTTAAGGCTCATTGAAAGTCAATAGGACTTAGGTTCCTATGTGACTAAGTCACTTTTGAAAACAGGACTTGGGCTCTTTTGAAAATTGTACCTAATATCCTTAGCTCCAAGCTGTTGTTACTCAGGATTCTGGACTCTTCCCCTTAGCTCCCATAGTCCCTCCACACAAAGGTGTTCTGAACCCCTGCGCTGAGAGCCCTGGAAGGGCTCAGATTGACAGTGTATGAAGTTTGAGAACTAAAACCCTTCATGCCACCTCTGTGCTCATCCCATAAAACTGAAACATGGCATTTCTGTAGGTTATGCACCTTACTGGCCCATGCAAAAGGCCGGAGGATTTGAACCAAAGCAGCTATCTGGAAGAATCTAATGTCTCCTTAAGAAAGCTGTAGGAAGCCCCAAGGGAAGCTGCTCTCCTGGAATTCCTCACTCAGTAAACTCCCTGGATGAATGCTGCGGGAAGCTGATGATTAGGTCTGCTGATTCAGAGCTGAAAGGATATAAAAGGGATTCTTAAAAAGCAACAGCACAAAGACCCTGAAAGTTAAGAACTTGATGTAGAACACAGAGTATTAAAAGATCAACAAAACGATCCTTTAGTCTCCTAATGATACTTTTAAGTCAGTATTGTTATCATATAGCAAGTTTGGCAGCTCTCTCTTATTTAGTATTAGCCTTGGGGGAGAACCTTTAGCCCAATTATAGAACTCTAATATAAGCTTTCTGTACTCTACATTCCTTGGTGCGGAGATTAATTAGAGATGATTAGCACTGTCCTGAAGACTTTAATAATGCTGGAAATATGATAATAAATTCATCCCATTACATCTTAATGCAAAACACAGTCTCCATCAATAAGGCATACGTGTGGGAAAGAAAGCACTGACACCCTGGTGACTGAGTGGCAAACTGCATTAACACCGCTGACACAGGCTCAGGAATACGTATTAGATTTCAGACCCATAGCTGCTAAGGGTGCTGGGCAGTTGACTTACTAAACACAGCAATCTGTTCTGTTTGATAAGGGACATCACAGCCAACATGATTGTTCCTAGAGCTGAGGTGGCTAAGCCTTCCTTAAAAAAAATCTCCTCCAAGTGCATTGTGAACAGTCACTAAAATAAAGATGCTCTTTTCAAATTACGAAGGTAAAAGAAAGGAAGAAAATTGATCAGTGATGACATTTCAGTGACTAGCAGCCATTAAATTCTCTCTAGATGGTATATATGCTTTTTCTATACTTTCTGTGTATTTACTGTACCATCTTGCATACCATTGTGGAACAGGGAAAGACCATGCCTTGTGCTACACTTACGGCATGGATTCTTCAGGGCTGCTTAATGGTTGGTAATATCCTTCTGAAATGGTCTGTCAGTCAGTTAATCATGGTGCAGGGATACTGCACAGTCACTGACCCAGGAGAGCCATGTGAAACATTTCTCAGAAAATATTTGTTGAAAGCTATTTTTGAATTTCAGTGTGACCATGTTCATTGAGTATATAGATTCCCCTTCAACAAACCTTTGAGCTACCCTCACATCATGGCAGTACACTGTCAGGCTGTTCAACAGAGTCTGAGGAGCTGAGCAGTAGCCAGCAGACCTTTGATCAGTACAATCCACAAAAACCATTCTGAAAATGCACTTGAGAGAAGGACAATAGGAGTGCTACAGAGCTAGTAATATAGCTATTCATCTCCTTACCCATCTGGTTTTCTGTAGGGTCCCTGATCACCATGGTATCACAGCACCTCAGTATCTTGGAATCAGCTTTTGGAATTGAGCATCTTACTAGCTATACATGTACTTCTACCACTTTATATGCACCATTCCCAGCTTGACAGTACTGTTTTCTAATCACTGCCTGACATTTTAACATTCAGACACTTAGTTCATTTAAAACATATCACATGGCCCTCTTTGAGGGCCATGTCCATGCCAAACACCATGACAATCCTGCTGAACAGGAACCAGCCAGGCCGTCACATGCCTGTTCCTGTCTCTTCATCTCTACTGTGAGCAGAATGCGGGGTGGAAGGAGAATGGGTGAAAGTGCCAGGCCAGCCTTTGACTCTACCAAAGTAAATGGAAAGCATGCACATTGCAAGCATGCACAGTGCTCACTTCCTGAGGTGTGCACTTATCCATGGAACAGGGCAGTTCTACTGCACATGCATAGGCTGCAGATTTCAAGGGCTCAGAGCTTTCCAAAAACAAACCAGTTTTGTACAGTATTTTAAGTCAAGCAGAGTGACTAGTCCTCAGGGTGCCATGTACATGCTATACTTCAAATGTCAAACTACAGCTGGTTTGCAGCAATACAGGGTAAAAAAAAAGTGTGGTTAGATTGTGTTTGGGGTTGTTTTTGTTTTGTTTGTTTTTTTGGAAGGGAAAAGCATTTTTCTCACATTTGTTGAACTAAAAAAATAAAAATAGCTCAAAGGATTTTGCTCAAACTTTAAGAGAAACAAATCACTTTTGGGCAGAGACCAGTTATGGTAAATTTCAACCCCAAATATGAATGTTTTGGAAAGTTATGAAACCAAGGGCTCCTATTGGACATTTTTCTGCAATCTTAAAAATACTTAGCATGCACAAATGTGCAACTGCTATTATTAAATACACCCCAGCAGCAGCAGACTAAAGCTATATAACCAGATCTTCAGTTAGTGTAAATCAACATAGCTTTATTGAAACCAGAGGAGTTGTGACCATTTATGTCAGTTGAGGACTTGGACCAAAGGTCAATTGAACTCAAAGAGATTTTTGCCACTGGCATGAGCAGAACCAGTTTTTAAGAGGTATATGAATAGGTCCGTGAATGCTAAAATAAGGCTCATAGTTAGGAATGAAATCTCCATGAATCTAAATCAAAATACACCCTCTCTGAAAGGTATATGAATATTCATTTTGGTGCACAAGAGTTTAACCACACAATTGTCATTAACATCAACAGGAGAGAAACGGCCAGGGCTCTGAGAGGATACTGAAAAAGCTGTGTTCCGAAGTCAAAGGCCAGATCCTCAGTTGGTGTAAACTGACCTAGCTCTACTGATTTCAATGGAGATAGGCCAATTTACACAAGTTGAGGCTCGGACCTATAGTTTTTACAGTGTAAAGTACTCCTGTGTTGTCAGTATCAAAAAGCCAGCTCAGTGTAACCTCTCTGTTCTGCTATATTTTGACAGGCTTTTAAAGCAAAATTTCCAAACAAAACCCTAATTCAAAGCCTAACTTTTAATATTGTGCAAACTTCCCCAAAGACTCCTAGAATGACTAAGATTAGTAATACAGGAAGGTGCGAACTAAGTACCTTGCATTCAAATCTGGCTGGGCTGAACAACAGCCAGCGTTGTGTCTTTCTTGGGACTCATCCATGTGGGGCAGCTGTTGCCTCAGCTCCAGGAAAGGTCAGCAATCAGGAGAAACCAGTTTAGATTAGGAGGCTAAACCCAAACAAAAAAAGAACGTTTCCAAACACTGCTCCCTAAATGATTACCTCCTACAGGCACAAAGCACAAATTAATACAGCAGCACTATGGAAAGTGCATCCGCCACCATCCCATACCAGAGCCTGCAGAGAGGTTAAACTGGACAAAGGAATTGCACAAAGGTATGGGCAGAGCCATCACAAACTACTACAACGCCACTCATGATATGCACCCAACACACAGAGGAACAAATCCCCCCCTCCCCCAACAGGAAGCAGGGTCCCTCCCCAGCCACCAGCTCAGACACTGCACTTTGTGGGTCTAGGAACTTTGAAACCCTGATTTAACTTTCTCTGCTACTTCTCCTGCATCCAAAGAAAGAAGCAGAGCAGTGTCCTCCCCAACTCCGCTGCGAGGAACCAGTACACATCAAAGCTATGTCTTCACTGCATTCTAAGCACAGGTGAGGCAATCATAGGGTAAGCGAACCTGGGGTAGCCTAACCCATGCTAGCATGACCACATTGAGGTGCTCTCACCCCATGTCCGCGCTGGTGCTGTACCTGGCTACGACAAGCAATACAGACAATTGGGCACATATCCCAAGATTTCTAGCACAATATTGCACCATGCCACTGCTCACATTCACAGGGTATTGTGAGACAGCTTGGCCGCTCACTCTAGGAACTGTGGGAGGAGATGATTTCCTGCCAGGACCCAAGCTGGCATGCTGTTATGTGCCCTAGGGATGGATCCCACTTACCCCGATAACTGGGACTGACAGCTGCAGCCTTTTGTGGAGACAATGATTCTTTTTCATGCTAGATGCAATGCCCCCCACCAAAGCACTGAAGTCAGTTTTCAGATCCGACTCTTCCTTTCACGGAAACCCTATTGCACAGATTCAAGGACTGCCCCACACAACAACTCCATCTTAGACTTTGCCGTTAACAATAAATTGGGTCTGGCCGGGACTGAGGAGGCAGTTGACTGCAAATTGCAAAATACTCATCTTGAGGGCACTACCCAGGGTGTGAAATTAAATAAGAATACATGGTGGTATTCATTATCTGCCTCAGTTTCCACACTTTATATAACATAACACTTTCAGCTGGGATCTGAGCCACAGAAACATTAAGTCATGCCTCAGTTTCTCCAGTTTCAGCTGGGATCCTGGCCATGACAACACTGATCTGTGCCTCTGCTTCCCCACTTTCAATGGCCCTTGGCTCCTGTCTCTACGTTCCCTATCAGCGTTGGATCAAAGATGTTTGATTTGTAACATTCTGCCTACTGGGGAAACCCACACTCTGACTGATGTTCTCACCCCAATCCCACATCCATGCATGGCTGCCAAGGAACCAATGGTACCCCTTATTTTCCAGATACTAGGACCTGGAAAATTCCAGGTTAGTGATGCCAAACTCTGGGAACGTCCCTTCCTCTCCCATATTCTTCTTTTCCCTACTGGTCTGTGGTGGTGAGGGTAAAGCCCAGTCAGTCCCCCAACCCTCTAAGAGCCACTTATAGTCCACTTCCAGTCAGAGAGCTATGAGAAGAGATTGGAGGACCATCAGGTCCCAGCTAGTGTGACCGCATATCTTCACAAGTACCTTGGGATAGCAATACACCTTCACAGCTATTGCTGGGTCTGCCCTATCAGCTATAGCTCACGGAGCAGTGGCTACCTTTCCACGTAGCATGGACAGAGGTGCGCGGATGTGCAACCATGGAGCATGTTAAGGGCAAACCCGTGGTTGAGCCCAAATTAAGTCTGCCATGAAGACAAGCTCCAAGACATAGGTTGAACCTCCCTGCCTCCAAACATCATAACACGCCTTTAAAAGATGGGGGAAAAGGACTCCCTATTTGCAACCCCACTTCCCACTACCCTAGAGTGGAGCTTTACTAGCTTTGTCCCGTCCCAGAGCATAGCCACAGCACAGATGTGGTGGAAATTTGCCATACTTGGGGCAAGGTCATGGGGCCACCCACCAGTTAGAGAGCCCCGTAGCTCCCAGGTGTGAGTAAGCCAAGTTTCTGCCTTGCTAGTGTCCCTTCTAGATATTCGGTGGTCCCCTTCTTCTGGACACTTGGCCCTACAGCCAGGTTGCACACTGTTGCACCTCTTTCATGGTACCTAAGTCCCACATCCAAAATATATATATCAACCACTGTACTCACACTGCCTACAGGCCTTCCTTCCTGGGCTTCCCACAACATAAACCCCTCACTCAATACTCAATTATTTCCCACTCTGAGTAACCCCACCAAAGTCCTGTTCCCATCTCTTACTTAGTCCCTTCCAGGGACCTATTTTAGGCTGCCCACAGAGAGTGAGTCTCAGTTCCTTCCTGGTTCTTCTTGGGGCTCCAAGTCCTCCTGCTGTCCCACCTCAGGCTTTGCAGGCTTTCTGCTGAGCCAGGAGCCTCAGCCTGCTTCCACACGAGTCTCCCATTTCCCAGCCTGCCTGTCTGTTCCTCCCTGAGGACTTCCTCCTTTATAAAAGTCTGCTCTCTTTCCCAGGTGCACCAAGGCCAATCCCAATGAAGACCATAAACACCCCTTTTGTAGGAGCTGGATTTTATAATGTACTATGAGAATTAATGTATGATTTGATTTCATCCTGTCGGCCACCCTTTTTGAATGGCAGAAAGGAATGACAGACCAGAACAATCCTTATGAGTGATTACGGTCACCCTTTTGTTTTAGGGTAAGTTATAATGTCTATGGTTTCCTATATGTATTAGGAATTAGGCACTCTAGTTAAATATACATTAATTTGTTTTAAGGTTTAGTAAATAAGAGATAGGATTCTCTATTGTGTCTATGTTAAGTAGATTAGAGGAACATTGAAGACCCGGGTCTCAATGTAAATTGTCTTGGTTATTGACTGTAAAACTTAGCAAGGTTTAATTTGCAATGCCTTTTTGCTCGATATAAAATACTACTGTTTGTATTCTCAATCTGTTTGTGTGAATGAAGAATGCATGCATCAGGAAAAGATAAGGTGTGAGGCCATTGTTATAGCCATAGTCAAGGAAGAAGGAGTGAAGAGGCTTAAAGGACATCAAAGAATCATCAATGCACACCCATAATGAAGGGCAGGTTGACAACCCTGAGATGAAGGCTGGCACCCCTCAGGACAATTGATTAAATTAGAACAAAGGACAGGATGACCCTCTCGGAGGTGTATTGGGATGTTTTACACCAATTAAGAAGTAACCAGTCACAAACTGACACAGCAAAATCCGTAGACTTCAACAAAGGAAAAAAACCCTATAAGAGCAGGGTGCTTGGCCATGGGACTTTGGGTTCCTCTTGTCACACTCCAGGAGCATCGGATCACGACCGACAAGAGCCCAGCTCCACACTCGTGCTCAATCTAACTGGCCATTAGATTGACTCGAGCTACAACGGACTGGTAACTATGAACATCACTGGCAGGAGGGAGGGAGGGAGGAAGGGGGAAGAGAGACTAAAAAGCATATGCTAACTGTTGTATTCTCAATAAATGCGGTGTATTTACCTTCCTCTATAAAGATACCGTGTGCTTTGTATGAGCATAACACTTTCCAGGTTTTGCAAGGCTGTCTTAACAAAGAACCTCTCCATTTCATCAGTCCCTTCATGGGTCCTGTTCCCTTTTACCTAAACTTCCCTGAGGGAGGGAGAGGGTTTACCCTTTCAGGCACAGGACCCTGAACCAGCCCTGACACACACATCTGGTGCACTTCACATACAACTCACCACCACAAAGTCCCTCAGGGAATTAAGCAGTCTTGCCACTCTCTGTACAGTATATCTGTCACATCATGAAATCACCATGACAGCCAATTAGGCAACATCACACCTCTCGGCCTCACCCAGGCATCTCATAGCATACCATATTTTCAAAAACACAACCAGGATGCTTTTGTGAAGGTATTTTTTATGGCTGTGAAACAATTATACAAAAGTACATTAAAAAAAAATCAGCTGCATACTAGTAGTGTCACTACTCCCAGTTTATTATGAAATACTGAACATGTACCATTAACAGCCACTCTGAGCAACAAAACAGCTTTGATAGCATCTATACTCATTTAACTTATTGCTTCAGTACAAACACGTTTTTACACTGGACACTTATTCCATTGGACTGCTTGTTCCTGGTAAATAAAGAACAAATTGCACCCATATAGCAAAATGCCTAGAACAAATGTTCTGTAGTTATAAAACCTGGGATATTTAATGTGTCCTAGAAAAAATTCCTGAGACACTATGAAAAATTGTGTCTGTCCCAGGAAAAACCAAGATGCATGGTCAATTTAGGCATAACAATAAGAAACAAATAGGATATACTAACCAGCCAACAGGAAATGCCAACCCATCAACAGCTACCTCTGATGGTCCCAAAACACCCACCACCCCAGGAGCTCAGTCTCATGCTGATCAACACAAGATCTAAAGTCAGTAAGCCCTTTTGCCATCCATGACTTGCTTGACCTGATCTGCATCACAGAAACCTGGTTGGTTGACACCAAGGACTGATGTTAGTGTGCTCTCTCTTCCCCTTGCCTCCCGGAATATTGATCAGACACACAGACTTAGGGAGAACAAATCTGGAGGTGGAAAGATCAGCCTTTTTCAGGCTGAACTGTAGGGAAAGCTTGCTTAAATCAAAACCCTTAAGCATTTGTATTGTGATAGGACCTACAAGCAAGCTAGACAAGTCCAAGATCCATTGTGAGAAGTACTGTACAAATATACAGAAAATGGCAGTCCCTGCCTCAAAATTTAAAGTCTGAAGAGTACACCCAGCAGGCGGATGAGAGAAGCAAGTGGAAACACTTTTGCAATCTTAGACTCTTCTTATCAGCCTTAAAGATTCTTAGAACTTTCAGCATTGCCAACCCCCAGTAATCAAGAATCATGAGTCAGGCCCACTCCTCAAAATACCATATTGACTTAAAAATCATTAGATTTTTAAAAAAATAATAATAAATTTAGGTTAGTTTTATTTGCCTTTTGATTTCTGAGGCCTCATTCATGTTTTCACGCTTTCCTCCACAAAAGCTAGAAACATACAAATTTAAAAGATGAACACTGTGATTTTAATGTAATCACATGACTCCAGGAGCTGGGGCTCTAAGAAAAAACAGCAAATATCATCAGACTCTTAATCAAATTACGAAAGTTGGAAATAATGAATTTTTAAAAGGATTTTGACAATATTTTCAAGTAGACAAGGCTCTCAAAGTAAATTAAGCACGCCAAATGGCATGTTTGTATTATCTAACAGTCAATAGTTCACTTACCAATGTTTAAAATGCATGCAGTGATTTCTGTGAGGATCAGTTGTGCCACAAATAATCAGGGAACTCAACAGTCATTACAACAGATTAATTACTGGACAACCTTGTTCATTTGCAAAATGAGTGGAAAATCCATTGTGAACTGCTGCTGTTAGCAAAATGGATCTAAACTTGTAAAATTTCGCACATGAGCAAAGCAGAGAATAAAGGAAAGGCAATTAGAGTGGGGTGCCTGCTCTTCCATGGATCCTCCTCCTCCTGGACCAGTACAGAGAGCTCCCAGATCTGTTTCAACCTACTTCCACCATTGTGCCAAAGCAATCCCTATATTAACCTGATCAATATAAAGATTACATTAATTATGTTAAAAGAACAAGTTGCAAAAGCCAGCATTCGATAGTTGGGAAGTGGCAGAATTAAGGTTTCCTGTGCCATTCAGGTACCCTTGTGCGCATAGGCATTATCACACAGTCTGAAAGGACATGATCACATACTATTTTTTCCACAGGACCCGTCACACCTTATGTGACATTAATGATGGAAGTTCTAATTTTTTAGCACTTGGCTTCACACACTTACTTTCTTCTAATGGAGGTTTTTGGATGTGATTTCTTCTATTTTCTCTAGAGCTTTAAAATTGGGGGGGGGTGAACCAAAACCCCCATATCATGTGGAATCTGGACCCCAACATGGGTCAGCAGCAGAGCTGGGATCTTTGTATTTCCTTCCAAATTTCAATTCCCTGCTCCAAGGCATGGAGCAGCTAGAGCTGTTCATTGAAGTGGTTTAAAAGAATTGTTTTTAACATGGGCAAAACAATGCATTTTCCCTTAGTTTTGGTCTCAGAAATGGCTGAACCATTTTTGCTGAAATTCCATCCTGCCCCCTTCCCCTCCCCACCCCACCCCCCCAAAAAATAAAATAAAATAAAATAAAAAACAGCAGCCTGAGGCAGACACCTGGCATAGAAAATCTCACACTGAATGGTTGTTTGATGAAGTTATAAGCATCTGAAAAGAGTATATGGGAAGTGTGGGACAGCCTTGAAACATAGGTAGTGCTGCCTATAAACAGAGTCAAAGGATTTTCATTCCAGTGAGTTTCCCTACATGTGAGCCCAAGGGGGAATGGAAGGGTTAGTCCACCTCCAGATTTGTCCTCCCAGAGCCTGGTACTGAATAGCTTAACCCTGGCTAGATGAGAGGAGCTAATACCAGGGCCAGCCAGCCAAATGTTTGTGGTGCAGAGCAATTCAAGTGACTCTTCAGTGATAAGATTGTGGATGGTGAATGGCTTATCAACCCTAGATCTCATGAGACTTCATGGAGTTATAGTGACTTACTCCAGCTGAGGAGCAGACCCTACCCCCCCCCCCATGTATACAAGCATTGCAACAGGAATCATGTGCAAAGTGAATAGAAAAAGCAGCATGTTAATTATTGTAATACCAAGATGTTTCTTTAACTTTCCCATAACGTGTTATGAGACAAATTCCCAGAACTGTGACAAATCAACTGAAAAAGTCTGATTTCATTCTTGCTACTCTATGTCTCTCTGTATCCACAGCAGAAATGCTATCCTTTGACATATTTAAAAAGCACACACACTGTTTCTTACAGCAGCACAATAAATCTCTCTCTCTCTATGCTTTTTAGGACCACAGTCAACTAATGGCATTATATTTCCTCTCTCCAGTGTGGGAAGCATATCACCGTCACAGTGTACCAAGAAAAGTGCCACAGGAAATACATGCAGTGGAAATTCTAAACTAAAGCACACATGTGTCTCTTTCCATGGATTAGTGTTTATAGCAGAGTTGAAGCTTTGATTTTTAAATGAAAAAGTAGATTTCTAGCCCTTCTACTTGCAAAGAAAATTCTCAAGTGCAAATCAATGAAGGTGCATCTTTCTAGTGAAACAGGGAGACAAAATGAAATAGGTCTGAGAGGTGTGAACTGCTTCATTCATCTCAACTCTGAAGCCAAATAATAATTCAGATGTTAACACTGTTTTACCGCTGACATACAATCATTTCAGCAGGCTCTCCCTGCTAATAACATCACATGCTGTGATAGGATTCATTTGAGGGTGGAAAAAATAATTTTCAAGCTACATACAAGTTAAAGTTCTATCATATATGTCGTTTTTTCTCCTTTTGGTCGTCAGCACAGGAAATCTATGAGAAGAGTCAGGGCTAAAAGGGAGGTGAACACAGAAGATGATTCTAAAGCAACTGGAATATCTTGGGGGGTGGGGGAAGAGAATGATCTCTAGGGAGAAAAGGACAGATCTTAGGGAAGTGATGGAAAACTGTTTTCCCCAGAAAAGGTAAAGCTCACTGACGTTAAGTCCAAGGGTAGGATTTTCAACATTACCTAGCGATTTTGGGGGCCTCAGCTTTTGGTGAAAACCTTAAAGAGGCATAATATTCAGAAAATGCGGTGCACCTCCCTTCTGAAAATGAGGCCCCTTTAAAGGGATCAAATTGAGACCCAAAATTTGAGACACCCCAAATCACTAGCCACTTTTGAAGACCTTAGCTATTTGTTATTTGAAGCTAGTCACCAAAGATAAACATAATGTATAGAACAATTTATCAATTTATTACATGTTTTATTCGGAAGGAATATACTTTAGAAAAAAAAATCCAGATTTTTCAAAGTTGGTAATTAAATTCCAGGGGTCATCTGTTTGGGTTTTTTGGAAGAGGGGAAGGAGGAGGAAATTCTGCAAATCTGGGGGCATTTCCACAGATTTCCAATGACCCTAATCAGGATCTTTCTACACCAATAACATCAGCAATCACACAGTACTGAACTAAAAATCCACAGCTGATTACAAACAAGTTTCAAGGACTCTCTCTGTATGTGGCTGATTCTGAAAATTAGTCGATCATGCCACTGTAACTACTTAGAATAGCGGGTAACAATGGCTCAGTGTAGCAAACTCTCTGGGCTTGGTTTACCACTGCATCACACCAGTGTTTTGCCAGTGTAATTCCACTGAGATCAGATGGAATCACTGATGTAAAACTAAAGTAATGCAGTGGTGAATTGGGCCTATTGTGGCTAAGATAACATAAGCCCACAGCAGACAAAAATGGGTGAACACACACCCAAAGACGCATAAATGTGTTCATCATTCATGATATTAATAAATTTATATATCACAACTCTTAAGAGCCCCAGTTGTAGACCAGGCCTCGCTTCTGCTAGACGCTTTACAAACACAGAACAAAAAGATGGTCTTTGCTCCCAAGAGTTTACAGTCTCAGTGGAGTTGTTTAGAGATTAAGGACATTCAAAATGGCTACACAATACATAAATAAACGCTTGCAAATCTTGTCTCAGCAATTTGGTACAACACCTTAATCTACACCTTAGAGTACTGGTAAATGAGGAGTAGAGATGACCGAGCAGAGCGCCTTGCTCTTGATTGTGATATGCTGAAAGGTGCTGTACAACTGCAGAAGACTATTGTGTAAGCAAAGCCATAAAGTTTGCTACAATATCATAAACCACTGCCTAGAAACATCATTTAACAGCCCTGGTAGTCATTCCTAAGAAACTATACAACCGCCACAGTCCTCAGTTGCCTCTATGCCAGTGGTTCTCAAACTTTTGTACTAGTGACCCCTTTCACATAGCAAGCTGCTGAGTGTGACTCCCCCTTATAAAATTAAAAACACATTTTTATATATTTAACACCATAAATGCTGGAGGCAACGCAGGGTTTGGGGTGGAGGCTGACAGCTCTCACCCCCCATGTAATAACCTCCCAACCCCCAGTTTGAGAACCCCTGCTCTATGCTGTATCAGTTATAAGAGACACACTTCACATGAAGGACAGGAGGGAGGTATATCCTTATCTTCTGAGGTTTTGGAAGTACAGGTCTTAACCCAACAAGGATTCAAGTCAACGGAGAGACTCATTGACTTTGATATTCATTAGTCATTATATCAGACCCATAATTCTACTTCTAGCTATATATAATTGTGAGATTTATAACCATAAGGAAGAGGTAACTTCAGGTTACTATGGCCCTGAATTCAGTGGGTCTGGATCAGGCTGTTAATGAGGATTAGATCATCAGGGCCCTGAAAACCCATGGGACAGACCCTAGGCATGCAGAATCCAAGTTACTGTTAAAAAATCTGCTAAGAATTATGATTCAGTATCTCTTTAGTCACTTAGAAGATACAATACATGACATCCACCCATATACTTTCACAGAGTTAATTGGGATTTTAGCTGCATGGAACCCATTAAAGTCACTGAATGGTCACATAAGACATTGGACTGACAGAGACCTTGTGGGTCAATTCTGATCCCCTGCTATCACAGGGAACCCTGTGATACAATCCTGTTCATAAACTTATTAAGCTTTGTCTTAAAAGTAGCTAGGCTATTTGCCTCCTCCCCTCCCCCAGATCCTCTGTTCCAGATCCTCTGATACTTTTAGAAACCTTCTTCTAATTTCCAGCCTAAGTTTATTCATGGCCAGTTTATACCCATATGTTCTTGCACCAACATCTTCCTTTAGTTTACATAGCTATTCTCCCTCCCTGGCATTTATCCCCCAGATGTATTCACAGAGAGCAATCACATTCCCTCTCACCCTTCACTTTGTTAGGCTGAACAAGCCAAGCTCTTTTAGTCTCCTCATGGAAGATAGGCTAAGGCCCCATGCAAATTTGTAGCCTTTGGGGCTAAATGATTAGTGTTGATGGGCAAAGGAGACTTTTCATTTAACCTCATTTCAAGCTGTCCAGGAAACAGCATGGTCCCATTAGAAGACTGTATTACATGAGACGAAGACTAAATGAGAGCACTTCCACTTTCTTTGGCAGGGCTCTTTGAATGCGTGATGGAGGAGGTCTTTGCATGTCCCCTTCCCCACTTCTTTCTTTTTCTTTTCTTTCTTCTATACACCTTGACCGTGGATAATTGTCTGGTTGTTCTGGATACAAACTGGCATTTTCTTCACGACAGTTGCAATGAGAACATAGTAATTATGCACTGGGTAAGAGAAAGTCCACAGTGAAATCACATCAGAAGAGGCCTCTTGCACACTTCCAAAAGTCAGGGCTAGGAATAGACAGCTTGGGGCCAACACAGTTAACTGTATCCAATATAGGTTCCTGCCCCTACTGGGTGAGTTTAGCGGTACGGTCTATTTCTGAAGAGAGGGAGTCTGCTGAGATGACTTGAATTAACAGATGTTCTCATCCTAAGAATAGGAGAAATGAAGGGTTCTTCAGACAGTTCCAAAAACCTTCACACCCTGACTACAGATCAGGAAAATGTGGAGTCCAGCATGGAAATCTGTGAAACACTTCAGGCGTGCTGATGGAAAAGACTCCATTACCCTCAGGCAAGTCATGATGTCTCTGGGCCTCGGTTCCTCATCAGTAAAATGAGGATATTATTTCCTCTCTCTGATACTTTATCTGTTTTCATTATGTAGATTGCCAGCAATTCAGAGCTGGTGCTGTCCATTATTGTGTGTGTATCTCTTTACAGTGCCTAACACAATGGGGCCGTGAGCCATGCTTCCCCCACCTGAGACTCCAAAACAAAACACCACTCAATACATTGTGCTGATCTTCGGATCATCATGTCTCCTTTCTTGCCTGCTTTGTTCATCTGTCAACTAACCAACAACATTGACGTTTAGATTATTGTTATTATGCTTCAGAGTTAACACACCATGGAGGTGGATGGGACAGTTCAAACCTCTCAGTGCTGTTGTTTTAAGCTGGCTGTAGACTCAGGCAGAGGACAATGTATTGGTTACACTCTATTCCCATTTTGGAGGTGTCTTCACAGCCATAAAAGCTAGAGACTTGTACTCAGCTTCCATTTCAAACACAATATTGCAGCCTCCAGAAAAGCATACCAATGTGCCAAATTGACATAAGTTGACGTAATTCCACCTCTGCTATTGATCTAAAATATCAGCATCTTTGATAGCATCCCAAGAATGAACTTTTGGATTCTTGTCTACAATCAACAGCCCTTTAAGAGGAAAGGACATTAGCATTTTAACTAATTCCTCCCAAGAGGGGTTATTTCTGTGAAGGAGGGATACAAGGAATGGTAGATTAGTGTTCAGTGACAGAAAAATATACCAGAAGCTTTAAATTCACAACTAGGTACATTCAAGTCACAGTTACTTTTTTAGGAAGGCATATTTTTATGTTTCCTGACTTATCTAGGGCAACCCAGATTAGGAAGGGAAAAACTGATTTATTGAAGCTTGAATCCATAAAGCTTGAAATGAAGGAGGTGATATTTTAGCCCACTAAACTCTGAACAACTCTGAACGGCAATAAATACATTTCCTTAGATTTCAATAAAACAAAGAATTTTTAGACTCCAAAGTCTAACACTCCTGAGAACACTAATTTGAAGACACTCCTTTGATTGGTTCATTTGAAGGCAATGATCTTTAACAGTTCTTAGCTTCCAAAGTTCTGTTCCATTTCTTCATTTGGCTCTCTCACCTTCAGACTTGTTAGAGAGTTATTCTAGATTGCCCATGTAAATATAATGGGTAATGGAGCAAGTAATTAAGGAAATCATCTGCAAACACTTGGAAGGTGGTAAGGTGATAGGGAATAGCCAGCATGGATTTGTAAAGAACAAATCATGTCAAACCAATCTGATAGCTTTCTTTGATAGGATAACGAGTCTTGTGGATAAGGGAGAAGTGGTAGATGTCTATACCTAGACTTTAGTAAGGCATTTGATACGGTCTCGCATGATATTCTTATCCATAAACTAGACAAATACAATTTAGATGGGGCTACTATAAGGTGGGTGCATAAATGGCTGGATAATCGTACTCAGAGATAATGGTTCCCAATCCTGCTAGAAAGGTATAACAAGTGGGGTTCTGCAGGGGTCTGTTTTGGGACCGGCTCTGTTCAATATCTTCATAAATGACTTAGATGTTGGCATAGAAAGTACGCTTATTAAGTTTGCAGATGATACCAAACTGGGAGGGATTGCAACTGCTTTGGAGGACAGGGTCATAATTCAAAATGATCTGGACAAATTGGAGAAATGGTCTGAGGTAAACAGGATGAAGTTTAATAATGACAAATGCAAAGTGCTCCACTTAAGAAGGAACAATCAGTTTCACACATACAGAATGGGAAGTGACTGTCTAGGAATGAGTACAGCAGAAAGGGATCTAGGGGTTATAGTGGACCACAAGCTAAATATGAGTCAACAGTGTGATGCTGTTGCAACAAAAGCAAACATGATTCTGGGATACATTAACAGGTGTGTTGTGAGCAAGACACGAGAAGTCATTCTTCCGCTCTTCTCTGCGCTGGTTAGGCCTCAACTGGAGTATTGTGTCCAGTTCTGGGCACTGCATTTCAAGAAAGATGGAGAAATTGGAGAGGGTCCAGAGAAGAGCAACAAGAATGATTAAAGGTCTTAGAACATGACCTATGAAGGAAGGCTGAAAGAATTGGGTTTGTTTAGTTTGGAAAAGAGAAGACTGAGAGGGGACATGATAACAGTTTTCAGGTATCTAAAAGAGTGTTATAAGGAGGAGGGAGAAAACGTGTTCATCTTAGCCTCTAATGATAGAACAAGAAGCAACGGGCTTAAACTGCAGCAAGGGAGATTTAGGTTGGATATTAGGAAAAAGTTCCTAACTGTGAGGGTAGTTAAACACTGGAATAAATTGCCTAGTGAGGTTGTGGAATCTCCATCTCTGGAGATATTTAAGAGTAGGTTAGATAAATGTCTATCACGGATGGTCTAGACAGTATTTGATCCTGCCATGAGGGCAGGGGACTGGACTCGATGACCTCTCGAGGTCCCTTCCAGTCCTAGAGTCTATGAATCTATGTCATGTATCTCTAGGACCATATGTCACTCTGGATGGGGGCAGCCTTAATGTGAAGTTGCTCCATTTGGGATAGATATATTCTGGCTCATCCTGCAAAGGTATACTGTGTGAGGGGATACCTCTACTACTAACCCTTAGCTCAGCCACACAAAACACCAGTTATTTGCTGAGCACTGGGGGAGAGAGTCAGCTGCCAGAATACCACATACCTGAGGCACTATGGCCTCCCCGGCTATAGAACACCCATCTTTCATTTTTCCTAGAGTGAAGAGAAAGGCTGCTCTACTGGTAGGGGTACTAGCCTAGGAGCTAGGCCTAGGACTAGCCTTGGGCCAGTCACTTAAGCCCAGACCCTCACTAGCGGTTAGGTACCTAAATAGCTTTGAGGATCTGGGCCTTAGTCTATCTGTGCCTCAGTTCCCTATCTATGAAATGGGGATACATATTGTGATGTTATAACAATATTTCTATGAAGAATATGGGGTGTGATATGAATTTGGCATGACTAAGATGTGTTATGCCAGAGGGGTCATGTGTGGTATCATTTAAAAGGTTATGCTCTACTGAATGTGTTTATCCAATTTGTATGCATGTATCTTTTTTGTAGCTGAAGCCAGGAATATTGACCATGTATCTGTATTTCAAATGTGCTACTTTAGGTGATACACACAACTAACCCTTTAGGTACAACAATGAAAATGTCAGACAGGGCTGATCGCCCATTAAGAAGAAGCAATAAGACTGTGAAGATACTAATAACTTTTCTGCCTGAGAGGTGTCCTGGGACATAGTTCTGACACTACCAGGTCAGGTGGTCCTGTAACCTGATACAAAATACCACCTCAGACACTGCTGGTATTTTTCCACTGTAGGGTGATGGGGATCAAGCAAAGGATTCCTGCCTTAGGAAACCCCTTTTTAAGGGCTGGGGAGGGGGTTGATCTGGGGAGGGGATTCTCCACTGCCTACCCAAGGAGGAGGACTGCTGAAAGAACCTGAAGGGACAAAGGAATTAACCTGAGGGGAAAGGAAGAAGTGAGTCCAGACTGAGACAGGGGTCCAGTCAGAGGCGTAGCAAGCGCCCTCCGTACCCTCCGACCAGAGGGGGCCCCGCAAGGAAGGGGCCCCCTAAAAGTGGCAAAAAAAATGTAAGGTATAACTAGGTAAGTGACATTTATTGACGCTATTGCACAATCCATGTCGGTTTTACTGACAAAACCGTGAAGTCATTATGATGCATCATAATGCTATTGGCTACATCAGTTGTCTGTCGGTCAGTTTCGAATTTTAGTTGGACCCATTCAAAGAATGTGTATTTGCGTTCATAATGGCGGTCAGCGGATAAATGTTATTAATTTAGTTGTTTAATTTTTTATCATTTCCAATGCAGAAGCGTGCTTTGTGATGTCTAAGAGAACGTATAAGAGCGGAGCTAGTAAACGAAAGGCAGCAAAGGATGCCGAGAAGGAACTTGAGAAAATTCCAAAGTTGAAAGAAAAATGGGAGACATTGATGCCAACGAACTCATAATGGAATTGAATCGTTTTATTTATGTCATCGAGAAAGAGGACTTGTCACGGCAAACAATTTTTTAACGTACATATACAAGAACAGCCTTCAGGAGATATATCCGAATCTTTGCATTTGCATCAGAATTCTTCTGACCACACCAGTTACTGTCGCCGGTGCTGAAAGGAGCTTCAGCAGAATGAAACTGATCAAGAATATCCTGCGCTCAACCATGACAGATGACAGGATTTCTGCGCTTGCAGTTATCTCAATCAGAGATCTGGCAATCTTGTTTTCGGACTATGACGCATTGATTAACCAATTTGCGGAGAACGAGGCTCGAAAAAAGCGCTTTGCATAAATACGGAATACATGTACACTGTAGGCCTATGTATACATAATATGAACCCTGTATATTGTATAAAATAAATACCGCATTCCAGTTTCTGCATTGTAAGGGGCCCCGGACATATGTTCGGAGGGCGCCACGTTCTTTGTTGCTACGGCCCTGGGTCCAGTCTGTAAGAAAAATAACTGGAACTCTGAGCTAGAGAAACTCTGCATCCTGTTTAAATTCAACATTTAGGGTGAGAAATTACATTTTGTAACCTGTTTCTTTAGTGAATCAAGCTTAGTTTGCATGTTTTGTTTTATTTGCTTAGTAATCTGCTTTCTTCTGTTTGCTATCCCTTATAATCACTTAAAATCTGCCTTTTGTAGTTAATAAATGTATTTCTTGGTTATAACATAACTCAGTTTGTGCAATTCATATCAGCGGGGGCAAGAAGCTGTGCATCTCTGTCTCCACATTGAGGGAGAGGGCAAATTTTTAGGAAATTGCGCTATGCAGATCTTTCTATACAGCGCAAGACAGTATTATTTTGGGTTTATTCCCCAAAAGGGGCATGCACCTGAGTGCTGGGTGAATCCTCTCACAGAGAGCTGACTTCAGTCTGTTTCCAGTTGGGTGTGGCCCTACCTGTATATGTGTGTGTGTGTGTGCACACGCGCTGCAAGAGGCTGGAGAGCCTAATTCAGCAAAACAGGGAGACACAATCCAGGCTGGGCATCCCAGATTGGGAGTCGGGGGGTGTCGTCTAACCCATCACACATTTCCATGCTTCACAGGGAGGCTGTGCGGATAAAGTGGTGTTCAGATATTACAGTGAGCGGGGCCATAAGAACCCGAGATGAAACAGGATAACATCAGGTGGCCAAAATACAAGAGGGAGCACATCCAGCATCTTTCAAGCCAGCAGTAAATAGTGTTGTTGTTAAGGTTGCTTTACTGCTGTGCAAACAATGTCTCAAGCCACCTCCATGCACCTATAGCACTCATGCTCCGGGTTATTGCTCTGCACGTCTCACTAGCATCACTGCAAATGAGATATGACTGAATTTGGCCCTTTGTGAATAGTTTTTTTAGTGGATCCTTCCTCTTCTCTTTCATTGTACCACAAATGGTAGATTAAAGTTGTTTGGAAGGGTTTGATTTTACTTTAATAAATCTGGTATTTCATATACCATTTTTGTATATGGTTCCATACCCTATCTACAATGTTAAAAGGTATGAAGAAGAGAAAAATTTAGTCTAATATTAATCATCAAAAAAAACCTTAGGGCCAGATCCTCAGCTAGTGTAAATTAACAAAGCTCCATTGATTACCAATGGCCTTAAAGTTGTAAGTTTCTACTCACACTTCCTTTTTGCCAGATTATCCTTCTTTTCCAGGCACCTACCAGCATGAACGTATATGGCAAAACAGCCCTGGAGATATACCTCAGTGTAGCTCCAGTGAAGTCTATCTACTGAGGACCTGGCCCTTACACTTTCTCGAGTGTAGCATTTTCATTTCACAGCACTCATTTAGCTCCTTGTTTATAGAGAACAAAGGCAAGACTGTGCCAATGTCCTGCTACTTAGACTTGAACTAAGTGGAAGTGAACATGTAGCTGTAGAAGCAGCCCTTTTCAAAAGCAAAATTACTTTGTCAGAGTCCCTACATGCTATGTGCATGGATGGTTTGCAACAAACACCACCAACAAAAAAAACTGTCTTTGCACATCACCCAGGTCAGAGTTAGAGCACTTGAAACCCCTTAGGAATTCAAGCACTTTGGGGGACCTGAAAGGCTCTCTCAAGCAACGTGTAGCTTCTGTATGCTGTTTTGATGTGCCCCTAAGAATGAGGAATCTTAATATGTAGGTATGTGTGAGGTTTTTAATATGGAAATATCCCTAATATATATAAACTGGAAAATCTTGCTAGATTTTACCTTTATTAATATTATCTAAGATTTTTCAAACCTGGGTGCCTAAATTTAGGAGCTTGGGTCCTTATTTTGGTATTTGGAAATACAGGCCACTTATTTAAAGTGCTGGACACCCAACAACTCCTACATGGGTTTCCTATTAACAGCATCATAGCAACATTTATATTTATTGACTCTCCGGATACCCTCTCGAATACTGTATCTTTCAAAGTTTTCCATGATAAGCCAATAAAAAAAGGATTGTAGAAGTTAGGGATCAAATTCTCACAAATTCCCTTTCTTGTGCATAGTACACAAAACATCTTTTCTAATTGCAAACATGGATGTGTAAACATAAGCTTTATTCTCCTCCTCACTATGCACACTTAACCCCCAGGAGCATTAATAGGAATTATGCATGCATAATGAGTGGAAAATAGACCCTCCATGAATAGGGCCCTTGTTGATATAATGAATACATTTAACCATTAACGTTTAGGGATGTGCTGGAACTATCCTGCATAGCTACCATGACCTATCTGATACTGTGAGATTGTGAATGTGGATTTCTGAAATTTGTCTTTTGTTTGTTTTTAAAAGGACTCAACACAGGTACACCAAAATGCGGGCCCTGCGCTACACTTCTCTTCCCTGAAAAGAATGGCTCTCCAGAATGCTTTGTCATATGTATTTTGTGCTGAAAGAACCCTAGAAAAGCAGTGGTCAGGGAATAATTGGAGAAATACAACATCAAGAAGGGCCCAATTCAGTCTTCAGAAGCATATATACAGTCTCCATTGATTTCAATGGAAGCCCCATGGAAATATAAAAAGACCAAATAGAAGTCATACTATACACTCAGAAGAACAGTAGTTCAAGCAGCAAAGTGTGAATGCTAGTTAATGAAGACTTTTACTGGAACAACTTGCTCTCTGCTGCAGCTGTGGAGTCACAATGGAATTGCCTGACTACATGTGTCAGCTAAATCAGAGATGAAACATTACAAATATTACAGACACTTCCTGAAGGGTTCAGAGTCCATAAAATAATGAATATATTTACTAGCATCATCTATGAGAAATCTAGAATTCTTCCAATATTTTGAGTGCTTTGTGTAGTCTTCAAACAAGTACTCTAAAATTTGAAATGAGAAGCTTCTCTATACATGAATTACACATGCATGAATAAACTGAAAATATAATTAATTTGGCACCCTCTTTTAAAACTGATCTTTCCAAATGAGCAAATTAGATGCAGTCTTATTTTAATTAACACACCCGGTGGACAGTGCTTACCCAAAATGTGAAATGGGGTTGCAGCATTATGTACTACTACTTTGTCAAACACCGACAATGAGCTTGGTGCTGTACAATACAAGAAATAAAGGCACTTCCTGCCCCAAAGTAGCTTCAATTTAGCATGCCATACCATGTGTAAGATCACTGGGTCAGGGACCATGTCATCTTGTGTGTTTGTATAGCACCTAACATGATGGGGTCTCCAATTGATTGGGCCTTTGGGGGATATTACAATGTTGAATAATAAAGTAATAGTGCCGTGGAACACCCCATCTGACTTTCCATGGCCAAAAACCATAAGAATGATAAGCTTCTCATTTTAATGATACATTTGCCACAAAAAGCTGAAACCTCTATTACTGCAATGCAATGGAGTCTTGTATATTGTACCTCTGAGCTTTACAATTTATAGCCCTGTGATGTAATGGTTAGGCAAATGGACTGTGTGACTCACTGTGTAGCCTTGAACAAATACAGTAACTCCCCACTTCACGTCTTCTCGCTTAAAGTTGTTTCGATGTTACGTCCTTGTTCCATTACAGAACATGCTCGTTTAAAGTGTGCAATGCTCCGCTATAACGTCATTTGGCTGCCTGCTTTGATCCTCGGCTGGCAGCCCCCCATTAGCTCCCCTACACTGCCCCCCACCAGTGCCTCCCACCTGCCAGCAGACCTCATGGATCAGCGCCTTCCTCCTGCTCCCCCTGCCTCCTGCCCGTGGTAATCAGCTGTCTTGAGGCATTCAGGAGGCTGGGGGGAGGGAGAGGGGAGGCTGTGCGCCGTGTCCTCACTCCTCCCCCCCCCAACCCCCTGAATGCCACAAGCAGGGGCGGCTCCAGGCCCCAGCATGCCAAGCACATGCTTGGGGCGGCAAGCCGCGGGGGGCGCTCTGCCGGTCGCCGGGAGGGCGGCAGGCAAGCTGCCTTTGGCGGCATGCCTGCGGAGGCAGGGGCGGCTCTACGAATTCCGCCGCCCCAAGCAGGGCGCCGCGCCGCTCGCACTGCCGGGCGCCGGTCCCACGCCTCCGCAGGACCTCCCGCAGACGTGCCGCTGGTCCCGCGCCTACGGTGGAGCTTCCGCAGGCATGCCTGCGGGAGGCCCACACGAGCTGCGGGACCAGCACACCCGCCGCAGTCATGCCTGCGGGAGGTCCACACGAGCTGCGGGACCAGCACACCCGCCACAGGCATGCCTGCGGGAGGTCCACACGAGCCGCGGGACCAGCGCACCCGCCGCAGTCATGTCTGCGGGAGGTCCACACGAGCCGCGGGACCAGCGCACCCGCCGCTGGCATGCCTGCGGGAGGTCCGTCGTTCGCGGCTCCGTTGGACCTCCCGCAGGCATGACTGCGGAAGGTCCACCGGACCCGCCTGCCGCCCTCCAGTTAAAATGCCGCCCCACGTGCACGCTTGGCGCGCTGGGGTCTGGAGCCGGCCCTGTGCGGAGGGTCCGCTGGTCCCGTGGCTTCGGTGGAGCCGCGGGACCAGCGGACCCTCTGCAGGCATGCCTGCGGGAGGTCCAACGGAGCCGCGGGACCGGCGACCGGCAGAGCGCCCCCCGCGGCGTGCCGCCATGCTTGGGGCGGCAAAATGTCTAGAACCGCCCCGGCCACAAGACAGCTGATTGCTACAGGCAGTAGGAGCAGGGGCTCATCCGCGGGGTCTGCTGGCAGGCGGGAGGCGCTGGTGGGGGGCATATGGGAGCTGATAGGGGGGCTGCCAGCCTGTTTAATACCTGTATTAAATTGCTTGTTTAAAATGTATATAACGCCTTTTGTCTGGCAAAAAAAGATTTCCCTGGAACCTAACCCCCCCTATTTACATTAATTTGTATGGGGAAATTGGATTCGCTTGACATCATTTCGCTTAAAGTTGCATTTTTCAGGAACATAACTACAACGTTAAGTGAGGAGTTACTGTATTAACCTCTCTGGCTCTACTTCCTTCTCTGTAAAATGGGAACAACAATACTTTCCTTACCTGCCTCACACGGTTTTAAAGATTAATGGTTGCTAAATAGTGAGGACATGTAAAGTGCTAATCTGGGTATCATTATTACAAAAATGTTTAAATCTAGCCCAGGGTGAACCTAACTATTGGATGAAAAATGACCATGTTTTCCTAAATGATTTACAAACTACCATATACCCCTTTCATTACTGGAGCTGCAGTGGGAGACCAATGTTCATAAATGGCTCATGAACAGAGAAGTTTCATCACACTTATGCCTCAATTAGCTAACCTTCTGGACTGAGCTCTTGGTCTGGTGCTATAGCTGCTTTAAAAAAAATCAAAATATAAAATATTATGCAGAAACATTTTGCAATTTTAATTTAAGCATTTCCCCCACTCCCAAAATAGCAAGTGGCCACAACTGCTTAGCAGGAAGTGGTGCCAATCTGTTGCTTCCAGTTGTCTTTATACACAGAAAAGATAACTTGTTATATATTAGGTGAGGCATGCATATAATTTCATCTAGTGGTGCTTTCTACAGAAGTACTCCATATAATATGAATGAAACGTATTACATCTTATGAGGTATTTAGAGAACATATATGTAAACCAGGATGATTCAATCACATTAAATGAGGATAGCTAATCAAACTGACAAGAGTGAAAGACTGGGCATAAATTCTCAGTGTGTCACAGACTTGGCTGCTGTTAGGAAATTAATTCTGATCCATCAAAACACATTTTCCCATAGAAGCAGATGCTGTGCTATATACTGATAAATGATGAGTACCTAATGAAGTATTATTAAGCATATTCCTTTTTTCATGTCATTTTATGCTTTCATGTAAGGGGGTATCTAATTACAAAGTCTTTGCAATACACTGAATGTTGTCTATGGGTTTTATACACATTTGTACAGATAAGAGAAAAATCTGCTCTATTGTATAGGGTACATTTTACATATAGCTTTGCATTTCTATGATCCTCAGCTTCATGCCAGCTTACATGATTAATTCTTATAAAAGTTCTTACTAATTTTGCTTTTATTGATTTACATACCGCCTGTTACCATGGGAGCTTTGTTTCCATTTATCATGTTAATGCCTTTTTTTAGCTCTGCCCTTTTGTAGAGAATCTATTACTATAAATAGAAAGAGGGCTAACGTCTTACTGTACTGTCTGTAGATAAAAAAACAACAACAAAAAAAAAACCAACCCTAACATTTCCTACCATTGTTACCACTGGTTCAACTTCGGCCATGGGAATGCTAGTGTAGAAAGAACTCTAGATAGTTACCAGCATTTTAAAGTACCATGCTGTGCAACCCTGGTTTTTAGTAAACCTGTTTTGAGTCTGTGATACAGTACACTATTTGGAACCACTAGATCTTAGGAGAATCAAAATAAATAAGCTCCACCAAATCTTCCCAGCTGAGATAGTGGCTCTGGGGCTTCTATCTCCTGTATGTGGTAGATAGATTTCTTCATAGGTTGAGCTGATCCTATCTAGTTGTTATTAAAGACACTGTGGGAATTCTTCCCACATCTGGACAATATCCAGTACCTACTGGTTTTAAGTAGTTACTAAGCATCTAGAACAAAGGACTGGAGTCCAGTGCCTATGGACATGTCATTCTTGTACAGGATGGACTTGAAGTTATCAGCTGTAACTGTTCCTGGAGAAGAAGCTGGATCTGACAGAGAAGTTCCATCTAATCAAAGACATGAAGCCTATATATGTCCAGTCTTCATCTGAAGAAGCAGAGAAATTTGGCTCAAGAAATTTGCAAACCTAAAAGGTCTACCTGCCCCTACAGAACTTTCTACATTCCCTTTGTGACTTTTTGGAGGTAAGCAGGGAATCTGTTCTTTTCCCACCATTTCAACAACTGCCTTAACCAGAGGCTTTCTTCCACAGTAGATAGGTAAAGCCATTAACTGCTTGGTTTGAGAGTCAACCTTCCATGACTTGAGCCGAAGCAGAAAATCTAGCTGCAAACTGGAAAAGACAGAGGCTTCAGAAACAAAGGGCACAACAAGTGATATTTTCTGTAAAATGGATGTGGACCTTCTGTGCAAGTTTATCTATACATGAGAAATTGGCTCTTGTGAGGCATATTGCTGGTGTGAAAGCAGTAAGTTACAGTGCTTTCATACATTTTGACATTAAGAAATGCATTCTTCCATCCCTTAGGTTTTTGGCTAGAAATGTCCCACAGAAGGGACTATCACATCTTTCAGTAGAAAGGTAAGAACAGCACCTCTCAACCCCAGCCCCTGGTTAATAAAAGAGAGAGAGACCTCTTGATTAGCTTTCAAGCACTGACTAGAACCTCTGGGTTTCCCTACTAACTGAGCAATCCCACACAGAATCTAGGGCCTGGTCTACACTAGGCGTTTAAATCGGTTTTAGGAGCGTAAAACCGATTTAACGCCACAACCGTCCACACTAGGAGGCACCTTATATCGATTTTAATGGCTCTTTAAACCGGTTTCTGTACTCCTCCCTAACGAGAGGAGTAACGCCAGTATCGGTATTAACATATCGGATTAGGGTTAGTGTGGACGCTGATCGACGGTATTGGCCTCCGGGAGCTATCCCACAGTGCACCAGTGACCGCTCTGGACCGCAATCTGAACTCGGATGCAGTGGTCAGGTAAACAGGAAAAGCCCCGCGAACTTTTGAATATTTCCTGTTTGCCCAGCGTGGAGCTCCGATCAGCACGGGTGGCGATGCAGTCCGAAATCAAATTAAAAAAAGAGCTCCCGCATGGACCATGCGGATGTGATCGCTGTAAGGGCAGGCAAATCCGTTCTATCAGCGCTCCGTTACAGAAGATGAAATTCAGAATCCTTTTTTAAAAATCTCCAGACAGACGTCATAGCAGGGACTCAGCGCACTGCAGCGTGACAAGCGTAACGGAAAGCCAAAGAATCAAATGGACGCTCATGGACTGGAGGACTGAAGCTATCCCACAGTTCCTGCAGCCTCCGAAAATTATTTGCATTCTTGGCTGAGCTCCAAATGCTTCTAGGGTCAAACACACTGTCCGCGGGTCAGGGCATAGCTTGGCAATCTACTCACCCACCCCCCACCCACCCCCAGAAGCGAAAGGTAAAACAATCCTCTGACTCTTTTACATGTCACCCTATCTTTACTGAATGCTGCAGATAGATGCGATAGTGCAGCACTCAACACCAACATCCTTGCTCCCCCCCCCCCGCCATGGGCGGCTGATGGTACAATATGATGGAAATCCATCCTCATCATCAGCATCAGCTGATCGTGCAAAAAGCTGGAAATCCATCCTCATGATCAGCTTCAGCTGATGGTACAAAAGGACTGGTAACCGTCCTCGTCATCAGCCTATTGGCCCTAATTTTTTCTGGTGGATGGATGGTGGAATATGGCTGGTAACCATCCTCATCATAGCAACAGGGGGCTGAGCTCCATCAGCCCCCACCCTTCATGTGTAAAGAAAAGATTCAGTTGCCCCTGGACTAGCAGTGGGATGCTGGGCTTCTCTCCTACACACTGCTTAATGTCCTGTCTGGACTATCATAGCAGCTGGAGGCTGCCTTCCACTCATTTCTCACTAACAAGTCACTGTGTCTTATTCCTGCATTCTTTATTACTTCATCACACAAGTGGGGGGACAATGCTACGGTAGCCAAGAAAGGCTGGGGGAAGAACGGAATCAACAGGTGGGGTTGTTACAGGAGCACCCCCTGTGAATAGCATACAGATAATTTCTGCAGGCTCTGACACAGAGCAGCTGTGCTCTCTGGTTCTATGATACGGTGGTTCTCTAGCACACTTGCCTATATTAGGCAGCACTGATTCTATTTTTAGATACCAAAAAGGAGGGATTGACTCAGGGAGTCATTCCCAATTTTTGCTTTTGCGCCCCTGGCTGATCGGCCAGGGGCACTTCTGACAGCAGCTAATGGTACAAAACGATGGAAGGTGCAATATGGCTAGTAACCAATCTTGGCTTTTGCGCCTTGCTGATTGGCCAGGGGCACTAGCAGCAAATGGTACAAAAGGACTGGTAGCCATGATCATCCTCAGTTCCAATTTATGGAAGGGTTTGGATGGTGCAATATGGCTAGTAACCATCTCTGCTGTCATGCAAAAGCAAAAGCATGCTTCTGTGTAGCGCTGCTGAATCGCCTCTGTGAGCGGCATCTAGTACACATACGGTGAGAGTCACAAACGGCAAAACAAGCTCCATGATTGCCATGCTATGGCATCTGCCAGGGCAATCCAGGGGAAAAAGTCGCGAAATGCTTGTCTGCCGTTGCTTTCCCAGACGAAGGAGTGACTGACGACATTTACCCAGAACCACCCGCGACAATGATTTTTGCCCCATCAGGCACTGGGATCTCAACCCGGAAGTTCCAAGGGGCGGGGGAGGCTGCGGGAACTATGGGATAGCTAGGGAATAGCTACCCACAGTGCAACGCTCCAGAAATCGACGCTAGCCACGGACCATGGACGCACACCACCGATTTAATGTGTTTAGTGTGGCCGCGCGCACTCGATTTTATAAAATCTGTTTTACAAAACCGGTTTATGCAAATTCGGAATAGTCCCGTAGTGTAGACGTACCTTAGGTCTGCTTCAAGTGTTGAATATAAAGGGATACAAAGTCCCTTTTCTGAACATGAAGAGAAATACTATCTAGCCATTCAGCTGCTATCCTTGGTTTTCTTATCCCTTTTCCTTTCAGTTGCTCTTGCTCAGGTTGAATGTCCAGGCTGCTAATCTATTTTTAAATGACGAACTCCAAATATTAATGAGGATATGGATGGATGCTATGGATATCGTCCCCTGAACAGTCATGCTTAAATTCAGAAAGTGCTCCTTTCTTAAAATCCAAAGTATACCTGCTGGAGAATGAGGAACTTGCTTTCTTATTGGTTTTGAGAGGAAATTTCAAAGGAATCTAAGGAAGTTTATAGATTCCAAGGCTAGAACAGATCAATGTGATCATTTAGCCTCCTGTATAAAACGCCATAGAACTTATCCAGAATAATTCCTAGGAGCTGATCTTATAGAAATACATCCAATCTTAATTTAAAAATGGTCAGTGATGGAGAATCCACCATAACCATTGGTAACATGTCCCAGTGGTTAATTATACTCACTGTTAAAAATGTACACTCCATTTCTAGACTACATTTGTCTAGCTTCAGCTTACAGACATTGAATCATGTTAAATGTTTCTCTGCTAGAATGAGTGAAGAGCCCATTTTAAAATATCTGTTCCCCATGTAGGTACTTATAGACTGTAGTGAACTCACCCCTTAACCTTCTATTTGTTAAACTAAATAGATGGAGCCTCTCAGGCATGTTTTCTAACCTTTTGATAATTTTCATGGCTCTGCTCTGAACCCTCTCCAATTGATCAACATCCTTGATAGGACCCCAACTCCATCGAAAGGCAATAAATAAATAAAGCCAAATTTCTTAATTTTATAGAATTTGAGGACTGTTCATAACTCTTGGATTATGGACTTGAACTAGAGGACCATTTGCTCTTTCCTTTCTGTAACACTGGGAACTTGTCAAATTCCTCAGCTTCTGCTGAAGTTGAGGAAGATGAACCTGAGTATAAAAGACGATTGATGCCGTCCCTCTCTTTTTATATTGGATTTATTTCCTTTATTATGTTTAGAGGAGAATCTGATCTGAATCACTAAAACAGAGTCACTTTTTGTTCACCTGAACCAAACGTTCATACAAATCACTGAGGATATTGCTGTTTTTCTGAGGCTCAGGGATAGGAGGCTGGAGATGTCCATCTGTCTGTGGCACAACAATTCCATCCTGATGAGGAACTAAGCAAATACAAACAGATTCTCTGCTTATGGACTGTACATGGGTTGCTGGGGGGGAGGCATTACAGAGTGGGCAGTTGGTCCCATGTCAGCTAGGAGATTTATTAAGGGGTTGGGGAAGCAGAGGGAGAGAAAGGAAAATATTGCCACTGGCAGGAGTCCTGCCTGTTTCTACAACAAACCTGGTGAGGTTCGCAATTCTAGTGGAAGATTGGAATGCTAGCTGAGAAGAGTAATGGAGGGAGCATCACAGATCCTAGGAGCTGCAGGCAGATATACGCAGATATTAGGAATGGCAACATACAAAAACCTGTAGGAGAACACTTCAACCTCCCTCGCCACACAATAGCAGATCTTAAGGTGGCCATCCTGCAGCAAAAAAACTTCAGGACCAGACTTCAAAGAGAAATTGCTGAGCTTCAGTTCATATGCAAATTTGACACCATCAGCTCAGGATTAAACAAAGACTGTGAATGGCTTTGCCAACTACAAAACCAGTTTCTCCTCCCTTGGTTTTCATACCTCAGCTGCTAGAAGAGGGCCTCATCCTCCCTGATTGAACTAACCTTGTTATCTCTAGCCTGATTCTTGCTTGCATATATATACCTGCCCCTGGAAATTTCCACTACATGCATCCGACGAAGTGGATATTCACCCAAAAAAGCTCATGCTCCAAAACGTCTGTTAGGCTGCTGAAGGGCAGTCATTCTGAAGCAGCAGGGAAGCAGGTGCAGTAGCAGCAATCTGAAGCAGACTGCTGAGGCCTCTGGAATAATTGCTGCCTTACCTGAGCTGTTTTCCCACCTAAGAGGGAAAGTTGGTGGATGGGAGGACCTCAGATTCATTCTCCCATTGATCAGGGATCTAGTCTAATCTCTGGCTGCTATGGAGATGGGGCACAAAGAAGGAATTTGCTGGAGGAATGAAGAGACCTCAGGAGACACCCTGCCTGCCAGCTAGCTCTATCTTGATCTTTTATAGCTGCTTTCCTCTGCAGAGCTCAGAGCACTTCACCAAAGAAGTATCATTATCCTCATTTTACAGTGGGGAAAACTGAATCACAGAGCAACTTGCTCACAGTCACCCAGGAGGACAGCAGCAGAGCTGAGAATAGAAACCAGGTCTGGTGAGACACAGTTCAGAGCTTTATCAACTATGGCACGAGTCTGGGCCAGAATCCGTGCCTTAAACCACTAGGAAGAAGCCAAGTGTGTATCTAGTGTACACATTAATTTTACATACTTTAGGAAAAGGTGACATACTGTACAACAAAGCACCAGCTGGGAGCATTGGCTAGCCAACTGCGATTGCAGAGATTTTCTGCAGAAAACTATGAGATCATGTAAGTAAACAGAAAGGAAAGGTTTATTAAATTCACCTAAAACGTCTGCATCATTTCTAAGCATTAATGAAATCAGGCTTCAGCACCAGCCACAACTCCTCATATATATCCCTGGTACAAAGCTATTGATTTCAGCGGCACTACATCATTGATGAATTTGGACACACAGGATCATAGAAGTTTTGGGTTGGAAGAGACCTCAGGAGGTCATCTAGTCCAACCCCCTGCTCAAAGCAGGACCAACCCCAACTAGGATCAAATATCAGAGTTAAGAGTAAACTTGAATATAAATTATGATCCAGAATTGATAATTTCAGTCACTCATTCTGATGTGGCAAAACTTTCCAGGGCCAATGAAATGAGTACATTTGGCATCTGGCACACGCCAGAGTTATAAGTGACTGGCAGAATGCTGCTGCGAACAAACTGTGTTTCAGTACCGTGCCTTTAGCAGTGGGAATTACACAGTTCTCATTAAGATGAGAGAAATAAAGAGCTGAGCAGTAATAAAAGGAGCAAACAGGAAAATAAAGCAGTGCATGACCCATTTTATAATTTTAAAAAAGGTACATTTAACGGATATTCTCAGACAGCTCCTGCTCCCACTTAACTGAATGGAAGCTTTGTCACAGATTTCACTTGAAGCTGTTCCAGCCAAATGTGTATACTGTAGCAGCAAGCAGTTATTGATAGGAATCTATGTATTTCTTATAGCTATTCAGAAAGAGAATCAATTTTCATGTGAATGCATAAAGTAAATTGTTAACTCATGCCTGATCTTGCTATTGGATACTCAGTGTGTATCCATGGTAATAGACTAATTTACCAATTTAAAGGTGCAACATCAGGCTCAGAAGGATAAAGAAGTTGTAATTAGGACAAATACCAGTCCATGAGCATGGGCTGTGCAACCTGTGTGTGTTACAAGTAATAGAGAAATAAGAGTGAGCATGACAAGGAAGATATTTAGATATTCCTTCATAACATACAGCAAGACAACCATTTGGGAGGTAACAAATTACCAGAGTAACTATCCCTCCAAAGGTACTTTTCATAAATAGTGTATAGATTTAGATCCCATTTCTTCCATCATTACTCACACTATGCGGTACTTTTTTCTGGGAATCACCCCAGTGAAATCAATGGGACTATTTCCATAATAACATGCTAGTCAACAGGATTAAAGGAGAAAAAAGGGAGCCTTTGGAGAGGAAGGATGTTCTTGTGGCTAAGGGACTGAACTGGAAATCAGGAGATCTGGCTTCTGTTTCTGACTGGGCCACCACTTCATGATGTGAAAGTAGGCATGTTGCTTACCTTTTGCCTCAGTTTCCCCACCTGTAAAACTGGAAGGATACCACCTCGTGTTCAGGTGACATTCAGATACTATGATTCTTAGCTCCACAGAAAAGCTTATAAAATATGGGAATGTAAAAAACAGCATGCATGCAAATGGAATTTAAAAATAAATTCCTAGTCTCACAATACATCACTTACTAGTAGCCCCAGATGTGGAAGGTATGGGTACCTTGTGGGGTCTAAGTATCAGATTTGAAATATCTTGATGCCCTGGAATCATAGGCTCTTCATTCAAATTTTAGGAGCACAAAGTGAGTGGATTCCACTGGTAGCAGGGAAAACATCCCAACCTTCCCTCAAGGGTATGTCTACACTACCAGATTAGTTCGATTTAACTTAATTCGAATTTGTGGAATCGACCTTATGAAGTCGAATTTGTGTGTCCACACTAAGGACACTAATTCGACTTTGTGAGTCCACACTAACGGGGCAAGCGTCGACATTGGAAGTGGTGCACTGTGGGAAGCTATCCCACAGTTCCTGCAGTCCCCACTAATTGTATGGTGTGCGGTTGCTGGTGAGTATTTGCTTCAGGTTGGGAGGCTGTCTATAAGCGAGGACTGGCTTGTCTCCCAAGATCTGTGAGAGTGAGGGATCATCTCTAAGGATAGGTTGTAAATCTTTGATGATGCGCTGGAGAGGTTTTAGTTGGGGGCTGTAGGTGATGGCTAGTGGTGTTCTGTTATTTTCTTTTTTAGACCTGTCCTGTAGTAGGTGGCTTCTGGGTACTCTTCTGGCTCTGTCAATCTGTTTTTTCACTTCAGCAGGTGGGTATTGTAGGTTTAAGAATGCTTGATAGAGATCTGGTAGGTGTTTATCTCTGTCTGAGGGATTGGAGCAAATACGGATGTATCAACTGCACACCATACAACATAAACACTAACCCAGGAACCTATCCTTGCAACAAAGCCCGATGCCAGCTCTGTCCACATATCCATTCAAGACACCATCATAGGACCTAATCACATCAGACACGCCATCAGGGGCTCGTACACCTGCACATCTACCAACGTGATATATGCCATCATGTGCCAGAAATGCCCCTCTGCCATGTACATTGGCCAAACCGGACAGTCTCTACGCAAAAGAATAAATGGACACAAATCTGACATCAGGAATCATAACATTCAAAAACCAGTGGGAGAACACTTCAACCTCTCTAACCACTCAGTGACAGACTTGAAGGTGGCAATTTTGCAACAAAAAAACTTCAAAAACAGACTCCAAAGAGAAACTGCTGAACTTGAATTAATATGCAAACTAGATACTATTAACTGTGGCCTAAACAAAGACTGGGAATGGTTGGGTCATTACACCAATTGAATCTATTTCCCTATGTTAAGTTCTCCTCACACCTTCTATGGGCCATCTTAATTATCACTTCAAAAAGTTTTTTCCCTCCTGCTAAGGATAGCTCATCTCAATTGATTAGACTCTGCCTGTTGGTATGCATACTTCCACCTTTTCATGTTCTCTGTATGTATAAATATCCCCTGCCTGTGTGTTCCATTCTATGCATCCGAAGAAGTGAGCTGTAGCTCACGCAAGCTCATGCTTAAATAAATGTGTTAGTCTTTAAGGTGCCACAAGTACTCCTGTTTTTTTTGCGGATACAGACTAACACGGCTGCTACTCTGAAACCTGTCATCATTCAATGTGCTTTCGGACGTCTCAAGGGGAGATGGAGGAGCTTACTGACTCGCTCGGTTCTCAGCGAAACCAATATCCCCATTGTTATTGCAGCTTGCTGTGTGCTCCACAATCTCTGTGAGAGCAAGGGGGAGACCTTTATGGCGGGATGGGAGGTTGAGGCAAATCGCCTGGCTGCTGATTATGCTCAGCCAGACAGCCGTGCAAGTAGAAGAGCCCAGCGGGAAGCACTGTGCATCCGGGAGGCTTTGAAAGCTAGGTTCCTCAGGGAGCAGGGTAACCTGTGACTGTTCAGTTTCTTTACAGAGAAGCTGAACCTGCCCCTGCTTCAGTTACTGTTGACTTTCTTCTGCGGTTACATACCCCGTTCACCACGTTTCCCCCCTTCCAACACACGTTTAAAAATAAAGTTAATGGAACATTGTTAATTAACAACGTTTTCTTTATTAATGAATTTGCGTTAAAGAGTTGAAACAGGGACGCACACTGTGGTGGTGCAGTGATGTTAACACCGCTTCTACACTCGAGGAATGATAGGCTCCTGCTCCTAGAGCGGTCTGCAGTGCCGGACTGGTTGTTTCAACGGAGCCTGCCATCCCTCCTTTTCGGGACTCTGTGTGCGGGGGCTATGTGACCTTGTGGCGGGGGAGGACGGTTACAGATTCCCCTGCTGCGTGGCTCTGTGGTCCGGGACAAGGACCGCTGCATAAGTTCTGTAACCGCCCTCCCATGCCACAAAGTCACATACCCCCCACCCACACAGAACATGGAAAACACCTCGCAGACCGACCAGGGTGCCTACTGACTGCACTGTGTGTGTGACCTGCTGTTGATCCTGCCCCCGTGTCTGTACCCTGGTAAAGGTGACTGTCCTATGCAATTAACAACCCCTTCCCCCCCCCCTTCACAGACAGTCTTCTGTAGAAAAACTTGACAGAAATAGTAATTAACAGCAAACTACTTTTAATAATCAACTACACAGTTAGGGGATGAAACTGGGATTGGGGCTTCAGTGAGCCAGGAAGGGAAGGACTTCTCAACATTTAGGGAATGAGAGCCTTCTTGTATTTGTGCACTCTGCAGGGGTGCAGTGACAGTTTTCACGGCCCCTGTTGCCCCTCCTTCTTGTTACTTTGGGTGAGGGGGGTTTGGGACTTTGTGGCGGGAGAGGGCGGTTGCAGATACAGTGCAGGGGGGCTCTGTCCTCCTGCCTGCGGTCCTGCAGAACATCCACAAGGCGCCGGAGCGTGTCAAATTTTCCCTGGGCATTTCCTGTGTGGCTGGTCAGAACATCCAAGCTCGGACTGCTGTCCAGAGCGTCAACAGAGTGGTGCACTGTGGGATAGCTCCCGGAGCTACTAAGGTCGATTTCCGTCCACACCTAGCCTAATTCGACATAGCCATGTCGAATTTAGCGCTACCCCCCTCGTCGGAGAAGAGTACAGAATTCGAACTAAAGAGCCCTCTAGGTCGAACTAATTAGCTTCTTGGTGTGGACGGGTGCACGGTTAAGTCAAATTAACGCTGCTAAATTCGACATAAAGTCCTAGTGTAGACCAGGCCTCAGTTTGGAGTAATTTGAATAAGAAACTCCTGAAAATCCCCAACAGCTCCCTTTAGAATATGACTAGTATAGATCATTGCAAGTGAGTCTTTCAGATGACAACTTAAAAACAGAAGCCCTCTCTGCAGTGAATGGCCCTTAACGAGTTCAAGACATTTTTTCATAAGGTAGTGGTTTGCTCAGATGTCCTTGGCCAAAAATTTCCCTTCTCCACACTATTGTGCAGCATGCAGTCTCCCTTCCTCTAATCTACACGTAACTGAATTTCAGTCAGGAAACGACTCATGTGTGTACTGCATATACTGTATAAGGCCAGATCCTCAGGTGGTGTAAGTCTGCAGAGTTCCACTGAAGTCATTAACAGGGACTACAATTAGTGACTTCAGTGGAGCTACACCCATTTATACTACATGAGGATATGGCCCATAGTCTGGAAAGTGCTTTAAGATATAAAAAATTAGTTTTATTATTAGTTTAACAGGCACCACCTGTAGAAGGAAAATAGCTCCCCTTAGGCATCCCACACCCTCCCTTAGCCTGATATGCAAAGGTGCATCTCAGATTTTTAAGTGCTTTCTAGTCTGTTCGGGTTCTTGCACTACCCTCAGCACTGTAGTATCTGAGCACCTTCCCATAGTAGGTTAAGCAATGTGACTAACATCTGTCACATGGGTCTTATTCCTTCTCTTATCCTCCCCACAGGGAGTAAATTGTGTGTACAGTGAAATGTTTTGTTTTGGTGGTGGGATCCGTGGGTAAAAAGGAGGAGTGTTGACATCACACTTCTATGGGCAGGTAGGGTTCTCCCTTCTACTGGTAGGGAATGTTTGACAACCCAAATATGGCAGGACTGGGCCCATATTTTACATCTCTTTACAAGCTTCATAAAAAATATGTACCAGTAAAAATGACACGGTTGTCTCTTACTAAGAGGAGATATTTGAGATGAACCTTCCCCGAACTGAACTGTAAAGTCCATCACATCATATCTCTTTTGTGATGCCTACAAGAAATCAGCCAACTACAGCTGGCCAGGTCAAAGGGAGACAATATTTATTTTAAAAAGCAAAACCAAACAAAAACCCATTCAGATGATTCAGAACTATCCAGCTGTGCACACAGGGCATGATCCAAAGCCACTGAAGTCAGAGGGGACTCTTTCCATTGGTTTCAATACATGTTGGATCGGGCCCTCTATGACTGCATGACCTGCTTACTGTTCCTCTCACCTCACCCCTTTCCCTCCTAGTGTGTGTTATCCTCTGCTGTGTACAGTCTAATTAGATTGTAAACTCTTTGCAAAAGGGACTGTCATCCTGTGTGTTCATACGGCGCTAATACAATGAGGCCCGCAATTCTGACTGAGGCCTAAAAGTGCTACCACAATATGAATGTCAAATAATAGAAGAAAGAGGTGGTCACTGTAAAAATAATTTGTGGTTTCCTGCTAGGGGGAAGAAAACCCTACAACCATAAAGGTAACCAAATGAAGAACTGATGTACTGAAAAATAGTTTCATACTTAATTAAGAGGACACAAGATAGAAGGCATTATAGCCTGACAAAAGGTATTGCTAAGCGGTTCAGAGTTAGACTTCTGGGGGAGTTGGGAACACTTAATGCACAGAGAATATCAATATTGCCCTTTGTGCACTTCTTCCCTCCCCCAACTTAATTAAAGAGAAACCTCCATGTCAGCCAAAGTTTAAAAGCACATTAACTTTTAAACATCTGTAGCTCTTCTCTTCTGTATGTCGCTTATTTTTGAGACAGTTTGCTAGTCAATAGCAACATTCTATGTGAAACTAGCACACTATGGAGACTACCTCTCCTCTGAAAAATCACAACAGATTGCTACTTGACATTACACTGAGAAATCTAACTTCACCATGCACAGGCACAGCAACAGGCCATCTCTTCCTTCTGAACATATGCCCTTTCTCCCGTTTTGCCTACGATAGTAGGAGTTTCATGGGGGAATGGAAAACTCACAGGCAAGCTTTCCATTAAGTTTGGAGAGTTTCTTTCAGAAACAGCTTTTTGATTTCTACCCACAGAGACAGTCATCCACCAACTCGTAAACTTTCTGAAATACTTAGGGATTAGATAGTCCCATGCATGGCTGAGATGTAAGACATCCCACCCCTTACCATTCTGGCCCCTCCCAGGTTGTAAGATGTCTGGCAACAGCATGAAGAACAGGTGCTACTTGGCTCATACTTCCCATTGCAGACAGTTAGGTGGGGAGCCCTGACACTGTGCCCACCAGCCAAAGAGTAGCTTCCTATCACACAGGGGGAAGAAGCTGCTCCACAGAATGGGGTGAAGCAACGTATTCTCCTCCCTAGAGCATGCAGGGAGTAAGGGAAGAATTAGAGTGTTTCGGATCACAATTCATTCATTGGTCTGCTACTGGGGTGGAGAAGATGTGAGCCACCCTTTATATGGGGCAGACTAGAAAGTTACAATCTAGCACTAGGGAAACAGAGGTATAAGAAATGCTTCTTTTGCAAAGCTAACCTGGCATATTTTAGGAAGCAAGAAAACAGGTCGTGTCCAAACAAGTCTCATCACACATTTTATCAGCTTTTATATGTATCCCTCAGACTCTTTTGTAACACCTTCCTGCGCCTGGTATCTACTATTTTATAGCACAAGAGACTACTAAAATAGCTCAGGTTTTCAAAACACTGCTCCTATGAATCTTTGTGTCACAAGAACTTTTATCCACAGATCTCAAAGTGCTTTACAAAGGAGAAGGAAATGATTGTCTGCACTGATTCCACAGTGGGATACAACACAGAAATTGCAATAACAGAACAGTCCATTTAGTCTAGCATTCTCGCTAGGAGAGTGGCCAGCCCCAGAGGCCTGATCCAAATCCTAGTTAAGATTATGGGAGTCTTTCCACTTCAATGGGCTTTGGATCAGCCCCCAAATGATTTAGAGAAAGGGATTTAAAAAAACCCAACCAACCTAAATGGACATTTACACAATTGCATGTCTATAGCCTTAGTCACTTCCTAACCATAGGCAGTTAATAGTTGACCTATGGCCTGAAATATAAGGGTTGATAGTCCTTATGCCTTTTGATCCTACCTCTTTGTATTATATTCTTAAGACACAGGCATACTATAGACATGGATATGATAAGTGTCTAGTTAGATAGATGATAATTCATCTAAGTGTTTAATCATTGAACACTACAAAACTCTTTGCCTCTGCAATATCCGGTGATGAGTTCCACAGGTTAATTATGGACTGTGTAAAAAAAAGTATCTTTTAATAGGTTTGTTCTTAAATTGTGTGCAAAGCTAAATAGAAACACCTGACCAATATTTTCCATACCATTCATTAATTTACATGTGATAAATATTAGATACAATATTAGCTATGTAAAAGCTAGGTTCAGTTTATTATTCTATATCTCCATGTTGCCTCATTCACCTCTCTAAACAGAACAGTCCTAACCTTTCCCCTAATTCATCTTTCCTCTGAATTAGAAAATTACAGTACATCTGCTTAGAGAAAGCAAAGAAAAACAAACAAACTATAATTTATCCTTAAAAGAGCTCCCTATTGACTCAATTATTAATCCATTTTCTAGGTAATGGATTATGGAAAATGTTGCAGTCTTAAGTCTTTCCCAGACATCACAACATTTTTTTAAAGTTAAAAACCATGGTAACAAATAGTAAATTCTCAGATCTTGTTTTCACACATTTCAGTGAAATCAGATGTATGGAGACAATCAATCAATGAACTATATAAGCACACCTTTAAAAAAAAAAAGTACTACCAAAACCACAGCTGCTACTTCTAATTATATAAAAAAGTTTCCTTTGATTTTAATATGTGCCAAATGTATCCAATTTTGTCCTACCTGTGATCTAGTTAAAAACTGGTGCTATAAAATGTTCCACTTTGCATTAGTGTAGCCACAAAACTCTATGGGTCAAATTTTCCAATGAAGTTAAGTCAGGAAATAAACGGGCCCTATAAACCTATACTGTTCCTAGCCATACAGCATAGAGCAATGTATGTCCTCTTCTGTGGCAGGGACCCAAGAGAATTTGGAAGTCTTTTCAGATCCAGAGAGCCACAGCGATTTACTGAGTTCTGAGATTTGTTGCAATAACAACTTATTGGAAGTAAACACAGGAGTGTAAAATGGAACTGGAAAGATCAGAACACTAAGACTTGTCAAGGATAAAGAGTATCTAGTATTGTTAGCTATGAGGGAATTTTGAAAACATTTCTGTTTTGTTCCCGGTCTTCAATCTTTCTCAGACATCCAAAAAAGTTGATGTGGCTTTTAAATAAAAAAAACAAAAACATGGACCACAACAGTCAGACACTCAGATGCTTTCTGAAGGGAACTTTCTAAAGGATCTGGGTAAAGAGCTCTTCACAGTGAAAATGAGTCATGAACTTTCAGGAAACTTTGTAGCAAAAATGTATGTATATTTAAGTTTTAGTTGGCATTGTCTCCCCTATTTGGCCTGAGATCTCTGCCCTTTCCTCCACTGAGAAAAATGCATGGGACTGGCATCATCTGCCCAACTTTGCCCCTAACCTGTGCAAGGGTGACTAAGAGGAAAGTTCAACCAGTTCTTAAAGGGGACACTATCCCCGAATGCGTTCATGTCTCTAAACTATTTGTAGGAAAGTTCATCTGCTGTTGTCCGCATCTATTTAAACTCCATTGCATCCTCCCACCCTCCTTCTCTTTGGCTTGGGGTCTTTAGGTCTCCCCCTTGTCTTGATGTTGGTCTGGGTCTGGGTGCTGGTTAGCCTCTGTCCAGACTTCCAAAGAAGTTTCCTTTACGTTTTAAAGTGTGTCCAGGCGGGAAAACTTCAGAGTCCCTGCTCCCAAAGGAGCCTGGTGCAAACGCGGGGTGGCTGGGGAGGGGGAAAGGGTTAAGGGGACAGTACTGACCAGCAGTGGGCACATCGGGAACCAGCTTGAGGGGGCCGATCTGCCGGATCTGAAACGCTGTCCTCACTTCGTGGCAGCTGGGAGACTTGACTGCAGAGACCCCGCCGCACAGCCCAGTAGCCGCCGCCGCAGCTAGCAGCAAGAACCCGAAACGCTGCCGGCTCAAGACCCCAGGGCTCCTGTCACCGGCCATTTCCACATTCCCCCCGGGGGCAGAGCCAAGCCAGGGACAGCAGCACGCCCCCGCTAATCAGTGCCCAGGAGCGGGACCGGCCCCTGGGCGAAGTTGCGAGCTGCAGGAGACTGGGGGGGTCTGAGTCCGCTCGGGCACCGAGCGCTGCAGCCTCCGAACGCCGGCACCAGCTGAGCTCGCTGAAGCGTCCGAACGCCGGCACCAGCTGAGCAGCCTCGCACGTCCGATCCCCCCGGCCAGCGGAGCTCGGTTCCTGCCGGGCTGCCTTCAGGGAGGGCGCCGGCCGCTCTTGCTGTTGCCGCCTAGCCCCGCTCGCTAGGCAGGGTCTGGGAGGGGAGCAGCAGCCGATCTGCTCATTGGCTTGTGCTATAATTAGACTAAAAAAAAATCTGGAGGGAGTCTCCTTTAAAGCCGCACTGTCTGCAGCTAGTGGGCAAGCTCGCCGCCAGCGCAGCCCAGCCCGCTCGCTGTGTTAGCCACCGCGGGGAGCCCCCACTGAGCTTGCACAATGGGACGCTGGGCGACTCGAGGCTGAGCGACACGCCCTGCTCTGCCCTGCCGCTGGCTCAGCTCTGTCCGAAAGCCAGGGTACCTAAACGCGGGCCATGGGGAGAGGAAGCACTAGAGAGGAACTCCTGCCCCACTAAAATCCAAGGGAGATCTGCTGGGCTTCAGTGCAGCTAGGATCCCACTCTCGGGGCTTTCCTGCCTCGGGCCTAGGTAGAATCTGTGCGAAAGGGACGGCACCAAACCCAACAGTAGGAGAAAGGAAACGCACTCAGGCCAGGCTTGTAAAGCCCTCTGTACACTGGGTAGAGTTTCAGATACCACAGGATTAAGGAGCGCTTTGGCAAGGCAGCCTGATCCTGTGTAAGCCATGGGACTTTGAGTAAAGAGAGGGAACCCACGTGTCCTGGCGCTGCCACTGACTTCCTGGGTAGCCCTCAGTCTGCCACTTCAGCGCTTTCTGCCTCAACTTCCAGAATTACCATAATCGACTTGAAACGTAAAATCTGTGCCAAGCACTCTGAGAGCCTCAGCTGGAAGGAACTCTGAAAAAAAACCCAAAATATTTATTATTGTTTATGTATGAGTTTTGCTGGACCCCATGCAAAATGAATGGCACTCACATACAAGGACAGGGCCATATAACCATCTAGATAGCTCCACTTAAAACCAGGCAGAGTCTGACTCCTACTGAGTTCCACTTTAATTTAACCTCAGAGTTCAGGGGGGGCACAAATCTCTACCTGAACAGACAAAAAAAAGGGGGGCGGGAGAGGAAGGCTTTCTGGTCTTCAGAGTCACTGGAACTTTTTAAAAAAATTGCAAAGTGATACATGGAATAACATCTGACAGTCCCTGTGGTTTATAAAACCCCAGTTACACAGGTATCAGTGACCTTTGAGTAGGATCAATTTACAGCAGGGTTTCCAGAGGGGGGAAATCCATACTAAAAGGGACAAGTTACCCAGGGGAAAGTAATGCCTGGTTCCCAAGGAAAATAGATGTAAAGATGAGGGAGGAAATCATGTTTAATGACATCACTAGATTTAAAAACAACAACAACAACAAAAACCTAAGCACACTGCGCTGGAAAATCCTGGGCAGGTTTACTTGTTTTATATTCCAAAAATCCATATAGATGACATCGAATGCCAAAGGAGAGTCCTCGGGAAACAGTTTATGATAATGACCAACAGACACTATTGTAAACAGGAGTACCTTTAATTTCACACCCAGGAAATCCATACATTTCTCTATACTGTTAATAGTTCTTGCAATAACTCAGTAGCAATTAAATTCTGTTGCAATTGCCGTATATAGTTTCTCAAGCAAAACAACATTGAGAATACATTGCAAACCCACTTAGTGCTTTAGATTATTCCTGAAGGCATTAAAAACACATAAACCAATAAATCTGCCTGCAAATGTATCAAATGTCAGGAAGGGCTCTGCCTGCTAAAGGTACATATCCATTTATAAATTCTTTAGAACAGAGTTTACATGCTGACTGTGTTACCAAACTAAGCAATTTTTCTGTTTGGGGTCCTGCTCCCATATTACCTACATAGGCAGAAAACTTCCATTCCCCGTGGGAATTTTGCCAGTGTATCAAATATAGGATTGGTCCTACTGGAGTGAATCCAGAGTAACTATTGACTTCAGTGGAATTAGATCATTGTAAATATGGAGTAATTGAGATCAGAATCTGGCCTTCTGTGTTTAGAAACTTGCTATTCACCAGACATGCTGAGAAATATTCTGTGTGTTTCTGAAGAGCTGCACTACCGAAGGTGCAGCCCAGGTGCAGTGAGAAGGTGGCTACTGTGTGAAAGAGACCCTAGCAGAAGTCAGGGAAGCCCTAGTCAAGCATTATAGTTACTCCCCTTCTCACCCCCTAGTCTGGGTCTTGTAAGGTGATGCAGCATAGACCCTGTGTTACCCCTTTGCTGCTCCTGGGTTGGGGGACTTTCCCCCAGCCCCTTGTGGCCCCTATGCCCCACTGGAGAGTATTGGGGCTGTACATTTCCATATATGACTTCTCTGTACCTGGGACCCTAGTGTGCAGTAGCAAGTTCCACTGCCATTGAGGTTTTCTGCAGGCTTTGGTCAGGTTGCAGGAGTTGCCCCACAGTGTTCTGCACCCATGAAAATGTATAGGTATTCCCAAAGCATTTAAAATAAAAAAAAGCCAGTAAATTGAGCTAATTTGCATGACCATGCATGCAGAGCATGTTATAAACTAGAAGAACTAGCTTTGTTTGAGGCCATTATACTTGATTTTTTTTAAAATTACTTGTAACTCTCAATAAGCTTTTAATGCTCTGAAGGAACAATAGAGGAGCCCACCTGTAACTAATTTAACCTTTATAAATTCCCATAGGTGGTAATGAAAGACTGAGCAGCTTAATACTCTAAATCAGTTGTCTTTGTTATATTTCAAAGGTGAGGAGTGCAGATCCTCTGAGTTTTTTGCCTTTATTAACTTTTTCCATCAAGTCAGTTATAGATTAATTCTTACCACTTTTGTAAAGTAAAATCCAATTTCATTTAAAACACTTATCATACAAACTAAAATCAAGTAAGAAAAAGAATGGCTCAACCACTTAAATGACCCCAGCCATATTACAAAAACATGGGTTACCCTTCAGTTCTGAGCTCCAATTATTTATTTGAATTGTAGTAACTCTAAGGGGATCGGGACCTCATATTATGAAAAGAATTGGCAATCTAAGGCCCCAGGACTGTAAACACATATGCACATGCTTAATTTTAATGTGGGAGTAGTTCCATTGCCTTCAATGGAATTGCTCTCATGCTTAAATGCTTGCAGGATCGGGGCCTAGATATAAGATGAGAGACAACAGGTGCATACAAAAAACAAAAAACAGCAGAGCTGGAAGTAACAGTGAAATAATTATTAGCATAATAACCTGAGGTCACAGAATCCCATCTGCATGGTTATCATCAAGTGTGTGGGTTTATGAACCCAAAGAAAAAGCAATGAGTTAACCACAGTTACATTTTGTTTAACTTTGGGACTGATCCCTAGAACCCTTATTCGGGGAATGTTCACATTGATTTCAATGGGAGTTCTCCCAGAAAAAAAAGATGACAGAATGATGGATCTGTCCAATAATTTACTTGACAAATAACAGCGTTATTTGCCATATACATACTCTATGAATAGCGTCTGATCCTTTCTATTTAAGGGCCTGAGGCATCTAATTCCATGGAATTTTTGCCATTGTCTTCAAAGGGGGTCAGTGACAGAAATGACTAATCCTTTTCTAACGTGGCTGTTAATCAAAATGCCATATATTCATATGTTGAGGCTGTTTTATGGTCTTTTTCTGGGTGTGTCAAATAGCTTGGTCTAGACATATATTTTCTAAACACGTTCTCATTTTGTTATAATAAAGCCATCCCATCATAACATTACTATTAAACCACAAAAAATACTGTTAAGAGCCTGAATTACACACATAAAGACAAAGAAAATTCAGAGCTGGAGTTACAGCTATATGTCATCTGGGTTATTACAGTACATAAATTATGAAAAACCATTCAAGTTTCTGACAGCTTTGTAATAACTAAGCAGGAGAAGGTGGTCCATTTGGATATATATATTTAGTTTTACATCTGAATTTCTTTTCTCTGCAGATAAAAACAGTCCACACACATTATATGAAGGAAGCTTTTTGCCTCTGATTTAAATTGTATTTTTAAACAATAAACTAGTTTAAATTGTATGATGATTTTTATAGTAGATGAACATTTCCTAGACAATGTTTAGACCTCATAGACCATCATTAGGTTAACTGTTTGAAGACATATAACTATGTAATTGACAAATTGAAAACAAATATACAATGTCATTAGTCTATGTGCATACTAATCAGATGGTGATAATCACCAGCATTAATAAATACTATAATGTAATATGCGCTGATATAGTTTAATTTTTGCTTTCATTTACACTGATACAGCACCATTAAAGCCACTGAATTTATGTCAGTGGAACAGCCAGCATTATATTCTCCATGTGATATTATTTTGTTGATAGTCTAACAGTAAGTCTCAATGAGTGTTTACAACAATAGTCTATCATATTGGTGCTTAAATACTGAAGTGACTGATGCCTTACAAATCATGGGTTTGACTCTGTAATTTGCTAATCTTTCCTGTGAGATGCTGAGGAACCTCAGTTCTCACTGCCTCTGAGGGTGGACTGAGGGTGCTCAACACTTCATAGGTGTTTCAGAATAGAGCCCAAATAACTTAGGTTCTGATCCAGCAAAGCACTTATGCATGTGCTTACCTTTGAGCACAGGAGTAGTGACACTGCCTCACAGGGAGTAGTCAGGTGCTTAAAGCTAGGTGCTTTTCTGGACTAGAGCCATAGATAATATAAACAGATATTTAACCAAGCAATTTACATGACATTCTGTCACTCTGCAGCCATTTGCTTGGAACCATCACAATCTACCTTGTCAACGGGTATTCTTGTTTTTTGTGTAATGCATATTTACTAAGTTAACCACAAAGCGTTACAACATAGAGTATCAGATCAACCCTTAGAACAGCAATATGAATATATGAAAACAGTCCACTGTGGCCCTGATCCTGAATTGCCTGAGCATCTAAGATGACTAGTGATCTCATTGGGAACTTTGAATATGCAAGGCAGGATCAGGATCAGCTTCTGCATGTCCGTGGACTCAGTCATACTCCTATTGAATATACTGGGAGTTTTGTCAAGGATTTCAATGAAAGCAGGATCAGTTCCCATACATTAAAAACATTAAAAGTAGGCCTCAATTCTGAGACAGGATCCAGCTGTGGTGGACCCCTGAATCTTCAGTGGGATGGATTCTGAATGGGCACAGGAGTCTGTCCATGCTGGTTTAGTTGGGGGATCAGGCCCTCAATGTGCATGTCCATTAGCCAGTCCATAAAACTGAATAACCTAACCATTATAAACTTATTTTATTTTTAGAGGCCCCCAGTTCAACAAGATGAGCATCGAAGTGGTCCCACTGGCTTCAGTGAGATTATTCACACGCGAAAAGTAAAGCACCTGCAGAAGTAACTTGCTGAATCAGGGCTTGAACACCAAAAGAGTGAACACCACTGGCAAATTTTCATATAAAAACAGCTGTTGTCTTTGGGCTCGTCTACGTGGAGAGTTAATGCATGGCAAGCCTGAGTGTGAATTTTCAGCGCACTAACTGCCCAGGTGGGCCCTGCAACCACACTAAAAATATGCATACATCAAAGCTCACTATGGAACTTACAGTGAGTCAGAGCAGGGTCTATATGGCCAGTTAGTGTGAAGCAAGCTGGTGCACTGTAGCTGCACACCCCGGCTTGCTGCACATTAAGTCTCTGTTTAAACAAGCCCTTTGACCTAAAAGAAGTCCAAAAACCTCTGTTTTTAGCAATCAGTAAGCTTGATACATTTTTCTTTTTGCATTTCTATAATTTACGGTAAGCAAGGATTTTTAGGGGAAAACCCTCCAAAGTTATATATATTTTCTGGAGGTGAATCAGAGTGCCATGTTTCAATTAAGGATAAATTTTAAGACTGAGTTCTAAACTTCTCAAAATGGACTTTTCAATATTAAAAGCACTCACTCATCCATAAAATCACCCTTAACTATATCAAGGCTAGCAAGCACTGCTCAAAATGTTGTGTCTGGTAATTTTATTAGAAGTTTTCTATCCTGTCAAAAATGATGAACGTCATGAAATTCTAAAAGAACAGAAAAACTGTCAAGCTCTTTTGGCTAGGGATTCCATTGCCTTCTCTTCTCATTTACCTTCAATACTTCTGTGAACATAATGGAAATAAGTGTTTCCATAACATGAATTGTTTCCTGTGCTGTATGAATTCCACATGGAAAAATGTGCACAGTCCTTTTTGATGGTCAAAACATAGTGTTACTCTGTTCTCATATTATTCTGGGGATATTTTCCCTTTACTGGGCATTACCAGACCAACCTGTCCAAATGCTTGCACAAAAAGCAGCTTTTGCACTTACACTTTTTTGAGGTTAAGAAAAATCAATGCCTGAAAGGCACAGCTCTTAGCTATTCAGTAAGGCTCATCTGTTCTATTTAGACCACCATCAACAAAAATCTATGAAAGAAATTCTAACAGCATAAAAACCCAGCAAAAGCCAGGACATCCTCTTACTAAACTTAAGGCTCACCTATTATCTCCTCCTGTGTGACCCTCCACACACATATCCTCAAAGGTGAACATGAAGATTCAGCTTTCGTCTGCCTAATTCCCCTACCTGCTGCCCAAACATTTCCTCCCTGGTCCCACAGTGCCAAGCAATTGGGGTGATTGGGTGGTGGATGCTGAGAAAGAAGGAAGGGCTACAAAGCAAGAGGGGAATAAGACTTTTCCTGGAACAGTCTGAATCGCATTAGATCGGCATGTACTGAGACAAGCAAAGGGCTTGGGTACTCCATGTGGTGGAGGGAAGTGTTTGTGACAGCCAATGAAGACTTATTGTCTTGATTGCAAACAGGCAAAGGTGAGATAGACAAGGAGAATGTATGTATACAAAGTCCTTCATCTCTGGGTGACCACTTCTTATCTCTCCCCGGTTGCTAGTGACCAAAGGACTTTATCACCTGACGGTCCATGGGTGGCCTGTGTGAAACAAGTTGGGGATCTGAGTCTAGCTACCAGAAGAAGAATACTTATTTCATAAAAACACCATCCCAAGTGGTACTCTGGTTGGAAGTCTCACCAGAGATGCCAGGGACTGAATGGCCATGGAGATTGAACCACCTTCTCAGCCAAAACATGGGTCTCAGTCAGACCTGAGCTGCATTGCATGTATAGGTTTGGAAAGCGAGTATAGTAGATAAATAGGAGTTCAGTCACAAGTGCTACCGGTCTGTTCTATTCAGGTTCTTATGCTGCCCCTAGTTCTGTGGTCTCCAAGCACCAATAAGCATTAATACAACCATGGGCCTTATCCTACACCATTTATTCACATGGCCTAGATGCTGATCCCTTTCCTCCTGTTAATTAGCACCTTATTGGTTGAATAGTCCTACTGAAGTCACTGAGAGTACTGTACTTGTAGAATATGGGGCTATGCGACATGAGTAAAAGTATCTGAATCTGACCCATGTTTATTTTCATTTACTTCAATGGGACTAATCATATGAATAAGGGAGACAGGAATGGGCCTCATAGGCAGATAAATCACTGACCCACCATGATCTGCCAGAAATTACCCCTCCTAAAGACAGCATTGCTGAGAATGGTATTATAGATAGTGCAAATTGGTATATTAGTAGTGAATACTGTATTTTCATTTTAAGTGCATCCTCCTCCAAGACACAGTTATTGATGGATTCACCTCTCGTGAGCTCCAAATTCAATATTTAATTGAACTAAAAAATGTAAACAGAAATATACATCTGTGTTGTTTATTGATCTCAGGAAGGGACTTCCACACATACTGATATATGGTACCATATTGAATATGTCATTTTTAAACACAGGACAATTTAACCCTAAAGGTACATGATAAAAATCTGTCTGAAATTTCTGATAGCCTATAAAACAAATGAACTGCCTTTTACCCCGCCCCCCATAAAATAGTAAAATAATTGGTTCCTTTTACAGGCAAATTGCAGCACATTGGGATTAGTTTGTTTGAAGTTGTTTATGAAGTAGGTAAGCATCTAAGACCAACCTATTTGTCTAAAGAAAATATTGCTCCTAAACCAGATGCCTGTTGCATTAAGGAAATTCACCATCTAAATTACTAATCCCTAAAAAAAATTAAAAGGTGGCATAACACAACAGAAGTGCAAATAGCTTCATAATATTTGTAATAGCTTTTTCTGGCAGAACAAAATGCTCTAACTTTCATTTGTCAAGCTGGACACGCACAAAAGAGGATTTTTAACAATGTGTCAGAATTTGAACTTAATTAAAATTAATTTCTCAGTGTACTGTAAGTCATGCACTGAATTTTCAAATAGCTCTGTTACCATGGGATGGATTTACTGAGTGCTGATCACTCCCATGCTGAATTCTTTTTTTTTTTTTTGCCTTAATTGTATTGTTTGAGTTGTTTGTCCTTCCTCTAGTTTGTTACATTATGCAGAAGGTCATCAGTACTGCCAGGTTCATAGTTAGGATCAACACTTTATTATCAACATATGATGGAAACTCTTCCTAGGAGAAAACTAGGTTGTCAAGATAAATGAGCTCACGAAATTTCATATTCCTGCTCATACTAGAAACCAACTTTCTGCTCTCATTTTGATTCTTAGCAAAACAGTACTTTTCTACCATTCCAAATGAATGTACCTAGTGAATGGTAGTGTGTTGTGCATCATCATTAGCATATGACTTGTGCTAAAGTAGATCTCTGTCTGCGGACAGTAGTAGTAGATCTATTAGCATGGATGTGATTCAACCACTAGAGGGAAACAGAGAGAGCGAGAGAGAAAGAGAGTGAGAGAGAGGGAATGAACATCATGGTTCGTTGCCAGTGCACTCTTGTATGCAGTGGCAGAATCCCATCACAAGCCCATGAGCATTAGTGGGTATGAGTTTGCTCTCCTTTCTAGTTTTCTTCTTACACATCTGGGAAGGATTTAAAGCCAGGTTTCTAAGATTGCTGGGGGCTCAACTCAGTATATTTAAACACCTTATATCTGTCTAAGTGATTATATTTTTTGGCATGAGGACATGCCATTATAAGTTATCCCATATTCTCTACACTAGTCCAGTTTCCAGGGGTCAAATCTTGCCCATACCCATTCCACTATGCAAGGGAAGGTGACCAAAACAAAGAGAGGCTGCACAGGGTGTTTTAGACACTGTGCATGCCAGGAAGCAGAGCTGTACTTTAGCTTTCTCTGTAGCAGCACAAAGTGGAAAGGCATGGGAGGACATAACATGAACAGTAAGTGTATCTATTGACCAAAACCACCATGTAGGGACTGGGGTGCCAGCTCTTCCTACAGCCCATGTGACTGAGTACTAGTTTTGCTTGCGCTCCACGGGTAGAGAATGATTCTGTTTCAACTGGACTCCACAGAGATCACCTGGGCAAAACACCCAAACTTAGTGTAGGGAGACCCAAGAACTTAGCCTGTGAATTGTTTTATTCTTTTAGGGTGGTGGGTTGCATTACAATAAAGAATGCTAGTTTTAGTTTTAGACCAGTGTTTACTGGTGACAGTCTACTGAAAAAATGAAATCATACTGATTCACATGTAGAAACATGCAGTGCTTTACAAAGTTGATCAAACTTCAAGCTGTTTGTTTCATGATACCCCTAGTTCATTACATAATGAAGGGCAGTGACAGACTGATGGCCTGGATGTGGGAGTGCTCAGAGAAGGACTGGCACAAATAAATGCTGAGAAATGCCCAGGAAATGTGCTAGTCAAATATTAACACATAGTTGTCGAAAATACAATCCTTATAAAATATGCATGTTGGGAAGAGTTTGTTCTAATTAGTATTCAGTTTTGTTGATTTTAAACAAAGTACTGCTCCATCTAAAACACATAATATTTGCAAAAGAACTTATTGGGGGAGAAATCTGCACCTTTGGGGAAACCAGTGAATACTTTTATTTTCACTAAATGAAAATCAAATTCTGTAATACTGGTGTAACTTCACTGTCTTCACATTTTTCCTCTAGTCACACCGGTGCTAACCCCATTAGCCTTACATGAGCTTGCACAAGTGTCACTGAAAGCATAACCTGCAGACAATAGGTTTAACACAGATAAATCTGAAAGTGTGTATTTTAGGCCATGATTTGGCCTGCAGAACCTTTACTATTGGTTATGATGCACAAGAGGAAAATGTTCCAGCATGACTGGGGTGAGTTTCCACAACTGCCATTCAAAATTATATCTTTTTACTTGCAACCTGAGAAAATGTGATCCAGAAATCAGTGAGAAACAGTGTATGTGGAACCCCATAATGCCATTTGTATTGAGAAGAATTGCACTTTACAACTTAATTCTTCTGGCTAGCCTTCCACTAACCATTATCTCCTGCTTTCTTGCCTTCCACACAAATATAAAACAGACAGCACAAAATGATGCTATAAACCCACTATTAAAAACCTGGAACTGAAAAAATGTTAGCCAAAGTGAAATGCAAGTCCCATAATTTTTTCAAATCTATGTACTCAACCTAAATTTTCCTTCTGGGCTTGCTCACAGCAGTAAAGCCAGAGATGTCAATGGGATTCTTCCCGTGTTGTATCCTTGGGGCAGCCGGTTTAGGAAGCAATCACTTGAGGCCAGAGAGCAGACAGCTAACCAAAACCTCCATTTTATTTACAGAGACAGAGAGCTCACTCAGCCGGTTGAAACCGGCTGAGCTATCCCTTAATAGTCTAACTCAGTTGCCATAGTAACAAAACCCATGACAACCAAATACACAACATATTCCTCCCCCCCAATAAGAACATCCCCTAAATAAAACACACACTAAACTAGAGAAGGAGGGTAGACTGCCTCCATTCCCGGCTAAACCCTGGGGATTATTTTGCCCCATAACCGTGGGTTCGCCCTAACTAAAGATCCAGCCGATGAGGAGGCCTTCTGTCTCTAGGTGGATTACGGCGAACTTCTGGTGTTGTTGCACCCGAAAGTACTAGGGGCTCAGGGTCCGCAGCACGAATAGGTGAGGAGGTGGTATCAGCTCGTGCTGGGCAAAGGGGTATGTCAGCTGCCGGCAGTAATGGAGGAGAACAGTCAGGAACAGGTGACTCATGATTCGGTGTCTCACCAGGAGGGGTGAAGTCAGATCCCTCAACTGCAGATGGGTCCTGAAGACTGGCATGACCTGGCAACAGCTGATCTACATGTCGCCGCCAGGTAAGATTCTCTGCAGTCCGGACTGTATAGGAAACAGGTCCTGTTTGAGTGATGACTGTGGCCGGGACCCATTTAGCTCTGGAAGTATAATTCCGAGCCAAAACTGGCTGCCCTGGGCTAAAGGTTCGGTCTTTTGCTCTGGGTGCCCGTCTGATGACTTGATATTGCTGCTGATGTTGCACAGTTTGTCTGGGTTCAGAAGGTTTCAGCAGATCAAAGCAAGTGCGCAGCTGTCGTCCTATCATTAGAAAGGCTGGGGAAGCCTGGGTCGTAGCATGAGGTG